>NC_064426.1:23783750-24125000 GCF_023375975.1 Astyanax mexicanus
AATATTATTGCAAAAAATGGCATATCCCTACTTTAAAAAGAGCAAAGTTGTAACATAAACCAGAAAGCAGCATAATATTTAGAATACCTTGTGTTTCAGAAATCCAAACAGTGATTAGATCGTAGATATATTGAACTATTTATATATATATTTTTTGTAGAAATAATACTATCAAACTTTTGCCAGCAGGTGTAGCATGATGGGTAAAAACACCACAGTTCTAATTATAAACAGGCAAGATGGAAGCCAAAGAACGGCTGCCTTTACGTGAGGGATGTGTGTGTGTGTGTGTGTGTGTGTGTGCAGCCTCCTGTGATTCATTTGAATGCGGATTAAATGCATATTATTAATTTATTTCTGCTGGAGTTACTTTTAGCCAGAATCCGCTGGTCACAATAATAAATAAATTGTCCCATCCATCGCTGGCCAGTGTTCAGGCTCACTCACAAGATTCATACTCAATCAACAGCTATCTTGTGATTTTTGGCATGCCAGTGTATTACTTAGTATATTAGTAATGGTAGTTTTTGTTCAGAATCCAGTAAGTATTTCTTAGAAGAACGTGAAACAGAAAGGAACGTCATCAATAATGACCTGAAATCCATAAAAACAATTTATTTCTTTTTATGACTTACAAAAACATCTGAAATGGGCTCACAGCAAGACAGAAAAACAGCTTGAGGGCATCATTTTACTGAAATCCCATACATTTATACAAAGTAGAAAAAGATGAAAAAGTGGTGACTGTATCAAATCGATTTCATAGTAAAAAGCCAAGGCACTGTCAACAGATTCTGTATTGTACCCAAAAAAAAAAAAAAAAAAGTATATAAAAAGAGTGATTGCCGATAAAGATTGTTTTTTTTTTTTGTTGTTTTTTTCACATTATAACCATGGAAAAAAATACAGTACTGAGGAGATCACGCTAAAGAGACCAGGTTATTGAGTGGGATTGTGGGATTGGTTGTGTCTACAGACACAGTTCGTGCGAGAGTGTACTGTCCAAATGAGAGACAAACACACTAACACACACATATACAGATATTTCATTTCACACTTGCCTGTATTTTTGCACTATAAGGCGCACTATCAATGAACGTCTAAGTTCTGGTCTATTTTCATACGTACGGAGCACTAGATTATAATAGTGGAATAGTGAAGGGTGGGGGTGTAGCAAACTTAGTTAAGTAAAGCTAAGCTACAGAGAAAGAGCTAGCGCTTAGCGTGGTTAGCGGGTAATGCTAATGCTGCTCCAGCAGTGCTAGCTGGGGTTAGCAGCAGGCTACAGGCAGATAATACTCACCTCTGAATGGGGAAATAGGGGTTAACGGTTAATGCTAATGCATTACAATGCTACTCCACTAAACTGAAGCTTGAGTATAATGCTGTACTTCAGTGGAGTGGCTTTACTGCTCCTTACAACCTGACTGCTAGGATTCATACATAAGGTGCACCAACGGTTTTAAAAGACGCACAAATTAAAAGGCGCACAGGCGATTTTTAAAGAAATTAAAGTATTTTAAGTGCGCCTTATAGTGCAAAAAATACAGTACTCACAAAGGGAACGACGTGGAGGAGACTGTAATGGCCAGAATATCTGGATATTTCTCTTTCTTGTCAGACCAGGCAGGACTTATTTTAGATCAGGCATAACAATTATGGCTGCGTTAAACTGTCCTTTTAATCCTTTAAGAGGAAGTCCTCTTGGTGAATCCCTTAATGGGTAACATTTCCATCCTTTCCTTTTCCAGGTTTAAACACCCATAAACCAGGCTTAGGGCTTATTATTAATATAAATTGACAGCAGAACCCTGGACTGCATTAAGATGATCCAGTCCAGAAGATATAAAAAAAGATTGTCACCTTCGTCAGGTTGTTATTATTGCCCTTACTGCCAGCCAAAGCTATGGATGGTGGAGTTCAACTAACTTCATCTTTAAAAAAAAAAAAAAAAAAGCACAATCACATCCACTCACATCTCCAGACATCTCCAGGCATAATCAATAAGAGGAGGGGATGAGAAGAGAAGTGAAGGTTGAGATAAACTGGAGGAGACAACGAACACAAGAAGAGAGGAAGAGAGAGAAAGAACGAGGGAGACAGCAGAGTACCTCCTTTTGAGCCTGATGATGATTGCCTATTTTCAATTATATTACAAAAACAGGCCTCAGACTGAAGAAAAAAAAAAGACTGAAGACACTGGGGTAATTAAAAGAAAACATCAAAACATCAAGCACTTAGAAACCTTTTGCAAATAGTAACTGTAATCTGAGGGCGTTTTCACACTTGGACTTTCTAGTCCGGTTCATTTGGGCAGGTGTGAACACAGAAACTGCACTCATATTCAGATCCAAACCAAACAAACACATCAAGACATTTGAGAGAAGGTGTTATCTCAGCCCAGTTCTGAACAAACTCTGGAGCGGTTTGTTACTGGTGTGAAGAAAAAAAAAAAAAAAAAAAAAAAAAAACGTGATCTTAATCCAACCTAGGGCTGAACGATATGGCCAAAATTTTATATTGTAATATATTTCTTCACGTCTGTATAATTCAAATTAATTCCACTATCAATATAAACAATATAAAACCTGCAGCAAAACTGTAAATAAAGCATCCAAAGGATTTGTTTATTTACTGTACATAATGGGTCCTGTAATGAAAATCAGTCAGTGACGGATGCTGTAAAAAATGTATACTGAAATATCAGAAATCACCTCATGTCCTGTTATGTTTGCTAAACAAAAATGTATTGCCATATACATGTAAATCGATATCGAACTATTGCCCAGCCCATTATTATTAAATCATGAAATCTGCCATTTCTGCTGCTACTACAAGTTAAATTGCACTAGTCCAGAACACAGTATCTTCTTCCTGTATTTATCTGTGTCCACAACAGACAGGTCTGACCAATAAGCAGAGAGTAGTTTATCATGTGGTTTGTTGTGACACATTTTGGTGCACCTGTGTGAACACAAACCAAACCAAACCAAACCAAGAGGAAAACAATCCAAAGTTTACACAGTCAACTCGTTCACTGATTTGGATCAGAAAATGGTACTATATGATAACTACAGGTGTGGAAACATTAACCTAAATTAAAGCGTCCAAGTGTATGTGCAACTTCAGTATTTATATATATATATATATATATGTGCGTCCTCATGTTTGCATTGCTAGAGGACAGTGATTCAAGTAGGCATGCAAATGAATGAGTGATTTCCTAGTGCAGGAAAAGTCTTAAAAGTTGATTTCTTCAAAAATCATCTAAACTACCCATTATATAAAGACAAAAGGCAACCCCACTTTGATTTCATTTGACAGAAAATAAAAAATAAATAACAACAACAAAAAAAGCCCCGCCCCAGCCCAGCCTCCTGTGCATCCCTCGGTCTGTCTCTCGTTTCGTTTCCTTTTTCAGTGCATGTGTTTCTGAGGTTTGATTATGTAGGTGTGGAAAGGAATAGGCTTAAGAGTCTAAGAGTAAAGAGGAGCAATGAAACAATTCGCTCGGCCCCAGCTTTCCTCTATTCCTCGCTCTCTTTTCCCCTTTCTCTTTCTCTCTTTCTTTCTTTGCCATCAAGATTGAGTGAACTTCTCCTCGTTCACTCTGTTGAATCAATCTCGCTCACTCTATCTTTCTCTCTGCATAACATCTTTGCTCTTCACTTTGTCCCTCCCTCTTCCCCTGCATGTCTGTTCCCTTAATCAGCTGACTGTACCTTTCTCTCTCTCTCTTTCTCATAATTCTTTTCCTTCATGCTCTCGCATGCTCTCTCTTCTTTTTCGCATCACATTTTGCGCATGACCAGCACAGTGGTGAGCACTCCAGCCAGAAAGACGCCAACAGTTTGCCAGGTAGGGGTTCCAAAGTAGGACCGGATACCTTCCTAAAGAGAGAGAGAGAGAGAGAGAGAAAAAGAGAGAGAGAGAGAGACAGAGAGAGAGACAGAGAGAGTGTGTTTAGGACAAAACTTTGGCATTTGAAAACAATTAACTTTTAGAAAGTGAAGTAAACTTTTTATTTTAAAGACGAATAGCAGTAAGTAGCACTAGGAAGCTTCAGTGATGACATGCATGTTCGTTTATTGAAGACTCATTACTTGTCAAATTTTCCACCTCCATTTGCCCCAGTAATTCAAAATACAGCGCTTTTAGCCAATGCTTCCAAAAGGCTTATAAGTATAATGATGGGGCATAGCAAAAAAATCACTATCTATATTCCATTAACAAGTTCAAAGTAGCTCCACCCTTTATTAGTAAAATTCTAAAGGCCTTGACATTTAAAACGAGACTCTGAAAACTTTGAAATGTCACATGATCGTAGCAGCCATTTTTTCATAAAACAAGCTAGAGCACTGTGTGAAGCTTGGAGAGGTTTAGTCTGTAAGTAGATCAGTATGTCTAAATATTCATGTCAGCAACAAATTGACCACAAAGATAACAGAAGAGTTAAAAAAGAAATCTGTGTGACTCGAGGTAAAGTGAAACGTGGTAATACGCATAAAATGTTTTTTCTTTAATAACTATGCCATTTCATTCTTGCGCCTAACGCTGGGTCATTGATGCGGATGGCTTGAATCCTCTTGAGAAGTTCTTAATTAGAATGCAGATCAAGCTCACACTGCTAGAAAGTCCTGTTTCTTCAAATACTTTTTTTTAAATATAATTTTATTTCTAACTCTTCCCATTTTCTCCCCAATTTACACGGCCAATTACCCAACCCACTCACTAGGACTCTCCCTATCACTAGTGATGCCCCAACACACCAGGAGGGTGAAGACTAACACATGCCTCCTCCGATACATGTGAAGTCAGCCACCGCTTCTTTTTGCCGAGCAGCCAGCGTGCTTGGAGGAAAGAGCAGCGACTCAGTTCTGATACATTAGCTCACAGACGCCCTGTGCTGCGACATCACTCTAGGAGTGATGTGGGGAGAGAGCGCCATCTACCCACCCGGAGGGAGCAGGGCCAATTTGTACCTCCCGCTCATAGTGGCAGCGCTTCAGACCGCTGGACTACTCGGTGCCTTCAAAGACTTTCTGACTTTTCAGTTTGATCTGAACCAAAACAGCTGATGTTAAAGGAGCCCAACCGACAGTCAGAAAAAAATCACAATTTGGTCCGACCAAAAGAGGTGGTCTTGGTCTGGTTTGTCTACAAGGTATACTTTTTTTTTTTTTAAAGAAGATATGGACTTTCTGACCAATTAGAGGAAGTAGAGGTAGGCTGTTGTCCTCAGCCTTAAATCAGAAGACATAAGAGCTGGTGTTTTGCTAAAATACGACTTCCCTTGGCGTGCATGCATGTCACACAGTGTAACAAACACACGAACCCTAGTCTATGGGCAGCAGTCTTCTGGTTGATCATTAAATTTGCTAAAACAGAAAATGAGAAAATTTACAAATCCTGTACAGTAGACAGAAGAAGTGTGTGGAGCTTATATATATATATATATATATATAAAACAACTATTCCTCCTAAACATACTTAGCTGTAAATCTTTTAATCCATTAAAAACTGCAATATTTTAGGGAGAATGGGATTATCAACAGATATTCTGCATAAACTAACGTAAAACACAACCTGGGGATAAAGCAAGACCATGGGCCCTATTTTAGCAATCTAAAGGCAATCTATAGGTGTCTTTGCTATTGAAATGACAGGAAAAGCAGCCTAATGCATGTACTAATTCTCTTAATTAATCAGAGGTGTGTTTTGGGCGTAACGTGAAATAAACCAATCAGCCTGTCAATTGCCTCACATTCCCTTTAAGAGGCAGGTGCCCTCTGACTTTGGTGGATTGCTATTTTAACAGCGCAGCTCTTCTGCGCTTCTCAGCAGAGGAAACTGACCTGCGAATTCATGCTGTGAAGGTGCACGAGCAGGTAATTTACGAGGACTGGCAATGTTATTTTATTCTTTATTCTGTTTAAGTTAATGAAAATGTTGGGTTTGTGCACTGCTGCATGTCCTTGTGTAAGATAGGGCCCAAAGTCTTAACAAATTTAAATATTACAAACAGAGTGAACATTACACAGGAAATAGCTGAAAAAATAATATTGGAACAATTACCCAGCCTCCCTGTTCCCTGATCCAATTAATCACATGTTCCCGCAGGTAGTCTACGGTCCAATTGATGATGGTTCTGATGATGTCAGGAAGCTTAGTCAGCACAGCCTGAAGGTTATATATATATGAGTAGGACATGAAAAGAAAAAGGCTATGAAAAACCATCCATATACAGAAAAAGTAAGTAACAGAAAGTTTCAGACAGTTGAACAGAACAGATGCATCCTCACCTTGATGACGAGTCGACAAGCAAAATAGAAAAGCGCCACCACCCTGCCCCAGTTAAACTTCCCATCAGAGAAGATTTCACAAGCCACTTTCACAAACACGTCTTGGGTGGGCTGTAGCGCCGAGTCATTTATCATACTGACAGAGGAAAGAAAAGATAGAAACAGACTGTAACTACTGCACACTGCCACCCAGAGGTCAGTCCTGAGTACTGCAGAAATGAGGTCACATAAGTACAATGAAAGGATGCATCTTCGATGAATAAAATGTACAAATAAATCAAATAATTCATGAATAACATCTTATATTGTATGTATTACATTCTAAAAACTGCTAAAAACACATTGGCTTTTTTCATAGCCAGTTCTCTAACATTTTTTTTGAGTGGGGGGGGGGACTGTGGTATAATCATGTTAATAAACCATAATGCACATATGCCATAAGGTGTGATATTGGCACTGGTGTACTACTTAAATATAAGATTGGCAAAATTTAATTATATTTATATACGTGGTACCAATTAGGGGTGTGCCATATCGTATCGTGCGCAATAATATTGTCAACATTTTTTGAATATCGTGAACGATATTATACCTTGCCATATCGTACCATATCACCCACCCCTAATTGTCGCATCAGGGTCCTACTTTTTAGCTGTTTTTAGCAAAAAAAAAATCACTGTTCTCATTTCCCATTACATATCTACTAGATCATATCTGTCCACTATCATTTATTTTACATTAATCCTGGATATATGAAGATATTTGGAGAGCATTATTAGTATCATGACATTCTGGATCATTGACTTCTGTTACAAATCTGATAAAATTCATGTATTTTTTAATATCTGTGCCATATTATATTGTTGTCATATCGGCAAGAGTATCGTCATCAAGAAAATACCATAAAACATTGTGATATTATTTTAGAGCCATATCGCCCACCCCTAGTACCAATAGCTTAAAAAAAGTAATTGCATTAATCACAAAAATATTCTGTGATTATTCAGGATCATACCACAGTCAGTTCAGACCCTGAGAGGCGTTCTATGTGTGCCATTATCAGGCGATAATGCACAGAAACCAAAGCTCTCCATGTATACTTCACTACATGCACGTAACTTAGCAACGATGCAGCACTTACAAGCCAAACACCATAGCTATAAACATAGTATAGTTTTATTTTTCTTAACTTTACTGTAAAAAAATATCTATATTGATAGTTTATTATGCTTTACTTTTAATAGATATTATTTTATTAATAGTTGTATTTGTGAAAATTTACCTCTATAATAGCTATTAGGTAATGCTATTCCTGGGCTGTTACAGTGTTTTGTTTTAGCAGCGGGCCATTGTATGGAACTATTTTAACATGCAGATTGTACTTTCCCGTCCTATTTAACTAAAAAATCTTTCAATAAAAAAGAGATAATGGAGCTGTGGCTTAATAGCAATAACAATAATAGGTTTGTGCTATAATGTATAATACTGGGACTGGTTTGCTGAATCAAATTATTATTTAAAAATTACAATGCTGGCAGATTTTGAAGAAGCGAGAGAGAGAATGAAGAGGGATTTCATTTATATTTCTTTAAAAAATAAAAAGTAATCTGGCTACCTGTTTAACTCAACAATAGTGACATTGTGTTTACATCGCTATAACAATAAGAGTGAATTACGCAAAGAAGCTGTAGCAAAACTTCAAGTCAAGTGATTAGTGCATTAAATTTCACAGATATTTTGACAGCTATTGACACTACTAAAAAAAACACAACTTTACAGTTCGGCACCATCAAAACCATTAATAAGCACTTCTCCAAATGCTTAGGACTGTGGTCTGCCTCACCTCTGCAGCTGTACATTGCTGTCTAACTCGTCTCCAATCTGCTGAAGACACTGCGCAAGTCTCTTATGGCTCGGGTCACACAACTCTGTCCCGCCCAACTGGTTCCTTGTCACCAAAGCATTGCTGTCCCCATGACGCTGAACCCGTTGGTAGATAAAACTGAGGGTTAAAGAGAAGTAGGCGTCAGATCTTGATGATGAGAGAACACAGACAGTAAAAAGCAAAAGAATAAAGAAGACACTCACTCTTTTAGCAGGGAAGCTCCCAGGTCTAACAGTTGTTCATTACCGTTGCCTTTGAACACAGAACATACAAACATACAGTGAGTGTGGGTGTGAACACAGACAGTCAGACAGACAGAACGACAAAGAAAAACAAAGAGAGGAATCAGATAATGATGCTCTCGCCACAGCCAAAGATCATGTCATGTGCATGTGGGTTTATAATATAGTTGTGTGTGTGTGTGTCTATAACTGCATATTCTATTTAAATGCATCAGAACACTACATATAAATAGTATCAGTCATCTTATACAGACTAATTTTACCAGTATTAACAGACCTATCTCCACTGCCTGACACAAATAACACCACCAAAATGCCAGGATGGAAACCAAGGGCCATATAGCAATGTTAAATTATAGTTTCAGTTTCTCTGTAAGCAAAGGAAAATGACACAAAACAACACCACAACAGTTTCCACTGATAAATGCTTTGAGTCATCAGTGACTAGCAGCAGACTCACTCACACTAGACTCATTCAAATATCCGGAAACACAACCCTGATGATTTTATACACACAACTTCAAAACTTTCATATTTTTAAAGAGATGGAAAAAAAAATGTGTATGTTTCAGTATCAGGCCAAAATATGCAATCGATCATCTGGTATTTCTTTAATTAGCCAATCCTGAGAGAGGATCATATCATATTCTTCACTTAAGAATATTTAAAAACAATAAGGCCAAGCCGGTCACAATAATTATGTCATCAACTTGTTATATAATATATGGGCATCACCTTAATCATTTTTGTTTATCTTAATATTATCCATTGTGATTTCTAGCTAGTAGCTTAACAATACATAAAAATTAGTACAGCATCTGCATACAGAGAGCACTGTGGCAGGTAAAAATGTGTTGTTAGAATTGTACTTGACAGGCAGTACAAAGGCAAAAAGGTTATAAACCTACTATTATTACCCAATTCATACTTTGCTTTTTACTTTTTTTGTATGTTATCTGCCAATACCGATGCCAATACACACATTCATAACTTTCAGAGAAAGTAGACAGTAAACCAATATAACTAATAAAAATACATTTTATGGATAAAATTAGTGGACTTTCAAGTAGCAGGGTCAGTGTCTACCAATTGTAGCAGTGTGCCAGCATCGCTTGTTTATTTTCCGGCATTCAATACATACGTCAGTAAGTATGTTGACCAAATACCTATCATCATGTAGCCCTATATAAGCTTCACTTTTTATAGTAGCTAATTTTCAGTGGAAACCAAATTTCTATAATACTGCTGGCTAGATTAGTTAACTAGCCAACCTAAATTACAAATAGTTAACAAATTCACGATATGTAAAAAAGTAAACAGTGGTTAGATTTTTTTGTTACTGTTTCTGATGCAATCTCCCATTTGCAGAATGTGTAAAACTAACATGCCTCATGGAGGAAGCACAATGAAAACGAATAATATCCCTTACTGAATACCCCTCTTGAAAATACATCCATGGCCATGACCTTTGTCATTTTACCGATTGTGCTCAAAGACAAACAGCAATCGGTATCTGCCCCAAAACACTATTTAGGCCTACTTTAATAGGAAATAGTGAATTTCAGAAATTCTGCTAGAATTTTATCTAATGTGTAAAAGACTAGGCACACAAAGGGCTCTTGATCACTGAGGCAGGCATATTGTCAGATGATCTCCTGCCATAAACTCATCCATGTACTTTTGCTTTGACTATAAAAGCATGACCAACAAACAACCAACATATATAAAATATACACATCATTGCTGTGACACAAAACATTTTAAGTTTCGCAAGTTTGGCTGTTTTCTTACTTTTTGTTTTTCATACAGAAAATGTGGTCGGCCACAAGAGCAAGAGAGAGATGTGTATGCTATCATCAAGGGCCAGCAGCTTAGTGAACAATCCTGCCATCAATATATTTCTATTTAATTAAACACTTGTGCATTCAGCAACAAGAATGTTAGTGAGGTCAGGATGCTGGATGATCACCACCCCACCCCACCCCCAAATGCCCAAGTCATGCCCAACATACTGGATAAAGCATAATCATTCCAGAGAACACAGCTCCACAGCTCAATGATGAGGGGAACTTTTACCACTTCAGCCAATGCCTAACATTAGTCATGAAATTGTTCCAATAGGCACATCTGCTGCAGAGTCCTATTCTACTGAAATTACTCCTCTACAGGAAATAGAAAAGCTGTGTTTCAGTGTATATGTACAGCTATGTCAGCAATGGATTTGACTTGAGTAACAGACTGCATTTATAAGATTTAGGATGAGCTAGAGAAGAGCATAAAGTAAAAGCATCAAATTATTGTTCAGCACCTCCAGGAACTACTTCAAGACGCTGAGAAAACTATTCCAGGTCAAACTTCATTACTTGAGCCATACCTAGCATAACCAAAAGGTAAAAGGGTACAATCACATTACTATATGATTATACCTGTACCTATATCATTGCAGCAATTTAGTTTTCTTCTTCTTCTTTTTTACCATTTCTGACTTAAACTTACATTTGCTGAATGTGTAAAACTAACATGTCTCATGGAGGAAGCACAGTGAAAACTAATAACATTCCTAACCAAATACGCCTATTGAGAGTACATCCTGGGCCTTGAGCCACACATAGCACACATGGCAAAACCCAACACTTCCACTACCACCATCAGATCATAGAAGTAAATGGTTTTACAAGGTAGAATATGCATGTGATTTCTATGTGTTAAATTCAAAGTAAGATACATACAATAAACTAGTTAAGCTCAAAAACAACAACTTTACAGGATAAGGAAACAGGTAAGGATGCACCGATGTGGAAATTCTGGGCCAATACCATACGTGTATGTAATTTGCCAATATCGATGCCAATACACATATTCATAACTTTCAGAGAAAGTAGACAGTAAACCAGTATAACTAATAAAAATACATTTTATGGATAAAATTAATGGATTTTCAAGTAGCAGGGTCAGTGTCTACCAATTTTAGCGGTGTGCCAGCACCACTTGTTTATTTTCCGACATACAATACATATGTCAGTAAGTATCATCATGTAGCCCTATATAAGCTACAATTTTTATAGTAGCTAATTTTCAGTGGAAATCAATGTAAACATATTTTATTCCAAGTCATTTTGAAGCATTTTAGTTGGTCCAAATTTCTATAACACGCCTGGATAGCTTAGGTAACTAGCTAACCTAAATTACAAACAGTTAACAAATTCACATTATGTAAAAAAGTAAACAGTGGTTAGATAAAACAAACATATATGGCTTTAGCGATTATACTGTATAACTAGCTAGTTATATATTTAAAACCCTGATAGCTGGCCAATGTCTTAGGCAAGCAAATGTAACTATATACAATAATGACTAAGCAAAAAAAAGGTGCTGAGAAGAAACTAAAGCAGGTAAAGCCAACAGCTGATCACAAACAAAGTCAGAGAGATGATGTCACCCCCAGTCAGTCAGTCAGTCAGTCTCTCTCTCTCTCTCTCTCTCGCTCTTTCCCTCTCTCACTTTATTTCCCTCTCTCCCTTTCTCTTTCCAACTCCCTCTCTTTCGCTCTTTCCTTCTCTCTCTCTCCAACTCCCTCTCTTTCGCTCTTTCCCTCTCTCGCTCTTTCCTTCTCTCTCTCTCCAACTCCCTCTCTCGCTCTTTCCTTCTCTCTCTCCCTCGCATTTTCCTTCTCTCGCTCTTTCCTTCTCTCTCTCCCTCGCATTTTCCCTCTCTCGCTCTTTCCTTCTCTCTCTTTCTCTCTCTTTCCTTCTCTCTCTTTCTCTCTCTCTCTCTCTCTCTCTCTCAGTTTAAATCACCCCGCGGTGTCTCAGGGCGGTTGCGGCAGCAGTAAGTAACCCGGGCGCGTGAGTGAGTGGGGTTGAGACCGTTAGCGGAGGCTCAGTTAGCGCAGAAGCTAATGCGGAGTGTTAGCTGAGCTGAGAGACCAGCTGTTACCGCTAAACCTGCTCTGTCCTGTTTGTCAGTTAGTTCAGAAGCTCGGCTCTGGTACCGGATAAACCTACCGTCTGAGTTGAACCCGGTAAACCACCCGTTTATCTCTCTCCACTTACCCGAGTCGCCCTCACCCTGCTGTGCCATGTTAGCTCCGATATGTTATTGCGGAGAGCTTCCGCCTCGACCGACGTAACGGGTCTGAGGCAGGAAGGGGCGTGGCCTCGCGGGTCTTCACCCTGCCTGGTTTGGGATGTTTGTTTGAGAAAATATGGATCTGTTAAAGGTGTTTCACTACATGAACATCCCCTACAGCCCTTTACACACAGCCTCTTATTTTAAAATATTTATGGCAGAAGAAGACAGCAGCAGTCCTCACTGTGGGAAAGAGGAGTGTTTTGGGGCGGGGCCAAGCAGAAGGCCTCAGTTTATTCAGATCCTCTAAAACATAGGTCGGCAATAGGCGGCCCGCGGGTCAGATGCGGCCCGCAAGCAAGAAACATCTGGCCCGTGAGGTTGAACTATAATGAAAAAAAAAATCGGACTGTCCGTCTCAAAAATGCTCTTTATTTAGAAACTTAATTTTCCAAAACAGAAAAATGTATTAAAGATTTTTTGATAGAGCCACGGGCTGTTAGATAACTGCTAGCTTCTTTATTCTGTTATTTTTTTTTTTATTCGTTTGTTTTTTTTAATTTAACAAACAGGTATATCATTAATAGCGCCCCCAATGGTCAGTCCACAGATTTCACCCACATCAGCCCACTTGAATGTCTGCTTGTCATTTTAAGAGCGCCCTCCCGCCACCGCGCCCGCCAATCCCCCCCCAACCGGCCAAGTGCTTGTGGCCCGACATGTAATGGCTTGGAAAAAATCTGGCCCGCGGCCAAACTTAATTGCCGACCCCTGCTCTAAAATATCAGGTAGAAAAATAATATCTTAATATTATACCATTAGACTCAATTCCCTCAATTTAATACATTATTCTGTAAATTTAACACTGTTTATCCTGTTTAATTCTATTAAATAGAGGGAATTAATTATTAATATAAGGGAACAAATACAGCTTTGGAAAAAAATAAGAGACCACTTCAGTTTTCACAACCAGTTTTTATGATTTTACTATTTATAGGTATATGTTTAAGTAAAATGAACATTGTTGTTTTATTCTATAAACTACTGACGACATTTCTCCCAAATTCCAAATAAAATATTGTCATTTAGGCCATTTATTTGCAGATAATGAGAAATACCTGAAATAAGAAAAAAAGATGCAGAGCTTTCAGACCTCAAATAATGCCAAGAAAATAAATTCATATTCATATTTTTCTAAGAGTACAGAAATCAATATTTGGTGGAATAACCCTGATTTTTAATCACAGTTTTCATGCATCTTGGGTTCTCCTCCACCAGTCTTACGTACTGTTTTTGGATAACTTTATGCCACAAATTAAAGCAGTTCAGTTTGGTTTGATGGCTTGAAATCATCCATCTTCCTCTTGATTATATTCCAGAGGTTTTCAAATTGGTAAAATCAAAAAAACTCATAGTTTTTAAGTGGTCTCTTATTTTATTCCAGAGCTGTAGTTATTTTTAAACCGAGGGAATGATCAGTTCAGTTGAGGGAACAATTTATTAAAAAGCCACTAAACCCTAAACCATATTTCTTCCATTAATAGCTGAAATGTGTTTATTTGAAGTAAGGAAACATACTAATTCTGCTTAATATTCTAAAAAAAAAAAAATCCTAACCTTCAAAAAACGCTTTATACGAGGATGATGTACACATCCCAATATGCAGATCAGTCTATGAATAACACCGCCCCCTGCTGACATCCAATCATCTGCATCTCACTGCTATCAGAGGCACACTGCTGCTGCTGCATCTCAGCCAATCAGCCATAAACCCATACATCACCCAGTGCCCTGCTCAAACTACCCCATATTGCTCATTTGAGGTAACATTTGAGATTTATTTCTCTAAAATACTCTGTAGTTTATATCAAGGCCTATTAAATATATACATTTTAAACTCAGTTTATTCATTAATATTCAGTCACTATAGTTCACAGAGGGTAATATACTGTACATCAGCTCCATTTAGGCTACATGTACGTTCTTTTGACCTGTTGACTGTATGGCAACAGGATAGAATGTCTATAAACAATGTCTACAGAATGTAAACTAGAATGTAGACTACGGAAGTCTCCAGAATGTCTGAAATTATCCCTGCTGAAAAACCAGACTGACTTGCACAACCTGATAAAACTAGTTTACAGATTAGCTCTTGACATTAACCATCATAGGGTATGTTTCCATTTTTGTTTGGTGGTTTTAGCCGGTCTACCAGCTAAATAACTTTAAAATACATTTTATTACTAAGCATAATGTCTAAAAAAATTTTTAGAACACTGAAAAAATAGCATTTGTTACCTGTCCCCATGGTCTAACTATAAACTTTACCATGAAATATAATTATTAAAATCCTTTAGAGATGTATTTTTTTTGCATTGATATGTGAGTCCAAATCTCATCTATGCTTTAATATTTTTTCTTAATAAATCCATAATATTTCAATTAAAATAGACATTTTAGTTGTGTCTCTGGGTTTCACTCATTCCAGTCACAGAAAAGCATTACCCAATCTGAAACAACAGGAAGTGACATTAGCTGGTTCTTCTGAAGATGATGGAAAGACCAAAATTAAGTTCCCTCATTAGTTTTTTTGTATATTTGATCTTATTGTAACTATGACTAAGAAGGTCAATTTCAACACTCATTCCTGTTACCAAAGTTAATTCGTAGATCTTATTTTTTAAACAAGATTTTGGAAAAATGATGGGAATATGCTTAAAGTCCTCATGTTATTAGCATAGCCACCATTAAGCTATTTTTCCTGTTTTTGCTAATTGTATCCTGTTACTTTTATTCCTGTTACTCAAAACATACAAAGTAACAAGAATGAGTGCCAGTAACAGAAGGGAGTTCCAGTAACAGGAATGAATAACAGTAACAGGAAAGATTTTTTTGTCATAAATATCAATTATTAAAACATGCAGTCAACCATTTCTTTAAAATAAAGACTTCAAAAAAGAAAATCAAAGGAATTAGTGGACTTGCTTTTAAACAAGCTTTTTAAATGTCTGTCGTTTATCGCTGTCTCTTTGCTGTGAAGATGCTTGAAGATGAGGAAGAAGACACCGCAGACACTGCCATAGGTGTAATTATTTATTATAAAAGACTAAGACAATCTTCAAGGCTTCTTAGGCCAGCCTTGGAGAAAGATGTTTTGCCGATTCGATGTTCCTACTCTGTCTCTCTCCTCCTCACTTTGGGGAACTGCTTAAATAGGGTGTTATGGTATACATCTGGAAACATTTAAGCATACTGTAGACATACACTGCTATAGGAGGAGTCTACGCGAAGAATAGTTACATACATTAGTGAAGAGAAATAAAGAGAATATAAAGAAAATACACATGCTGAAAATATTTTTGTAATAGTTTTGTAACCATCTTCATATTTGAAACCTTCTAAAACATGAAGTAAAGCTTCAGTTTGAACAGTACATGTTTCGAATATTTAAATATGTTATAAGATTCAGAGTTGAAAAAAAAAAGATAAAAAATAAGTTTAATTTGGAAGCAATACAACAAGGAAATGGCACCCATTTGGTGGAATGGCCTATATACTATTTTACCATGCTTGTCAAACAGTATAACTAAACTGGTTGACCATTATTTTCTCTGGGCATGAGATTCTGGGTCGGGACCTACTGTTTATCCATAGTCATGTCATAATAATGTGAATCAGTAGCTGGAATGGCTAATAGCTTAACCCGAAGAAACTTTCTACCAGACAGTTCCAGACTCAAACAAAATGCAGTGAATAACGGGCCTTTTCCATTCATTTGTTCTTCAGAAAGGTTCTAACAGAAAGTCTACGTCAGATTTATGATGTGTTTTTAAACTGAAGACTTGTTCTTACATCTGCTGTGAGAAAAGCGCACCTATAAAAAAATCATGGTGAATGTCTGAATCATCGTAAAAATTGTACAAATCAATCAATCAAGAGCAATAGAACAGCATCTAGGATTGCAGCTCAGCACATACTGTGGCAAGAAGGTTCGCTGTGTCTTGACTGCCATTAGGTACCGGGATGAGATCTTCAGACCCATTGTGAGACCATATGTATTGACTTGACTGTGTAGGAGTTGACTGATGCTTTAGTCCGGGTCTGGAAGAAGATTCATCAGGAGAACATCCGCCGCCTCATCAGGAGCATGCCCAGTCGTTGTAGGGAGGTCATACAGGCACGTGGAGGCCACACACTAGAGACTTCTTTTTAACTTGTCTTTAGGAATTTCTACTTAAGTTGGATCAGCCTGTAATTTGATTTCCCGCTGATTTTGAGTATGATCCCCTTATCCAGAGATAACAATTTGGATTTAGACTGATCATTTTTATGTTTTTATATTAATTCCACTATGTAATACATAAAGATTTTCAACTCGAAAATTTAATTCAATGAGATATAGGATGTGTTATTTTAGTTTCCATTAATTTTTCTTTTGAGCAGCGTATTTTTGCAATTGCATTTCAGAACCTTACAATGAATGGAGTGAGTGCTAAATGCTGTTGTCTATAGGCCATTAACTCAGGAGAGAGTTACCTTCTTTGGCACTTTTTCAATGTTTGTAGTCTTAAAGCACACTGGTACAGTCACCTAAATCAGTGCATTGTTAAAAATGTTTGTACGAACTACAGCAAGCTGGTGAGCCCATTCCTTTTTTTTATATATATATATATAATTTTATTTCAAATTTTTCCCTATTTTTGCACCAATTTTTCTCAGCCAATTATCCAACCCACTCATTAGCACACATCAAGTAGGGATGCCACCTGTCCTGTAAAATACAGAACGTCTTTTATTTGGCAATTAAATATTGCGTCCTGCGGCAGGAATGAGAGCAAGGTAGGTACAATTCAATTTAAATATACATAAGGTATGCAATGGCAGGTGTCCCTAGTTAGTATCCAGTAAATAACAAACTCATATAAAACAGCAAAATATTATATTAAACGTTATTTATTACAATTTGCCAACCCAAGAAATGAGCCCACTGTTGGATAGAGTTTTAAGACCTTAACAGACAGAAGATTATGGGTTTAAATTAAACAAATAAGTTAAAAGTGCTACTTTTGACTGACTAACCTAAGAGACTAAAAGATGTAGATGTGTGGGTATGTGTGTGTCTATCTTTGCTGTCAAATGAAAAACACATACTGTCTCCAAAACAGTAACTTTACAGAAGAAAGAGATAAAACCTTCTTAACCAGTGGCGTGCACAGACATTTTGGGGGGCAAGTGCTCAGGGGGGGAAAAGGGCACTTTTTAGCGCATGCGGAACACTTCATTATAAAAAAAAAAACGTTATCTATCATTGATTTGGGGTAGAGCGGCTAGTTTATCTGGTGACCAGTCGGGAAAAGATGCGTAGTAGTTTGGTGCTGTATGAGACATTTTACTGCACAACAAAATGATTTCATGTTGGGCTTAGAGGGCAAACGGTAGGATTTTACTTGATGTGTATGTTACCTGGCTGGTGGGACACGGGGGAGAAGAAGCCTATCTGTTGCCGTCGCGCGGCAGAGGAAGAGAGGGTCGGGTGTGTGCGAGCTGATTTCAGGGCATTATGTTTTCACTCGTTTTAAATCTCTCAGGCTTTCAAAAGATCATTTCAAACCAGCCACAGTAAAATCTTACTAATAATAATATATATATATATTTTTAAACGAAGTTTCAAAAGGGCACTTTGGTTGACAAAGGGCAGAGTTGGTGGTGCTTTAGCCCCACCTGATGTCTATGTCTGCACACATCTGTTCTTAACTGTCAATGAAATGTCAATGGAAAAAGAGTTTATTTCAAGACATTTTGTCTGTAAAATCTTTGTATTAAACTAAAAATCATTAAAAATGGAGATAGTTGTTTTTCAAAGGACAGCGATGCTATAAAGTTGTGTGTAAATTGGCATGGTAAAATTGCTGCAAATGCTGTTACATTGCATTCAAACAAGTCAGTTGTGAAAAAAAAAATCATTAGGGTTTTGAACTGTTCTAGCTCTGAACATACTTGAATTGCACAATTAAAGGCAACATCTCTCCTTTATTGCGAAGGGCAAAACCTTGTACTCCATCTGAAGACTGAAGTTCTACACAACCTGCCATGTTAAACGTTTGTATTGTTCTAACATTGTCTTTGCAACGCTGTTTCTCACTCTTCTCCTACATCTCTTTGTTCTCTTGATCAGCTGTCTTTATCGCTCTCTTTTTTTGTCTCCTTCTTTCCATCTCTTCTCTCCATCTCTCTATCTCTCTCTCCATCTGCTATATCCTTCATGGTCAGACTCCCTCATCTTCACATTTTGTTTACGATGAGAGCAGTAGTGAGAACTCCAGCCACAAATGCAGTGACAGTTGTCCAGGAAGGTGCTTCAATCTGTGAGAGGATTGCGTCCTGAGAGATAGAGAGTAAAATAATTACTATTAATGACTACAAATGATTTTATTTAGATACTAAATGAGGCCAAATGGAAATATTTGATATAAACACATTTAAACTCATTTTTAATGTAATATTCCAGTTTTCATGAGATTTTTCATTTTGTTCACACTGTGACATGCTACAGGAGTCCCAATTTCCAAACACTGATAGAGGTTTCTAACCTCTTGTTCTTCCCCAGACACGACGCTCATGTGGGATGCCAGATTGACACATAGCTACAAGTGACGACAAGTGAACTTATCTAGCTATGGTTAGCAAACCTTACTGAAGATTAGTGATTACCTGTTCAGCAGAAAAATAGCCAGATCTCCCATTTCAATGGCTGCAGAACACTGTATGTGTGCTTTTGTCTATACCTGGCAACCCAAGGTGTGGAAATGGGACTGAGGGAATGGCTGTGGGCAGTTTCAGAGGCTATAACCCATGCAGATTACTGTGACATACCATACCAATAAGTATATAACATACTGTATGGCGTACTGTATCAATAGCTGTCGGTGCTTTAACACAGCATATTTCCTTAATATCTGATGATACATCCTAAACATGATATGGGTAACTGCAGAAAGTATAATCCTTAATGTTCCCTTAATTCAAACGATTCACGTTTGTGTAGCCCTTCTTCGTTAACAGTGCAAGCATAATGCCACATTCAGTCACCAACCGGTTTTGGGAACCAAAGTTTTGGGCCACTGCCAGAACCCTTAAACCTTAGATACTGATACTCAGTGTCTGATAAATACCCCAACTGCCTAACTAGTTAGCTCTTTCAGACAAAGCCAGAGTACAGCTCAAACAGGAACTTACCCAGCCTCCCTGTCCACTGATCCATGCAATCACATGATCACGCATGAATTCTAGAGTCCAGCTGATGATGTTACTGATGATATCAGGAACCTGAATATAGATTGTGTGCGTGAACAGAAGACATAGAGAGAAAGAAAGTTAAGGACCCAAACACAACAGATTAAATATATACTTTAATATATACTTTAAAAATCATCCCAGTCCACAATTAAATGTCTTCTGGTCATTTTAAGGCGATTAAATTACATATTTAGTTAAAGAATAGAGAAAGAAGAGCTGCAAACACTTTTCTCCCTTAGAGATTTTTGTTTCTGCTTTTTGTCATACTTACATACATTTTTCTGATTATCAAACAAACTTTACTATCAGTTAATGCAAAAAAGTGATTTCATTTACGAAGGAAAAAAGCTATCCAAAAAAATATGTAGCAGGAAGTATGACCTTCAAAATGAAGCAGGATCAAATGTCTGAAAAAGCAACACATAAAGCCCCAATATGAAAAAAAAATCAAGAACAGATGAAAAGACATCATTTCATTGACAAATTTAGAAAACATGGAACACTGGTGAACAATTCCCAGGTGTGACCAGCCTACCAAAATTCTCCAAAAGGGCATGGACAACTCATCCAGGAGGTCTCAAAAGAACCAAGAACAACATGTAAAGAACTGCAGGCCTCATTTTCCTCAGTTAACTTCAATGTTCATGACTCACTAAAAAGCACTAAAATGGAAAACCATGCCGCCATAGTGCATATTAAGAGGCAATGAGGTAAGTGATAGAACAACATTCATCCCTAGGGCAAAAAAACTAACGACTGAATAATAATCAGAAAATATAGAGCATTGTGCCACAGAACATTACTCTGAAGCACCTTCTCCCTTCACAGATCTGGTACAAAGTGCACAGTCAGTGTAGTCCAATACAAGGCTTTATCCATGTCCAGAGAACTGGCCTTCAGAGTAATCATAGCGATCAATAAGAGTCCTTCATTTATGAGAAGGATTGGGTGTGAGAGAGTCTAAGAATCTGGTCTGCTTTTGATACAATTACACTTACATTTAATATAAAATTGGAACTCAAAAACTTTGATCTAAAATTATTTAAACGAATTGCATCCCGCATTCTCCACCACTGTCCTCCTGCAGTAACTGAGCCTTTCTTTTCCACACATTTCCCAATATTCTTGTTGGCCAGGCTATTATATCAAGGTTGCTGGAGTAATTGTCTGCTTTTTATTTAGTGAAAGTCTAACTAGTTGTGTGTACTCACCATCTTGACAAACTCACAAGCAAAGTAGAACAGTGCCACCACCCTGCCCCAGTTAAACTTCCAGTCAGAGAAGATTTCATAGGCGATTTTCAGGAACACTTCTTTTGTGGGCATTAGGTTATTAATCATCCTAGAAAAGATACCAAAATCTGATTTGTAACTCAGTGGTCAAGTACCACTTACTTTGAGAGAAAGAGGCCATACACAAGGATCAGCCACAAACAGTTAATGAGTAAACTGTACACTAACATGTTGGTTGTTGTGTGAAATGGCTTTGGCATTGTGTACCATGACTTTTGCCACATACCATGGAAGCTTAAGAACACTGCTATGTTGGAGGCGTGTGTGGACCCAATAGATGTTCATTGAATTTGGTAGTACTGTGCGGTCTGTGTGTTCACTATTTCGTTTTGCTCTTTCAGAATTCATTAGATTATATTTCTTTTAGCAATTTGAGCTCAGTTTAATTGGTTATTTTCCTATTACATATCTCTTTTTCTGTTTTTATTAAATGTTGTTATTAGATTCTTAGCTTGTTGCGGCTTTTTTTGTTATTTAGCATACAGAACGTCTCACTGTTTTTTCAATGAATGTTGATTCATTCATTTAATAGCTTATCTAACTATTTTAAGCCAGACAGACACTGTATGTTTTTTAATCGGGTGTGGAGAGATCGTCCGCATGTTTGAATGGTTTGTCCTGCAGGAAAACGCATGCGATTTATATGCTGACATTAATCCAACTGCAGAGCTTTAAACGCGCGGATGAGCTGTAACATTTGGATCCGCACAAAAATCACAGTGTGATTTGTTACAATGAACTTAGTTCTACGTCACGTCACAGACCATTTTCTTCAGCAGAATAGACAGTGCTCCAGGGACCCGGATTAATCAGGCCTCGCGTTCAGGTTTGGGTTTGGGCAGACAATCTAAACTCTAGTATGCAGAATTATATTATTATTGTTATTAATTTTCCATTCGTTTTTATAATAACAGGATACTTTGACTTTTATTTCTCTGCCTGGACCTGACCCGAGATTTCCCATCACTTTTCTCAGGCTGGGTTGGGCTCCAGGAAATAGTCTGCCATGTAGTCATCTGTTTTTTAATACTATTTTTATTTTATATAAAGCTACGGCATGATAATCACCTAGAGCTAAGTAACCAATTATTATTGTTAACCAAAAAGAACGAAATAACGAAAACTGAAAGTGAAAGTTCTCCTTAACTGAAACGAATAAAAACGGTAATTAAAAGAAAACTAAAACGAACTGAAATTACAAATTGAATACCCTCATTTTCATGTTTGTTAATTTATTTAGAAATAAATATAATATGAAAGTACGTAGTGATATTATTTTGTCATATTCTTTGAAGAATAACTGAAAACATACTTAAATGTGGTATATCATGATATATATTCTTATCGTGATATAAAAAATTCCATATCGTGATATATGACTTTTCACTAATCGCCCAGCACTAGAATTTGGATGTGATTTTTGCCAGAAACTGACCATTCTAGCCAGACACTGCATGTCACAATCAATGGACGATGCTGTGGATGGTAGTGGCTTCTATTATGTATTTCCTGGACAACTTTAGAAATGGAACAGCCATCCATCCATCCATCCATCCATCCATCTATCCATCCATCTTCCCCCCACTATCACTATTGTTAATGAAGTCTAATTGCACTGGCAGACATGTCAGTGTAAATGCTGCATAAATCTTTCTCAATGTTGGCTAACATCAGTGATAATGGTGAATTCGATATTTAGCAGGTTCCTCACTTTTTCAATTCTGTGTCATTGTCCAGTTCATCTCCAAACTGCTGTAGACGCTGTCCAACTTTCTTAATGTTGGGATCAGGCACCTCTTCCGTCTCGTCCAACAGGTTTTTGGTTACTGCAGCATCAATTTCCAATGTGCGCTGAAGACGCTCAGAGATAAAGCTGGGGGATAAAGAGAAGAAGTGATCATTGCTTGGTCACTGGATAAACAGAGAAGTAATAAAAAAATAAATAAGATTGGAAACTTACTTTATCAGTAGCCTATATCCTATGCGTAGCAGATTAACTTTGAACAGAGAACATACAATACAACACAGTGACAATTCTGTAATTACAGTGCATATTACCTATTCTTATGTCTCAAACAAACTGATACTCTAAAGACATGATGCACTTGACTAGATCAGATTAGATCTACTTGGATTTTGGAGTATTGCATTAGTTATTGTGATTTTTAAGCTGAACAAGAAATATTGAATTGTATCGTAAACTATAGTAAACCAATTTAATCAACTAAGATGATTAAGTTTCTGCCTAAAAGTTGGCTAACTAAAAAAATATGTGTGGGCAAGTTAAACAGGGTCTACTGAGCATTTCTGCAGGGGTTTTTACTTGCAGGTGTTGGCCACGCTATTTGCATATTGTGTTCTCTCACCTCTCAATAATCCTCAGTGTGTAATCATTCTCCACAGACTGTCTTCTCCAGGTATTTCTATACTGTATGTGTTTTATAATAGTTAACTGCCTGCTCTCAGTATTGAAGGCTATGAGAACAAGTTGCTATGTTTTGTGTTGCTGAGTTTTTATAGACTTTTTACTGGATGGGTCCAGCTGATCACACTTGTATTTGTATGTATGATAGCTTATATAGACAATATATGCAGATATGTAAAAGTAATAAATTATAATAAAATAAAACATATTGTTGGGCCCACGACATTAATTTAAAACGTGTCATTGATGAGTCCTTCTTTTAAGTTGATCATAAAGGAAAGTCAGTGGAATTTACAATACACATTTCAAAAAACTTGAATTAGGCCAACTAAAAACACAAAGTCAATTTTTATGTTAGTCTCTTAAACTAAAGATTTTCAGTTGACACAATTGCTGGTGTTTTTTCTCAAAACATAAAAACATAAGAGTTGGCCTCAAACTTGAAATTTAGAGTTTTCCCAACTTTTTCACTTTTACAATGGATGGATAACATAATCTAATAATAATACTTCTCTACACTTCATATTTTGTTCAACATAACAAAATACCTAACAAAACATAAACAGGGCCAGCCATACAGATAAGGTAAACATTTAGTTTCACTTCTGACCACTTCTGTACGTTGATCCTCCACTTCCTTGGTGATTTAAAAAAAACACCCAAAGAAAAAAGATGTGTGCTTTCAAGGAAATACGACGCAACACAGGAAAGCACGCATGGTGCTGTAAATTACAACACTACATCAATTAAATATGAATTAGCTGTGTCAAAAAAAAAAAAAATATATATATATATATATATATATATATATATACTGTATATATATATATATATATATATATATATATATATACATATATTGAAGGTATATATAAACATAAACATATAATTTTGACAATGTATACAATTAAAGTATCTATATGAAATGAAATCCAAACACAAATATTTTAGTACCATACTCAACTGGTATGGTATCCCTATTATATGGTCACCATAACTGAATGACCTGTCTGACAATGTTCAGTACATCCAGAAATCTATATATTTAAACAATTTACTATATTATTTTCTGTACAGTACTTTATTTACTTAATTTGGGTGTGTCTCTAAATCTATAAATTATTTAACAAAATCTAGAGTGTAAACATCCCTGTTTAACAAAGTCAGAAGTTAAAATTTATATAAAAATTATAGTAGTAGTAGAAGAAGATTATTTTTATAACACAACAAATTAAGTAATAAAAATAACACAAACATTTATGGAATTTTGTTCATCCAGTATAGACAGTATTTTTTTATGAATTTAAATAATGTACAGTGTAAGTTCTCTTATAAAGAACAATATCAATTGTTGTAGTAATGAAAATATTAAACAGTTGTGCCACTTACCAGCATAACCTTCTCCCTGAGCTGCCATGATCCAGATATCAACTTTCAAAATATAGTAGAAGTAAAATTCAACTGAAAGTCCACTGGTGAATATGTCACTCTTTCACAACACACCCTGGTAAAGGGCCGTCTGAAGACGGGCGGGATACAAGAAACGAAACAAGGCATACTAACCCAACTGAAGCCTGAGGGAGCTTCATGTGACTGGTTCAGCTGAAAGTGGGTGGAAGAAAGGTCTGTGACGTGTTTCCTCAGCCTTTAAGCCGGCAGACTAGCTTCTGGCCTCAGACCATGCACACACCAAACTTCTTCTAATCTAAATTTGTGGACTACCTAGTGGACCAGTGGACTACCTAGTCAACTAGTAAAATACAGAGTGGACTAATAGTCTACCCAGTGGACCAGTGGACTACAGAAAAGACCAGTGGAATACAGAGTAGACTAGTGGACTAGTGTAAAACTGAGTGGTCTAGTGGACTACAGAGTGAACTAGTTGAATACCGGGTAGTCTACTGGACTACAGAGTAGACTAGTCTAGTGGACTAGTGGACTACCAAGTAGACAATTGGACTACTGAGTAAACTAGTAGAATACATAATAAACTAGTGGACTAATGAGTAAAACAGTGAACTACCTAGTAGACTAGTGGAATAACAAGTGGTCTAGTGGACTACCTAGTAGACCAGTGAATCAGTGGATGACCGAGTTGACTAGTAGACTAGTGGACTACCGAATAGACTAGTCAACTAGTGGAATACTGAGTCATCTAGTGGACTACCAAGAAGACCATTAGACTATTGGCCTACCTAGTAGACTAGCAGACTAGTGGACTACCGAGTAGACTAGTGAACTTGTGGACTAGAGAAGATTATTGGACTAACGAGTTGACTGGCGGACTACGAAGTGTCCTAGTAGGCTACTGAATGGACAAGTAGACTACCGAGGAGACTTGTGGACTAGGGAAACACTAAATATTATTTATTGAATTATGTGGCATGTGTTTCATCCATCCATGTACACTGGGACAGTTGGAACAGTGTGATGACTTGTTAAAATCAGTTTTGCAACCTGTACATATTTCATAAAACCACTTAAATACATTGTTTTAGTAGTTAATACATTTAAGTTTATAACATAGTAAATTGGCTATTTCAGTGTAAATAATTTTTTTATTTATTGGGAAAATAGTGTTACAACTGTCCCTGGTCTCCCGTACATAAGTCATGTATATTAATGATAACATAAAACTGTATATTTAAATTAATATATATATATATATATATATATATATATATATATATATATATATATATATATATATATATATATATATATATTATACAGCTCTGGAAAAAATAAGAGACCACTTCAGTTTCTGAATTATTTTCCCTCATTTTGCTGTTTATAGGTATTAAAGAAAGTCAAGCAGTTCAGCTTGGTTTAATGGCTTGAGATCATATCATCCATTTTCCTCTTGATTATCATTCAGAGGTTTTAAATTTGGATGTATTAAAGAAACTCCTTTTTTACGTGGTCTCTTATTTTTCCCAGAGCTGTATTTTTGTATTATTAGTTATACAAATGGGTACAGTGATAAATACCCAGAGCTGTATTTATTTATTCTTTTTTTTTTACGGGTTGTCGGAAGTACCGCCTTTGCCTTACGCCACATCCGGTCCAGGATGCTCTTCCCGCTGCTTCGCGCATGCGTAGTCCTCTTTACGACTCGCCTGGCAAGATGTCGGATGTTCAGGTACGGTGAGCGGAGCGGCGTGGTGGGGATAAAAGGCTAATTTTACTTGGTTATGAGGTTTTATGTGCAGTTATTCGACATATAAGGGTCTGTAAGGTAGTGTGTGAGCGAACCGGGGGATCTTTAGAGACCATGAGTGTGTATTAAGCGGTATTTTATCCTTTCTGTGTGAGAGTGAGCGGAAACTCGGCGTGCTCTGGGCCGCAGGCTGAGCGGCGGGTCTATTGACGCGGCTTTACAGCCACAATCTCCCGATTAGGACCTTCGAGTTTCTAATGGACTAGTAAATCAGCTTTTACACGAGATATATTTTACATTCTGCATAGATGCTGTCTGGCGTCTTAATGCCAGTAGTTGCCGTTAGCGGGCCCCACATGGCTGCTGTATGGCTGTAGCTGCAGATCTAGTGAAAAGCCTAGCTAGCTAATTTTCCAATTTTAAATTAGTAAAGCAGCATTTATGCTGTTAACTACCTTAATTAATATTGTCTAAATCACATAACCGGTAAGTAACTACTAAACTTAATAAAGTGCTCAGTTCTGTTCTGTGTTCTTTAGAAAAACTCAGATTTTAATGTTAAAACAGGTACAGGTTTAATAAGTGAGTATAAGGTATGAAACCATTATGTAGGCTTAATGTAACATCTCTTTTTAAAAGTAGATAATCTAAAAACTAGGATTTGTAGGTAGGTAGGTATGAAGGTAGGTAGGTAGGTAGGATTGTTGTTTTTAGTCTCACATCATTAATAGTAATTTTAGTGATCATTTGTTTTGATCTTAATACCTTAAGTCTTTTTGTAGGCTGTCATTGGTTGTACCGCTTTCAATAGCAGAAATTAAATAGCTTACTACAAAACTAGTTTAATATTTGTTTGATAGTTTGCTTTTTAACGTCTTTGCAAAATTCTTAGTTGCCGAAGTTTTGGTGTATCAATTTTTTATACGGGTACTTTTAGGCTGTCAGGAGATCTATGATTTAACTTTTTGTCTAGGAAGTCATTTATTGCTAAGTGTTGAAGATAACATAAGTGGGCTTTGGTTTGTAAGAATGTAGCTGCATATGATGTATTTTCTCACGATGGTCTTCCAAGCTCTTGTTGCTTTGACGACAGTGCCTACAAGGCTACACTGATGCAGTCCCACAGCTAGTGGTAAATGCTAATGGCAGCTGTTAAACATTGACTGAAAATTATGTTTTTTCTATTTGGCAGAACGAGAGGGCCTATCAAAGGCAGCCCACCGTCTTCCAGAACAGGAAGCGAGTTTTGGTTCCGGAAGGAGGTGCCAAGGAAAAGCTCCCACGTTACCACAAAAATGTCGGATTGGGCTTCAAAACCCCCAGAGAGGTGAGTTTGACCCCGTCTTGGAGGTCCGTCTTCAGACTGCAGCTGATGTCTTTTCTCACGATGGTCTTCTGAACCTGTGTGGTTTTGCAGACAGTGCCTTATGGTTTTGCTGATGCAGCTTAAATATTGAAACTCTTTTTATAATTCATAGTGTAATAATTTAAATAACATTTTAATCGGTTCTTTACTGGTGTGCTTGACTTTATAGGCTATTGAAGGCACTTACATTGACAAAAAATGCCCATTTACTGGCAGCGTGTCCATCCGAGGCCGCATTCTGTCTGGTAAGTTTATTTTACGCTTTTAAAAAATATATTTTTTGTCTTAGATGTGTGTGAGCCTTTTGCTGGGTTGCAAATGATGTTTTTTCTCACGATGGTCTTCCAAGCCCTTGGGGTTTTGACGACATTGCCTTATGGCTTTGCTGAAGCTTCCAGTATCTAGGTGTTTCTTTTTATTTTAGTAAATCCACACTTCTGAGTGTGTACCTTTTTTTTCTTTTTATGTGTAGATAAACTCAGTTTTAAACTTTGTTCACTTCTGCACTCATTTTTTTGTATTTAACTTTTCAGGTGTGGTGACCAAGATCAAGATGCAGAGGACCATCGTTATCAGACGTGACTACCTGCATTATATTCGCAAGTACAACCGTTTTGAGAAGAGACACAAGAACTTATCTGTCCACATCTCTCCCTGCTTCAGGTAAAAATCTAAGTTCTTTTCCATTCTATACATTCTTATGTAGACGTGATTTTTGGTTTACTTATGGTTCAAGAAAACTGCATATGATGGTTTTTCTCACGATGGTCTTCCAAGTCTTGAAGACTCTGACGACATTGCCTACTGGCATTTCTGATGCAGATTTTCTTTCAAATTAAGTATTGTTTTAATAGCCGTACTCTTCAGTTGTACTTTTTGTAGTCATGCTGTGTTTAGCATTGCGGTTGTGTTCTAGTAAGTCATAAGTTCAGTTAAGTTTAAGTAATGTACAAAATGCATTATGGTGGGCATTATGATTAGCTGGATTCCGGCACAGTTTACTGATTCCGGCTCCCACTAAACCTAGCAACTTCTAGGATAGTTACAACGAATTTCTGCTCAAGCACAAAGTGCACAGTTGCAGGAATCCAGCACCTATAATGGAAGGTCCCTGTTCATGAGTTCTGATGCTGGTGTTGTAGCTTACAGACTGGCTATGGCAGATTAGCCTGGGTTTGCAACTTAACAGTTAATATCTTTTTCTTTTATCTCTAGGGATATGGCTGTGGGTGACATCGTCACTGTTGGAGAGTGCAGACCCCTCAGCAAGACAGTGAGGTTCAATGTCCTGAAGGTCACCAAGGCAGCAGGATCCAAGAAGCAGTTCCAGAAGTTCTAGAGTTAATTGATCAATTCTAGGTTCCACTGACTTGACTTTGCAAGACAAAAATAAAAGTTCTGTGGATTTGTGAAGTTGTCAGTCATTCTGTTCTATACCTGTGGCTCCTATACTGTTGTGTACCACCTTTTGCACACTTTAGTGTTTTTGCTATTTTAACATGCCATATTTATACTGGTGTTTGGGGTTATTACTTGATGAATGTATTAGGTGTCCATAGGGAAAAGCACAATCGAAATACATACATTTCATTAGGAGTTTTGTACAGTGGTATACAAAATGCCTTTAGCTGTCTGCTGTTGCTGTTCTGGGCTCAAAAAAAAACAAACCTCTGCACTTGACAATTTCATCCAGTCTTGCATCAAGGGAAGTCTTTACTCCCTTAGGTCCAATACACTGCTAACTTAATATAAATCTGTACATGCACAGCTGGGGCAAAAAGGTGGAAAAAGTAAATCAGCTCTTGGTGGTGTTCTTTTTAGTATTGGCACCCAATTCATGGCTGAAAACTGGGTTTTAAACTGACCCTAAATTTTACTTAAACATTTTTTTTCTACAACTGTTTGTTGCATATCATGGTTGACAAGAAAAATCGAAGCCAGTAGCGGTTTAATTGACAGCTTTGCAGTTTAAATTTTCTTTTTCTTTTAAGCTTTCAGTTTTACGTTTGGTCTTTAATGTTATGTAATAACTTGAGTAAATAATTACATTTCAATTAAAACTATTCAATTTTGTTTAAAATTTAGATCATATTTTGACGTGGAATTTCAGTGATTTTGGCTATATATATATATATATTTTTTTTTTCTTTAATGTACAGGGGCTAATGTAATATTTTTATTACATTTTAAAGACAGTAATAGATGTTTATCCAGCTATTTCCAAACATTTACACAAATATTTATTTTACCAATAATCACAAAATATTTGTGTATTAAAAATGAAAAGGAGCATTAAGCAAGCTGTAAGCATATCGTTACTGTCAAATGAAAAAGTATCTACATTTTTGGTCGATTTTTAGCTTGTTACATAATTTAACCAAACAAAAGTTACTTAATCTATGTCCAAATGTTTTAATGAATAGACCAATAGAAATTCTCCAATATTACCTGAAATAAATTACTTTTTCATTGACTTCCATTTAAAGTTAATGAGGTGTTTTATCTCTCCTGATAAGTTACTGTTTAAGAGATACATGTTTTTCATTGCAAATTGATCAAAAACAACAGACAGAAATAAAAGGCAGTTTTCTGTAAAGATTGAGACCCAGATGTGCTGATTTTATGTGAAGATAATCATATAAAATTGCTTCTGATTAATTTGTTATTGCATAGTCACTTTTTTATTTACGTGAGACCAAAATGACGAAAATAATATACATGAATCAGAGTTTATAAATGTTTAATAATTTATATAGTGAAATAATTCCTAACTTCAGCAAAATCATAACAATATTAGATGTTTCAATACAAACAAAATTAAATTTAAAGCTGTAAATCCGGCACTCGCTCAACACCACTGAAATTTATAGGCATGTTTTCTTTACGATTTTAGGAACATTCATTGTTCTGTTTTTTTTTTTTAATAAGAAGTATGCTGTCTTAATGGACAGTTATTATTTTTAAACCCCCATTTGATTGAGGTTTGATTTGCGGGCTCCCTCTAGTGGTTTGCAGATATGTAGGTCTCTCTCCATACTGGCTCTGGACTAGAGGACTTTTTATCAATGTTCGTTTATTGATACCGATATCGTGCGTCTCTAATGTTATGGAATGGTGGAATAATTAAAAGATAGTTTGTTGCCTGAGTACAACATCCTGCCATAGAGGGTTTGGGTAAAATTAATATTAGTGTATAGTATATGCCTTGTTGCATTAATGTGTAGTACAGAATTGGGACACAACCTCAGAAAAAAATAATAATTATATACTAATGTGCCAGACATACACTATTATGATTAGTATATAGTATTTTATACTTGTTTTATGCAAGTATTTTATAATATTGTGTAGAACGCAGCCTAGAACTTATCTGAATGTAATACCACCAGACGACCAACAGGAGGCAGTAGGGAAAACAAGGGCTAGGGGTACAAAAGAGAAATGGCTTTAGACTACTGTGTCCTTATTTTGTAGTCTGTGTGGTGTTGTTTATGCTCATATTTGGTGTTCTGTGTCTAAGCTGTATTTCTCTATGGTCGAAACGAACAGGCTTTTCAAAAAGTTGCTTCTTTTAGATTTTTTTTCTGTGTACATTGTTCTTCTAAACATCAATGGATTCTCCAAATTACGACATTGTTTAAGAGTCCTAATAAAAATAATCGTATACTTTACTGCTATAAAATATGTCCTTTTAACAGCAAAATACTCACACACCCAAATCAGTTCCTAAATCCAATTATCATTTTACTGATATCAACTGCTTCTGGGAAACGGGGATTATTTAAAGCATGTACCTTTTCTAATTTGCTTCTTTATGGTGAGTGCTCAAAATTTCTAAAAACTCCTGAAAATACACCAGAACTACACAATTTTTTATTTTAGAACATTAACGCACATGTTAGGAGATTTTTATGGAGCTAGGTTTTACACAAAAATATCAATTCAAATCAAATAATATACTTTTAGAAGCAAAAATTCAATTCAAAAATAGATTTTCATATTTATTTGATAATTATTTTTTGCAACATACTTTTTCTGTTTGATTCTTATAACTGTGATTGCAGATTACATTTTTTTATGTAAAACTTTTGCACAAAATTAACTCTATAGCTTTTTACAATTAGAGTATTTGAACATTGTAATTAGAGAAATAATACTTGGCCCCCTAGAGCTGTCAAGTAATGAGAGACAAACACTTTTTTTTTTTATATCTATATTTTACTGTAGTAATATTTTTTGTACTTTCAGACTTTTTACTTCAACCTTTTACAATTATCTGTACTTTCTACTCCTGTAAAAGTGCTATGTAGGCAGTGATGTCAGTAACGCATTACTCTAATCTGACCCTTTTTTTCCATACCTGTCAAGTTTTGGACTTAAAAATAAGGGATTTTTTCCGCCGCCCCAACAGCCCAAACGAGGGGAAATTTTTTTTTTATATATGTATATATATTTTTTTATTTAATAGATTTAAAATTGAAATTGAAGGGTGCACAAATTTACAAACAGGACATGGATCAGATATATTCCATAAGTAAATAATAGTCCTAAGGGGCCTACACAGGGGCCTCCACTCCTGATCAGTTCAGTTAATTTCAGCCCTCTCCACATTTTCTCTCTCTCCAGCTCAACCATCTCTTCTAACCCTTCTAAATAATACATTACATTACATTATAATACATTACCACAATACTTGAGATTTAAACAAATTCTAACAAACCCTAAAACTAGCCCTGAACTAATAGAGTTTGGAAATGATAGTTATTGGCTGATCAGGCACATCAGGGCAGGGCATTATATATATATATATATATGTGTAGATTTTTCTCAAACCCTGAATATCTATCTAGCTAATTCTAAAGTTAAGCTAACTGAGTCACAAGCTGTATTTTATTAAACACACAGTGGGTTTAATTTATGTTTTGATTCAGAGAAGAGTCTTTTTAACCAGCTATCAGAAACAATCTCATCACAGTTTACATGGTTAATTACCTTTCTTTTAGAAAAAATCTCCGTATATCCAGATTAGTTTTAACGACAGCTGCTCCGACTAGCTGCCTGAACTCACAGCGAGGGGAGGGGCGGGGCTTCCCGCACACCAAACTGCGCTCCGCAAAACCAGCTAGCTGATTGGCTGTTTCTCCTGAAAGGCGGGACTTTCTCCTTGAACCGGCACCACGATTGGTTAAGAGACACACAGCGGTCAGTGCATTGTCGCCTGTGGCATATATTTTTTTATTTAGTATAATACGGGAAATTTACGGGAAAATACTAATACGGGAGGACGGCGGGAAAGAGGAGTAAAATACGGTAGTTTCCCGGCCAAAACGGGAGACTTGACAGGTATGTTTTTTTCAGTAACGAGTAATCTAACGCGTTACTATTTCCAATCCAGTAATCAGATTAAAGTTACTTATTTAAGTCATTGTGCGTTACTCTCTCTCTCTCTCTCTCTCTCTCTCTCTCTCTCTCTCTCTCCACCTCATCTCCTCCACACACACACACACACACACCGCTCCCTTACCCAGTGTCTTTAGTTTCCGCCCGTTTTCGTTTTCCGCCCGTTTTCCGCTCACTATCTCTTTATAAAGGGAAGAAAAGTTCCGGTGCTTCAAATGAACACTGTCAGAATTAAAACCTTCTCAGTAGGTCCGGACCCAGACCGCAGTCTGCAAATATGTGATCCTTGGTCTAGACCAGTGGTTCCCAACCTATGGGTCGCGACCCAACCTATGGGTCGCCAAAGATCCACGATGGGTCGCGAAGCCCTCTTGATTTTAAGGGGTTTCATTTTAATACTAAATATAGTCTAGGGTAAGCAAAATTCGCCGCGAATTAATTCGAGCTGAATTAAGCGCGAGGCTGAATATAATAATATAATAATATAAGAATATAAAACTCAGTTTAGTTAAATAAATGAAAATGAGTGAGGGCCTGTAAAGTTAATCAATTATTGTCCAATATTTGGACAGGTTGAGGTTTTGGTGAGCTGTTTTACTGATTTGAAACTGAAACTGAAACTGATATTATTCTTTTTTTGTTTGTTTGTTTTTATTTTATATAAATTATTTTTTATTCATTTTAAATAGTTGTATTATTTTATTGATCTAATTATTTTTTTCTTCATAAGATAAAAATTCCTTATGTTTTATGTATCAATTTTTCCTTTTTTACGTGTTTATTTTATTCATCTATAGTAAATGTCAGTTTTTATTTGTCATTTCATTACTTTCATACTTTAAGTAGTTTTGAAAACAGTACTTTTACTTAAATATACTTTTACTTGAGTTAATACTTCAACTTCTATAGAAGTACTTTAAACCCTAATACCTATACTTCTACCTGAGTACTGAATGTGAATACTTTTGACACCTTTCTATACTTATCTATAGTATCAATAGTGCGGCATTGGGGCGCAGCCTTGAACTTCTCTGAATGCAATACCTCGAGACGCCCACCAGGGGCAGCAGCGCGGATCAGACTGAGTTTGGTGAGCTCTGCGTCACTGTGTGTTTGAACGTGGCGGCGCTGAGTAGAGGGGCAGCTCTGTGTGTGTGTGTGTATAGGTATATGAGTGTTGTGGTTAGTTAGAGCTGGATTATTATTGTTCAGTTTTAGAGATGTAGCTGTTTATCTCTCTCTCAGAGTTCAGTAGTTACTCTCTTTCTGTAATCAGCGGTTCTGAGGGATCTGAACAGGAGAAGGCAGGATGAAGGCTGCGGTAGGTGTTTGTGTTTGTTTTTTTTCTCTGCTCCTCGGTTCTGCTGTAACCTAATATCACTCTGTTATATATCAGCTGCTGTACTTTCACTACTATTACTTAGTGAACCGCTGCTGGAACCTTTAGTAACCGCTCTGTACTGTAATTATATCTCTTGCTGCTGCTGTTGTTTTCTAGGCGTGCAGTGAGAAGTGGAGCGGCCTGTTCAGCGCTGGAGGAGACTCTGATGATGAGGTGTGTTCAGTAGTTATAGTTCTGGTGGAGGATCATTGTTAGAAGTAGAAGTTCCACATTGGCAGTCATTGGGCTCTATCGTTCTGATGCTCATTGCTGTCTAATGCTGTTCATGCACTACACGACTTCGAAAAGACTCTGAAAAGACTTTTAACAGACTGAAGTCTGACACCCTCTCCCACCTTTAGCCACAGATTAAGATTTTGCAAAGACCGGGAATCACTAACTGCCAGACTGCAGCTATATTCTTTCTGAGATTGTTTCCCATCATGCTTCTGGTGGAGTTTACATACAATACATATTACATATTAAATTACAAACAATTAAATTACAGTCAATACTGTGATGTATTAGAGACTCACAACATTTGTCCTCATCAACAGTTAAGGTTTCTGCCACACTGTTAGTTCTTGATATTTTTAATAGAATACATTTCGTGTTCAGCTCTAATTATAAGTTTCTTTTCCCACTTTTTTTTTTTACTACAATCTTGTATAGCAAAGAATCACAGCTTCGCTGCTATACATTTGCCTTTGTTTTAGATAGAATTAATGCAATAAAGAACATCATTCTTGCAAAATGTGTATTTACTAAACATGTTTATTGCACAATAAGACAAAGTAAGGCAAAATAAAATAACTTTAAATATAATGACTTTACTGGCATTATGCTGGTGCTACCTGTGTATAAAACACTGTACATATTAAAGTAAGAACCAATAACCTATTAACTGCAAAGTGTTCTTTTTTAAATCGTTTGTAAATCGATTGTCAAAAGTCACATGAAATATATTCTTGTCCTTCCCATAGCTCTCCTATTGGTTGTTGACATTGTTCACGTCACTATTTGCGTGAGTGAGTCTCACGACTTGCGATAATATTAAACAAAAATTGATTTTATCAGAGCGCCAGGACGAGAACCCGACTGACTAAAACTTTCGACTTGACTGCAGCTTGAAATCGCTTGAAATCGTTAGATGTACAGCCGGCATAACTGCAAGACTGTAACTAGATTCTTTTTTGAGATTATTTCCCATCATGCTTCTGGTGGAGTTTACATAAAATACATATTACATATTAAGTTACAAATAGTTTGTAAATCAATACTATGATTTATCAGACTCATAACTTTTGTCCCCATCAACACTTTATTTTTCTGCCACACTGTTAGTTCTTGATATTTTTTTTAGTAGAAAACATTTTGTGTTCAACTCTGCCTATAAGCTCTCCCCCTACAGTGTTTTTTGCTACAGCCTTATATATAGCAAAGAATTGCAGTTTCACTGCTATAACTTTGCCTTTGTTTTAGAAATAACTACTCCAATAAACTTGTTTGTTTGTTTCAAAAATAACACTGCACAATAAGACAATGTAGTGCAAAATAAAATAACTTTAGATTTAATGATTTTAAAGCGCCTGTGTTTAAAATACTGTAAATATTAAAGTAACGACCATATAAGACGTATTAACTGCAAAATGTGTTTGTTTGTTTTTTTTCCTCAATCGTTTGTATACTGTCTTGTAACATATTCTAGCCTTGTGGCTTCCCATGGTTGTTGACATTGTTCTTGTCCTTATTGGCATGAGCCAAGCCTCAAGACTTAGAATAACATTAAATCGAGATGAAGCGAACGCAACTCGACTCTGGAAATTTATCTGCAACAGAGAAATTGCTTGAAAATCGTTTGGTGTAAGGTTGGCATTGCACCCCATCAACAATCATGTTAAAATAGAGCCGGAGTTTAGGAATATATTTACAAGGATGGATGGGCGTGGTGGTCTCCAGTGTGGCTCTTATGCGAGGAATAAAAGCAGAGATTGCTCTGATGTTATAGTTTCAATTATTGCTGGTTATCGAGTTTTATTGTTTAATTTATTGCTGTTTATTAAAAGATTTTGAGTTAAAAGGATGAGAATATATGATCTGTTTGGTTATAAACACTCCATGAGTTTATATAGTTCCATTGCTGCTCTGTTTGTAGCTGCACTGTTTGGCTTGTAAGTGCTGCATCGTTGGTAGGTTACCTGTTTTGGGCGGAGTAATACATGGAGAGCTTCGGTTAAAGTGCATTACCGGCTGATAATGGCCTTTATAAAACTCCTCTCAGCCAATCACATTGCCGAGTCAGAACTAACTGTATAATCTGGTTTGTATGTGCAGCTATGTATTATCAGTGGTAGCATTTCTGTATGTTGCTTTTCTGTTGTAGGACTTACTAGAAGCTGATTGGACGCTTGCATCTAAACCTTCTTCTGCTCCTGGAATTTCTGCAGCCCCGCCTTCTGCTCCTTTGCAAGAACCATCTAGTTCCATTACTGACAGAACACAGCAGCAGCAGGGCTCCACTATTCTATCAGCCAGCTTCCAGAACAACAGTTCAGGGCCAGGCTCATTAGCACCACCTTGTGGTCTCCCAGAGCCCGGAACTATTAAAGGTCTCAGAAGCTTGCCCAATCCCAGCTCCTCCTCTCTCTCTACACCTGCTCCCTGTATACCTACTGCTTCTCTGAGAGTATCCAGTGCTGTCGCTTCTCTGCAGCCTTTTTCTGACCAGCCGAAGCCTTCATCTGCACTCAGCAGTGCTGTCCAGGCCGATGACTTTGATGACTGGGATGTGGATCTGGAGGAACTGGATGAGAGTCTGTTGCAGAAAGTCTCTGGGCCCCAGGCTGCTCCAGCCTCAGATGCAGACAGGGTCTGTCCCGTTAAAAGACTGAGATCTTCAGCTGTTGTTGAAGATACCCCTGTTGTATCTTCTCTCAGAGGGTTCTGCAGCACTACTCCAGCATCTGGACCCCAACAGTCTGTTGCCAGGACCCCGTGTTCCTCCATATTATCTCCAAGAGGTAAGATACCACCCTCTGCACTGCACAATACAAGAGCTAACTGAATGGGGCAGTTAAATCTTGAATAGTAACTGTTAACGTTTCACGGAACGTTAACAGTATGTCTCAGGAAATATCAAGGTATTAAACAATAAACAATAACAGAATGATGATCATAATAAACCAAATCCTAAATATCATTTAAAAAGGGCATGTAACTATATAATGTTATCTAGTTTTGTCAGTGTGTAACACATTAATGCATGCTATTAATATGGAAACTTGTACGCTGTTTTTCCACCGTCAAATTATGCAAAATCGCCTTACTAGATCTGGCCGCAAATTCCTGCCATAATTTCCATAATTTAAGTTTTATTTATTTATTTAGTATTTTTTTATTATTATTATTATTATTTTTTTAACCAAGCCTGGTGATGTATTAGCAGTTTTACTTAGCTTTACTTTTTTATTTTTATTTTTGCCAAAATATGGATTCATTCTCTCTGTCTGTCCTTTGCATGCACGCGCACATCTACTGGCAACATGCAGCTAGCATTCATTTCCTCCATTAAATCTTCATTGTGTTTGATGGTAAAGCTTTTTTTGTTAAACCATTAATTAGCTAATTTAAATATTTTAATAAAAGTTAAAAATAGCTGTGGTTGGGCACCAAGTGGTCCAGCAATCTAAAGCGCTGCCACTATGATCGGGAGATCGCTAGTTCGAATCCCGGTCATGCAGCTTGCCATCAGCCGCCGGAGCTCTGGGTGGGTAGATGGCTCTCTTTCCCCTCATCACTCCTAGGGTGATGTCGGCAGCACAAGGCGTCTGTGAGCTGATGTATCGCAACCAAGTTTGACAAGACTTATCAGTCTACAATCCAAAAGCCAGGGTCTTTCAAGGTTTGTGGTGTGTATTAGTACACATCTGTGATCAGCATTAATGTGGAAAAAAGCAAAACTTTGAGGTTTTAGATGAATGTATGCTGCCTTTAAAACACATTTCTAGCAATGCCCATGTATAATTTTTTTCCAACAAGACAATGCAAAATCACATTCATTTTTTTTTCCATCTAACACACTTTTTCTGGTTTCGGGTGGTAAATAAAGTAAATGGTAATGGGTTTCCTTAACGAGGGCTCTCCTCACAATGTGCAATGTCGGGGTCAGCTAATGCTACTGGGTCCATGCCCATATGTTTTTTCATAATTTGCCAACATGATTATTAGAACAGGCCGTTTGGCCAGGGGTTTGTTCACAGTCTCCAATTAAAATGATATACTCTTATTTTTTTTCCTGTAGATTTGCATATGCATTATTGAGTTTATTGAGAGCATTGATGCTTAACAAACCATTTACTGTGCAGTTCCTCTTCAGAGTCCGTACCAACCCTTTGTGAGGAACTCTTCTTCAGCCTGCCGTTTCTCCAGTCCGAGAGGCGGGAGAGCAGCACCTGACTGCCAGAGAGCTGCAGTTACTCCAAAAGCTCCACAGCGCCACCCTGAGTCCCTGTTCCAAGCTATATCTCCCGCTCCAACACAGACGCGTACGCCCCGCCCCCTCCACACACCCGTCCTGACCAATCACCTGGTCCAGCTGGTGTCTGCAGCCAGTAAGACCCCTCAGAGGCCGCGGAGCAGTACAGCTCGGCCCAAAACACGCCGCTTTCCAGGACCGGCAGGAGCTTTGCCACAACAGGTAAGTTTTCATGTCTTGCCACACAAGCTCAATGGGATTTAGGTCAGGGCTTTTTAAGGGGCCATTCTAACATGGATATTCCCTTATCTAAACGATTCCACTGTAGCTTTGGCGGTATGTTTAGGGTCAGCGTCTTGCTGGAAGGTGAATCTCCTTCTCAGTCTCAAGTCTTTTGCAGCCTTCAACAGGTTTTCTTTCAGGATTGTCCTATACTATATTTATCTCCATCCATCTTTCCATTAACTTTCCAAATCTGTCACGGCTGAAGAAAAGCATTCCCACAGCATGATGCTGCCACCACCATGTTTCAAAGAGGGTATGGTGTGTTTAGGGGGATGAGTATTGTTACTTTTTCACCACACACAGCGCTTTACAGTAAGGCCAAAAATTTAAGCTTTGGTCTTATCCAATCTTATGAGGTGTGGATTTCTGCAGCTTCTCCAGAGTGACCATGGTCCTCTTGGCTGCTTCTCTGACCAGTGCTCTCCTTGCTTGATCTGTCAGTTTGAGTGTAGGTGTAGAATACTTTTTCCATTTTTGGATGATGGATTTTACAGTGCTCCTTAAGGTGCTTAAAGCTTGTTTTGGGCGCGGAGTGGTCCAGCGGTCTAATGCCCTGGCACTATGAGCGGGAGGTCGCAGGTTCGAACCCCCCCCATGCAGCTTTGCCATCAGCTGCCGGTGCTTAGAGGGAGCAAAATTGGCTCTGCTCCCTCTGGGGTGGGTAGATGGTGCTCTCTCCCCATCACACTTAAGGTGGCGCTGGGTGGCACGAGGCGTCTGTGAGCAGATGAATCGGAACCTGGCCGCTGTGCTTTCCTCCGAGCGCGCTAGCTGCTCAGGCAATGATTCATCCGCAGCAGCTCGAAAAAAGGGGTGATTGACTTCACACGTGTCGGAGGAGGCGTGTGGTCGTCCGCATCCCCCGAGGGTCACGGGCGTCACCGGTGATGGGGACGCACAAAGGGGTGGGACAATTGGATATCCAAAATTGGGTGAAAATGGGGGGGGGGGGGGGGGGCTTGTTTTTATAACCTAACTCTGCTATAAACTTCTCCACAAACTAATTATTTCTGAGCTGTCTGGAAGGTTCTTTGGTCTTCATGATGCTGTTTGTTCACTAGTTTTCTCTAACAAACCACTGAGGCCTTCACAGGACAAGTGTATTTATACTGAGACTTGCTTGCTGATGGCAAGCAGCATGACTGGGATTCGACCCAGCGATCTCCTTACCCCCTTACAACATTTCGGAATAAGTATTAATAACTGAATAGTAAGCCTACGCAAACTTTTTGCCCTCAGCCTGACAGTTTAGTGTTTTGAGATTGAAAAAGGTTATTGAATTACTGTCTGAGTCTGATAAGTTTGTTTTTCCCTGTCTTTATTTTGTGTGTCTGTATCTTTTGTCGTCCCTTAGATTAGTCGGCAGAATCTAGATGACATTGTTGTATCAGTGCCACAGACGCCAGCACACGGAGCTGTGGCTCGCCTGCGAAATGAGGTAATATAAAAACACACTCACAAAAAACACCCTCTGTATTTCTCTGTTTTAATAACAGCATAACACAGAATTTGAAGGTTTCCTGCCCAAAGGCTTTATGACACTTGTAGAAAACAATTGTTAAAAACAATATTCTGGTTTTTATTTGTTGGACAGCTTGTATCAGTAATCTTAAGGTTACAATAACATTTTATTGACACACGTGAAATACATCCATTTCTCTATTTATTGTGTTGTTATTAACGTTTGTCCCTCTGTAATGCTCATTTTCACAATAAAATGATTAAAAATTTGTCGTACAATATATGAAGATGACCTTAATCATTATTGCTGTCCTGGAAATTGGTTGTTGTTTTTACCTAGCTGGTCTATTCTGTTTTAGAACAGTGGTCTTACTTTATGATTTTTTTTTTAATTTAGTATATTTAAACATTATATAGCAGGGGTCGGCAATTAGGTTTGGCTGTGGGCCAGATATTTTCCAAGCCGTTACGTGACAGGTCACAAAAAAAAAGTTTTGGAAAATGAAGTGTAATGGGATGGTGTGCTACACACTAGTAGCTCTCCAGCCCAGAGGGTGGTTGAACCCGATTGCAGAACAGTTGAATTCAAAACAGGTAAACACAAGAAAAAAGGAATAAATAAAAAAAAAAAAACACCGCTCCTCATACAGGATTGAACCCACTGCCCCGGCTAGTGAATTGAGATACAGCCAGGAAAAAAATGCCCTTATAGGGAGATAGGGAGTCCAAGAACGAGCGGAAAAACGAGAACGGGGGAAACTAAAGTCACAACTAGCGCGAAAACGAGACAGGGGAGGAATGTAAACAAAATCTCACCAGAGAAGCATTTTATTTAATTTTTTTTTATCATTCATTATAGTTCAAACAACCTCATGGGGCAGATGTTCCATGCATGTCTATTGCTGACCTCTGTTATATAGTGTACATATACAACACATAACATGAGTAGACCTGCCAATTGTTATCAACATTTTTCAGTTTGTTTATTGTAAAATACATAGTGCTTATCTTTCGCCAGCACTAACAACAGTCCAAAAGCCCAGAATGTTCTACACTGAGACCAAAAACAATGATGCACATTATATTTTCGTTATTGCTGTAATAAAGCCTGAGGTTGTTATTTTTCACTGATGGCGCCTCCAGTCATTAGAATTGGCAGCAGTTTTGTCTAAATGTTGATTAGCTGACTGCAGGGAAAGCTGTTATTTAAAGCCAGCTTTCTGAGTGAATAGCTTTAACTGCATGCTGCTCAAAGCGAATAAACTTTAGGAGATTAAGTAGAAACAGATACACAGGAATTCTGTACTTGAAAGGCCAGTCCAGAGGAACTGTACTAAGGTACTGTATTTCAGTAGAGGCCACCTCAATGCTTCTCTTCAACTGCAGATCATAGATCATTGCCCCATTTGCTGTGTTAATACTAACTAAAGTTGTGCAAAACAGCTCTTTATCCAGGTAAGACTGAGTACTTAAACCTGCAATTTATCATTCAAACTTATAATTACATTATAGGAGAAGGCCAGTGTGAATTAGACATGGGATGTAGTGAAACATGATAACCAATATGAACTTGTGTCCAGTAGCCCACATCCATTCTCCCAAACTACAGTGCTTTTAGTAAATACTCCCAACAAGCGTACAATGCTAGTGATAGGGGCATAGCTTTATCCATGAAGAGAAATCTCTATTTTTTTTTACACCATTAGCAAGATCAAAGTAGCTCCACACTTTATTGGTAGAATTCTGATGACCCTGACAATTAAAATGAGCGAACTCTGAGAACTCTGAAAGTGCACAGATAGCAACAACTGTGATCGGTCCAGTGGGCTTACCACACGTTCCTGCCTTTGTGGTTTAAGCTGCAGATCTACATATGCGCGCAGAAATAAACGTTCTCTGCTGCATAGGCAACTTGCACTGGTTACGCCATAGGGAACGCGCTGACTCGACACGGAAATATAAACCAGCCTTTATTGCGACGTAATTTCAGCTAACAAAAAAAAACGTTCATGTAGTTGGGCCATTGGACAGAGGTTTGTACTATTTATCATGTTTCACTACACAAGTATATTTCACACCAGATTTCTCTTTTAAGGTGAAAATTGTATAGGCCCCAAAATGGAACCATGTGGGAATTGAGCTATGTTAAACCAGAGAGTTACCAGACAGTTCTTAAGAGTTTATGAAATACTGCAATGCCATTTCTTTCTTTTATTGCAGCCCTACTTGGTTATACACAAGATAAAAAAAACGTGTGTTTGTGTGTGTGTTTGCATGAGCAGGTCTCGAACTCTCAAAGCAGTGAGGAAGAAGAGTTCAGTGGGGGTCCATGGGCAGCAATGAAGGCTGAGATGGGGTTGGATGAGAGGAACCCTTCCTGTTTCCTGCATTCGTACAGTATAGTTATGGTGCTGAGGAAAGTAAGTGCATCCTTTGACTCTCAATTAACTAAACCTTTTACCTCAATTATGATTAATAAATGAGTATATTAACGATTGGTAGACACTGCCGATTTCTTCGGTACCAGCTCCTCCATGTTTCCTCCATATTGCTGATTGGACAGGGTAGAGCCATGTGACTACACCATAGTATGGTTATAAGAGGACAATTAAGCCTGGGCAATAATTTAAAAGATTTCAGTTACAGATATAATTTTTTGTAACACATTTTTGATAATTCAGTATTACTCCAAGCTTGATGGCCACATTTAATATAGCTGAAGACCTGATTAATGTACAGAACATAATGTACTCTATTTAATCAGTGGAGTGCCATTGAACTGTTATCAACCATCAGTTATCAATGAATCCAGCTCTGGAAAACAGTTAACATCGTTAGCCAGCTTCATTGTGGCTAATCTGCTATTGAAATTCACAGGCATATGGTATTATTGAAAATATGTTTATTAAAAATAATTTACTATTTTATTTAGACTTACTAATTAAACGTTTGATTTTAAAATTTGGTCAAATATATTTTTTTTTATTAAAGGGAACAAAATAAGCAAAACTGACTTTTAGCATGCTTTAGGAATTCCACCTGGGTCTCAACAGCCACAATAAACACTCCAAATGTAAAAAAAAAAAAAACAATACATCTGTTTTCTGGTAGTCAGTTAAAGAGGGTTTGTTGTCAGGAACCATGTTTTTCTTTAAGCCGTTTAGATGATTAGATATCTCCCTTATTGTGACGTCACAATAAAAGGAAACCTACATAGAACCAATCTGGCACTACCCCTCACCTGTCAGCCCCACCAGAGCCCCACCTGCTAGATCAGTTGAAGAAACACTGTTTCAGTCTGCTGGTTGAGGACCTTAGACAGTACACAGCAGGATTAGTCTTTAGACTTCTTCTGAAGGAGGGATCTGAAAAAAGTCAGACTGGGTCTGTGGCAAGTCAGCAGATGATGTAAGTATTTTCAAATAATGAGTTTTGTGCTTCTGTCGCAGTTGAGCATAAACTAGCTTGTTCATCTTGCACATTCCTATGTCCAGGTTTAGTGTCCTGTTTGCAACGTCAGACACGGTGTCATATTGATTAAAGTGGCAGTCTGTATTATTTTGTTTCTAAGTTGAAAGCAGAAGCATTTCTAAATGGAGAAGTGACTTAGAATTTCATTCTAAAAACTGGTGTGTCTGGTCGCTTTTCACGGGAGTTCTTTTGGCCACGTCACGCGTACAGCCTCTAAGAGAGGATCCGGCTCAGTTTTACTGAACGCGAGCGACTGGTGAAGCAATGAAGACCTCAGAAGGGGAAACTCAGAGCTCAGTAGCTCATTCACTTGAAAACAAAGAAACGAAGGACTCTCTCTGACTGAACATAACCTGGAATCGGATTCATCTGCTCTAAAAGGAGAGTGCACCACACCCACCCAGTTTCAAATTATTCTTCCGCATGCTTGGTGCAATTACCCATTCTCACCAGAGAGGGTCCTAAATCCTCCAAATCTCAAAACTTACGGACATCAGCTTTAAATACCGTCCTCGTTTGGAAATACTGCCACTTTTTTTTTTTGACCGCAGTATATGATATTATCGCCAAACTGCCCAACCCTAATATGAACAAGTTTGAGTGGATTAGAGATTCTGAATGTCAGTTTTGATATATTTTTCATTTTGATTCATTTTAACCATGTTATTTTTCTAAATGCCAATTGTGCAAAAAGCTCCAAAGTTATTCTTCTAAATAACTTTCCATTGTACCCAAACCACTTCAGTTACTGCAGTTCTCCTATTTAAATCCAGAAGTAAATGTTGCTGTTGTTTAATTCATGTGTACAGAGGAGGCGCAGGACTACAATCAGGACTGATGAGCAGCCCTTCCACTAGTAGTAATTATCAGAAACGTCATCAGTCGTGCTAATGCGCCATTATAATTTTAATGTGTTTTTTCGACGTGCCATAACAAACTGGCGCTAATGGCAGGCGCATTTTAATTATTCATCAGGGTGATGAATGCCGGGATAGTTCATTAGCCTTCCAGCAGCCTTGGGCTTGTGAAGGACTTTGTCTTATTGTTTTTTTCCTATTTTCACTGTTTTTATTTCTTCTCGGTTTAATATCTGCTGTTTCTCTCTCATTTCTCAGGCTGCTCTGAGACAGCTGACTAAGAATAAGGTTCCTAACATGGCTGTGGTGTTGAAGAGCATCTTACACACGCATGCAGATGCCAAGGCAGTGTTCAGGGACCCCACAGGTGAGCTGGAGCAGTAGGTATTGTGCTGGCTAATGTTTAAATGTTAAATGTAATGTTTTAGACATGGAAGCACTTCGAAAGTGAGATAATAGCAAAATAAATGTCCCAGGAATATTTGCTAGGACCTGCAAAACTTTCAAATTAAGCAGTTGTGACATGAAGACTGCAGGAATATTGGGCCTCTGCTACAGAATCTTTTGAAGCTTGTAAATTGCAGCTCACAGATAGAAGCAATCTTCAATCATTTAATAAATCAATCAATCAACCTTTATTTTGACTCGGAAGTACATTATGGGCAACCCTCATTTTCAATGTAGCCGAACATTGACAAAAACAGGAATTGACATGACAAAGTAAATAATAACAACATTTATTCATTTTAAAATAACAGTAAATAAAATATAAAAAATACATAAAAAATTAAAAATAGAATTAGAATAAAACAATAATAATTATAATAAAGCTTTTAATAAAGGTTTAATTGATAAAAAATAAGATCAAAAGAAGATAAGGTTAATACAACAGAAATTAGTTAAAATTAGCTAAAACTAACTTTTACATAATACAATAAAAATATAAAAAAATAAATGAACAAAAAAAATAAAAAGAATAGTAATCTTAATAAAAGAAAATCAAAAGTTAAAAAGCAGTAAAACAAACCTTTAAAAAAAATAATAAAATAAAATAAGCAAAGACATAAAAAGGAAATAAAAAACTAAAAAAAGGCTCAAATAAAAAATTAAAGTTAAGAATAAATAAGATTAAGTAAAACAGTCAGCTATGTCAACTCTGATAATTTGCTGTGATTTTATTCAGCAAGTTAATCAAATTATAATTGAATTTAAATGGAATAAAAGTTAGCTTTAAAAAAAATATCGAAAAGTCTTAAATTGTATTTTTTTTCTAAAAAAAAAAAAAAAAAAAAAGGAATCAATATGTTGTACAATGTCCTTAAATACATCTCCCAAAGGTCTTAAAAATACCACAAACATTTAATACAGTTTTAGGTCCATAAATTGTTTTTTTTTCTTATCCATTGCGTTTAAATTGCAAATTTGATATGCAAGTTAGTTTACTGATTTAATAACAGACTGAACCTTAGACCTTATTAATGAGGAGACAGGCCCCTGAGTTCTGTATGAATGGGATTCTTGTTACGTTATCAGTTTTAAAATGTCTGAAATGGTATTGACTTAAATGGGATAAAGTTAGCTTTAAACTACCAGTGCCTGACTAAATTCTGAAAAATTTTGTGTAAGAAAAAACATAATAAAAAGTAGGGGGTGGGTGTGCTAACAATTTACAGATGGCCTGTAGCACGCAGTGGGCAGTGAAAACTGTTTCCTACACCTTAAAAAGACTATTGAAAACTGAAGACAAACAAAAAAAACTGGCTCTGGATGACCCACATGGCAATGCCTTTAGCTTAACATTGGACTAAGTCTCAATATCAGTTCCAGCAGTGAAGAAGAGAATTAAAAGTCTGAATGGCAGTAAGAAGTTATTGCAAAGTAATAAAAGAAATAAAATAATATATATTGCCAATATTAAATGTAGCTATGGCTTTCACCCTTTAAAAATGTACCACCCAATGAAATCCAACACATTTACACCAACAAAAACAGGGTTATAAATATTCTTTACTTCTCTTGATTTCAGAAGAAATAATGAAATGAGCAGGTGTCCAAATAGGTCTCTAACAATTTCCTCCCTGCAACCACTGCATTCATTAATATGTATGTTTATAGATTGAATAAATGATGAGTCGATACACTGGCTGACTTTTCTCATTGCAAGCCTGCAAAGACTTTAATTACAGCTTTGCAGATGGGAGACCAAAAAGTGTATAAAGGCAGCATTAGTCATGCAGACAGCTGCATCATTATATGATAGAAGTGAATTGTCAGGTTTCTAAATGTGAAAAATGAAAAATAATATTTCCAAGGTTTCTATTTGGCAGTAGTAATACAGAGTGTGTGTTTTCCTGACAGGCTAAGAAATGTCTGAGTTTGCTCTGTGCTTCCTTTATTTAAACACAACACCTAACCCTACGGTGAAATTCACCTTCTGCACCTTAACCTCACACTTAAAGGCGCACTTAAAATGCTTTAATTTTCCCAAAAATCATCAATGTGCCTTTTAATCCAGTGCTCCTTATGTATGAATTTTACTAGTCAGGTTGTAAGAAGCAGCAAAGCCACTTCGCTGAAATACAGCGTTATACAGGAGTTTCAGTTTAGTTCTCCAGCACCAGGGCTGGAGTAACATTAGCATTAGCCGCTATCTGTGCTGAACGCTAGCTCTTTAGCTGTTCAAAGGTGAGTCTTATTGGCCTGTAGCCTGCTGCTAACCCCGGCTAGCACTGCAGGAGCAGTATTAGCATTAGCCGCTAACCGTGCTAGCTCTTTTGCTGCTCAGGGTGAGCATTATTTGCCTGTAGCCTGCGCGTTTACAGTGTTTAAAATAAGCTGCATTAGTCGCTAATACTAATGCTCCAGTCTTAGCGCTGTAGAAATTCGGGAATCTAAGGTTACTGTAAATAAACAGAAGTGCTTTACCCACTCAAATAGACATTTTTTTAGGAGAGAAATATGTGTAGATTAACATCCAGCACTAGTTTGACTTAAAAAAAATGAGTCTTTATTTTAAGAATTAAAGTTTTGTTTAATTAGCTTAGCTTTACATAAGTTAGCTTACCTACTGAATGAGAAGGGAAACATGCCGACACCCCTGTTCCTTAATAGTATCTCTTAAAATGGGCTTATACAGTGCCCTCCATAATTATTGGCACCCCTGGTTAAGATGTGTTCTTTAGCTTCTCATAAATTGAGTTTTGTTCAAAATAATATAGGACCACGATGGAAAAAAAGAGTAAAATACAACCTTTAACTCAAGTGAATTTATTCAGTAGGAAATTTGTATGCTTTTCTGCATACTCAGCTCTTGTGTTACGCCAGACCCACTTAGAGCATTTGTTGCCAAAAAGCTCTATCTTTGTTTCATCTGACCAAAGCACACGGTCCCAGTTGAAGTCCCAGTACCGCTTAGCAAACTCCAAACGTTTGCGTTTATGATTGTGAGTGAGAAATGGTTTCTTCCGTGCATGCCTCCCAAACAGCTTGTTGGCATGTAGATAGCGCCTGATGGTTGTTTTGGAGACTTTGTGACCCCAAGAAGCTACCATTTGTTGCAATTCTGTAACAGTGAGCTTTGGAGAACTTTTTATTTCTCTTATCATCCTCCTCACTGTGCGTGGTGGCAAAATAAACTTGCGTCCTCGTCCAGGCTTGTTTACCACTGTTCCAGTTGTTTTAAACTTCTTAATAATTCCTCTGACAGTAGATATGGACAGGTGTAGGCGAGTAGCGATTTTCTTGTAGCCATTGCCTGACTTGTGAAGGTCAACACACATCTGCCTCACTTGAATGGTATGTTCCTTTGTCTTTCCCATGTTGAAGATAAATGGCCTCTGTGTCACGTCATATTTATACCCCAGGGAAACAGGAAGTTGTGAATTACTAATTAAATGTTCCTACATACTCTGATCAACTTCGTAAACTACTGTAGAAGTGACAGAAATACTTTTATTAAATTTATTTCCTAAGAATTGTTAGGGGTGCCAATAATTGTGGAACAGGTGATTTTATGAAGAATAATTATTTCTTAGTAAGGGATTTTATTTCCCCCTTAAAATTTACTTGAGTTAAAGGTTGGACTTTACTTTTTTTCCCATCGTGGTCCTATATTATTTTGAACAAAACTCAATTTATGAGAAGCTAAAGAACACATCTTAACCAGGGGTGCCAATAATTATGGAGGGCACTGTAGTCCTGTTTGCCTTATGTATGAAAATGGACCGGAAAATAAATGTTTATTAATAGTGTGCCTTATAATGTGCGAAAATTACAGTAATATAATATATTTTTTTAAATGTGAGGACTGTACTCACTTTTGTGAGATACTGTATTTATAAATATGTATATTATTTATATCTGTCTGATCTCTAGGTGAGATACAGGGTACTCTTCACCGTCGTTTGCTGGAGGACAGACAGGGAGAGTTGAAGACTGGAGCTGTGCTGCTGCTCAAACAAGTAATGTAGCACTTAATCAAAAGCACAGCATCACTGACAGCTTTAGGCCTGTGTATTGTTTTAAGAACCTGGCGAAAATAAATACACAGGTATAATTCAGCATGTTGCAGTATATTGTGGTTCTGTAAACAGTAAACAGTAAATTTTTCTGTCAGGTTATTTATAGTCAGATTGTCATGAAAATTGTCATATAAGAAAAATACCTCAATCAGAACATCTGACATCTAAATCTGTGAACTTTTTTTTTTTTTGGTAGCAACTTTTTTTTTTTGCCAGGCAGTGTATATGGGCTTTATGGAGTGGGGAGTAACTGGAATTTCTAAACCTCTATTTTAGAAAAGAGATTTCAGTTTATTACTATAACTCTTTTTTTTTTTTTCCTTCAGGCACAATGGACATTAGTCAGGTGTAGAAAACAGAGGGGGTAGCTGCTGCTGCTACTGGAAGCTGCTACATGTATTATTAACAATATAGATTTTTGTGACTAATTAGATGTCTTTTGTGCTCCTTGGGAAACCTCTGCTAATTGTCTAGTCTGTAGTGTGTTGTCCTGTATTGATTAGCATTTAGTGTGTTGTATTGAGTTAGTGTTGTTTATCATCTGAATGTATTGTGTTGATTACCATTGTTCACTGTAGCACCATTACTCAGATCAGCTGCTTTATCCTGTACCCATCACAACTTAGACCCTTTGTTCTTTAGAAATAAACTATAGTGCCTATTAAGGCTTGGTATCACCACTAATTTACATATGATTTTATTCCATTTGATTAGATTCGATTTGATTTGATTTTTTTTTTTTTTTTTTACTATTAGAAGTTTTATGTAGATATGAAAAATATATGTTTTCATGGAGAATTAACTCTTGACAGTTACAATAATATTTCTTATTATAAGTATTTAAGGTCTTCAGAACACAACATTGTACGTGTATTGTAAAAACACACATGGATGTAATTCTAACACACTTTTTTAACTTCAGTATCATAAAAGTCACTAAAAGGGGTCGAATTTATTATCAAAAATAATGTTTGGATTTATTTTCTTTTACTCTGATTGGAATTGCTGCTGCATTTAAGGTGTAACAGGCGCAACTCTGGGAAAATGCTAACTTGTTTCCTAGCTAAATGTGATTTTTTTTAAGAAATGAGACACAGAGCTGCCTCATTTAAGGTGGAACAGAAATGTTGCTAACATGTTTAGCTTCTCTAAAAGCTAACTAGTGTTGGTATACATTATTATGCAGTCGAAAAGACCATCCAAAACTTTACGATGCAACTGGCTCTCATAAGGACTGCCTCAGGAAAGAAAGACCAAGAGTTACTTCTGTTGCACAGTATAAGTTCATCAGAATTACCAGTCTCAGAAACTGTAAGTCTCTGTCTGTACAGGTCGGTGTGTTCTCACCTTCCCATCGGAACCACTACCTGAACGTTACCCCCAACAACTTGCTCAAAATCTACCCCCCTGATGGATCCCCACTCGGCTTTTCTCAGCATTCACAGCCTCTGCTGGTAAAATACAGATTTGGTTGTGTTTCTATTGAATGTTTATTTATACTAAGTAAAACTTTAAATAAATATATATATTTTTATGTTTTGTTTGTTTGTTTGTCACTGAGAATTGTTGTCATAAAAAAGCCTTGAAACATTGTTGTTCTTATTTTAGGGAGATATCAAACAGCTCCTAAATGGAAATAGTGCTATTTCATTTAGCTGAAAAAGGCCATGATTTGTATATATGTATGTCTGTTTTAAATACATCTATCAAAAGTCCTAAAAATTCCACAGTTTTGGATTCATTGTTACTCATTTTAAACGTATATATTTTTTGTTTGTGTGCAGGCTGCAGCTGGAGTACCACAGTGTGATTCCTCCAGGCCTCCAGGGGGCCCTGTGTCTCAGATGGAGCTGCACTTTGATGATGATGATGCAGAGCCAGAAAAGGAAGCTAACTCGGCTGCAGCTCCTCTTAGTGCTGTGGTTCAGCCTTCAGGTCCCCAGACCTCAGAGGATGCCCTGTGGGGTGCAGGTAAGCTAATGAGTTTTAGCAACATCTTAGTATAAAAAAATAAACTTGCTCCTTGCAATGGGGCTGCAATATTTAGTCCACATAATCAACATTGTCGATTATGGAAATACGTTTTACAATCATCCTTTCATTACTTGCCACCGCGCTCCGCAAAACCAGCAAGCTGATTGGCTATTTGGGGCTTTGATTTGGCGCCCCCTCTAGTGCAGCGCCCCTATGCATCGTGTAGGCTGCATACCCCCTTTTTGCGCCACTGCAGCACACGGTAGCAGAGATGCTAGTGTCTTTACTGTGTAAAATAGTAGAAATATACAGGAATGCTTTCTTTGCTTTTTTAATTAAAAAAAACGTCATTATACTCTCTAAAATTAAAGGAATATGCAAAACAAGTAGTTAATTACTTTTATTAACCCGTCTATGAACTCCATTTCATAGAGGACTCGCTCGCGAGCTCCCTCTAGTGTTTAACAGTCATATATTGGTATAACAGGGGAAACAAAAAGTGGTCAGACTATCCATAAACAGTTCAGGTCATGCAGAAGATGCGTTTTGATTTTTTTTCTCACTTTCTACGTGATCTCATTGGCTGTAGGTTGTTACTGCTCTTGACTCCCTGTCGCCGACTGAATCAGATATTTAGCATGCCAAATATTTGCCAGGTATCTGTGAACGTCTAAAATCGTGTAGTATGAACTTTGCATAACTGACATCAAGGCCTCAACTAAAAAAAATATGCACATTTATCTAAATTTCTAATGTTCTGTATCAATTATAATTGTCTGTGTCTTTCTTGTCTTGCAGATGATCTTGATGAGCTTCTTGGAGAGTTACCTTTTGAGTGATGCTGCATCAAGCACTAACCATGAAAATACGATGTCATTACCATGAAACTACACTGTAAAGGGCTGTGTCCAATAGCCTTTCAAAGTCTTTGTCTTTGCGTTTTGTTCAGTTTGTAAAAGTGCCTTTGTAATATATGTAAATAATCATAGAACAAAATCATCTGGAAAAGATGAATAAATTCTTTTGAATGAAATTTTGCTCTGTATTTTTTTATCTCATTACTGCAAAGCTAATTTTCTCACTCAGTAAACAGCAGCTGTTCAGTTTGAAAAAAACATCTGTGTGTGTCAGGATGTGAATATCAGCATATCACATTTTGTAGTTTCTAAAAATCCTAAAATCTGTTATTTGAGCAGGAGCAGTGGGCCGCATGTTGTAAGATCAACACAAAAAGAAGCTAATTAAGCTGTGCTGTATGTGTGGGATATGAAGAATATGAATTTTATGAATGGCAGGTAAAAGAATGGAGGGTTTTCATGTTCTTTTATACTTTTGAAATTATATCTGGCAGCTTAATGCACTCATGATGCACTCTTTTGTTGGACCAAGAAAAAAAAATCAGCCCAAATGATCACATTTTTATTTTAACTGGCTAAAAGATAAATTGTACCCAAGCTGCTTCTGATGAATCATTGCCTGAGCAGCTAGTGCGCTTGGAGGAAAGCACAGCGGCTAGGTTCAGATTCATCCGCTCACAGACGCCTCGTGCTGCCAAGCGCCACCTTTAAGCGTGATGGGGAGAGAGCGCCATCTACCCACCCGGAGGGAGCAAGGCTAATTGTGCTCCCTCTGAGCACCGGCAGTTTGATGGCAAAGCTGCATAAGCGGGGGTCTGAACCTGCGACCTCCCGCTCATAGTGGCAGCGCATTAGACCGGTGGACCACTTGGCGCCCCAAGCTCCATTTTAAGCTCCATTTAAACAATTGCAAGTTGACAACACATAGTGCTAAATTACTACATATATAAATGATTAGTTATTAAATTATTATAAATAAAAGTTTTAAGAATATTTTAATGTTACCTCTCACTTGCACCCCTTCCATTGTGCCCCACTAGGGCAGCATGTCCACAGTTTGACACAATATTTTATGCGTAATTCAAAGGGATAGTTCCTAACATTTAACAAAACAAAATTGTTTGCCTTAATAACCTTATATGACCGAATCATATCTTTGATTTTAACTCATGATTCTCACAAGTACAATCAATAAACAAGCAGAAAGAGAGAGTTTTAATCAAATGTAAGTCACAACATTTATTTCTATACCAAAATAGAAAATGACCATTAAAAGATTAATTTCACTGCACCATTCAGTCCTCCTGATGTGTCAGGCTTGCTATGCTTGTGTGTGATTGATTCTTGATGATTACTGATATAAAGCGCAGAGCTTTCGGAGGATTGTTCATAATATTTATTAGGAAAGCGTCACTTAAAGATCAAAGCTGAAAAAGCAAAAGCTAGTGTTTTTACACTCTTTTACTTTTAAATCACTTTTGTAAATACAGTTTTATTACATTTATGGAAAGCTGTACACATGCATGTTAACAAAAATGGAGGTGATGGAATCATTTTATAAAATTTTATGCAAATATGAATCTGGGACCGTTTTTATATGGTCGGTCATGCAGCTTCACAAAAGTTCTGTAGTGCAGTAGCAGCATTATGGCCCAGAGTGGGAATGCTAATGATGCTATTCTCCCTGTTACACTTCTGTTTCACTCAGAATTTCTAAGCTGAAGTTTTAAGGAAAATTGCTAAATTCATAGAAAAAATGTAGAATGTCAGCCTTTTAGAGATTTAGTAACAAAACCACTAGCACTGGTCTTTTTAATTCTAAATATTGTAAAATGTGTTTAAATAGGGAAACCTATTCAAATGACTTTAATCGGACTGACAGAAAAACTGTTGGGAATGGGCCCTTTAAAGCTTGACCTGTTTTGATGGATTTGTTGAGTAAAGTGTGTTATGCTAAATTTCTCACAGTGCTGTGAAATTTCATTTTATCAAACATCTACATCTCTCTCTCTCTCTCATCTTTTCTCAGTCTCTGACACTCTCTCCTTTTCTCTCTCTCTCTCTCTCGCTCCCTCCTACCCCTCCCTCCCTCCCCCAAGTCATTGTGTGTCCTAATTATCTCTGGTTGAAGCTTATTCCCTCTAAGTCATTATGAAGTTATGAAAGTGTAATTACTTATTCAATCTTCACAAGCGTGTCAGGGCGTCTCTCTGTTATTAATGATTTGATAAAATGTCACGTCTCTTCTCCGCTCTGCCTGTTTTGTCCTATCGGTTACGCGCCCGGCCCCAGGGGTAGAGCTGCAGACTGCAGGAGAGCGTGAGTGGGATTCTCTGAAGTTTGGAGGCTTCTGAGGGAACTTTTGCAGCGGTGGGTGGAGATAAACTGCTCTGAAGCGGTAGCAGATGGCAGAGGTGGGATCTGAATACACACTGTTTTCACTGTTCTCTCATTGATGTCTTTGACAGGCTCGGAGGAGTGTCTGAGGTGTAGTCAGAGCAGCAGAATGATAGCATTTTTGGGTGGATGTAGAGTTGTTAGCAAGCCAGTTTAACAGTGGAGGTACCCTACCCACTCTTTAGGACACCCCTATCATTAGTAATGCCCCTGACACAAGGAGGATGAAGACTAGTAGATGCCTTGACCAACATATCTAAAGACAGCCGCTGCCTCTTTTCAAACTGCAGCTGATGTAGCATTAGCTACTAGAATAGAGTTGTGAACTCACTGGGGTAATTGTAGGTTTTGAAGGTTCAAGTTCAAAACCTACACTACCACTGTTAAGCCCTTGTGGTAGGCCCCACTGGTGGTTAAGGTAATGCACATTTAACCAGTGTTAAGCTCATTTAAGTATAACCAGTTCTGCTTCTGAATAACTTAGACCAGTGTTTTTAACCTGTGGACCAACGGCCCAGTGGGCCGCAGATGTTTTGCAAGGGGCTGTGGGTAATTTTTTTTTTCTATTGTGCAAAGTAAAATTTATTTAAACTTTATGTATTTTATATGTAATGTAATTTAAGAAGTTAAGTTAAGCAATAAGATGTTAAGTAACAAAACAAAACATGTTTAGGTCAAGCTTGTTGATTGGTTTGACATAGTACAGTCACATGACAGGCAGAGGTAGCTAGTAGATTATCAAGCTAATTACATTTTTAATGACAGTCTGATTGAAGCCGTTTTCATGCGCTATGTGTTTTACACATCATGGATAAATGGAAAAATATTTCACACTTTTACTGAGTGATAAAACTCTTGCATCTGGACTGTAATTGAAAAAGACAGGAGGACCAGTTAGTTTTTTGGCTTTCTCGATTACGTGACATAACGTTTTAACGACGTAACATAAACGTTAGTAGCTCCTCCATTTACACTCGCTGTTGTGTTTACATGGATCTCCATGGAAACACGCACCCAAAGTGTAATTATGGTGCGTCGCAATGAACAAATAGCTCTTTTATTAAACACGAGGTGACGAAACACAGAGATGTGACTCTGGACAGGACTAAAATAACCAGAGGACAGAGTTCAGTGAAAACAGTAGATAATTCAGCCTGTAATTTTCTCGGAGGACATCTGAAAACAACACATACATGTGGACCCCAGACCACAGAATTACCCCAGAACCCCCTGAGAAACTAATTTGATGGCATTCTTGAATGTTACTAAGGGCAGGATGTTGGATACCAACCACCTTAATTCATCCCATGAGTACTGTATGGATTATCCACTTACCCACTCACTTAAACCACCCCTTGCAACTTGCAATGCTTCTGACAATAGGAGGATGAGGATAAGCACATGACTCCAAAACAGGTGAAGTCCGCCATTGCACCTCTTCAAACTGATGCCAGTGCAGCATTGCTAGAAAGCTGTAAGGAAAGTGTTAGGAAAGTGACTAGCTGTGACTGTTCTGTTCAGCCAGTCCTGCCTCTGAATATCTTAGACCAATCGGCAATGAATAGTGTTCCCCACAGTACTGCGTCTTTTGGGGCGATTCCCAGCCATTTAAAAATCACCCAAGATCCCTCTCATTGACTCCCATGTTGTACTCTCTCGGGCTCCGGCTGCTAATAGCAAAGGATCATATCTTAAGATTTGATCTTATGATCCTGAGGCTGCTTTTGGAGGGTAAAGAATAGCACCTCTAACACATGTAAAGCCAGCCGCCATCTCTCGGACAAAAGAGTAACGAACCAGATCTGATATATTAGTGTGTGATGTGGGAAGAGAGCAAGGCCAATCAATCAAAGCTCTCTCGGACTCCGGCTGCTGATGACTGAATTTGCGCTGCCGATCCTTGGATCATTGTGGAAGCACTTTGATCTGCTGGACCACTCAGAGCCGTCCACAAACATTTGGAAACAAATTGTATGTGAGTATTTTGCGCAACAGTCCCTCATTTCAATGTGTGCTAAGTTCTTAACTGAATTATCACAGAATATTATCTTGGTGTCGTGACACATCCTTGAAAACTGCTGAATGCCTTTTCTGAGCTCAAGGGCGAGTCCAGGCCCAGGCAGAATAGATCAAACCCTAATCTTGGCAGCATGTTTCAGAAGCTCTGTCGTAGAGAAGAAGAATGTATTTGGTCTTGTGAGAGACCCAGAGGAGGGCTAATCTGTGTTTAAACTGCATTCATTAGCCCAGCTGAAGAGGCATAAGGACCCTGCCTGAGATGCCTCATTAAATCATTAGCAGGCTGGAAGGCCTGCAGCTGTCAGGAATATCAGAAGAGTCCTCAGAGACACTCGTGGGCCCAATGTGAGGAAACTTATTTGAAAACTAGTTCTGAGATCAAGGTAAAAAAGGTCATGAGTGCTATAAGCTCTTCTCCATATACACCAGTCAGTTCTGAACTAAGAAACACGTCGTCTCTTTGAAGGCTCTGAACTTTCTGCCAGTTTGATTTTGTTCTTAAAATGTATTATGACATTTACTCATCTTCAGTCTTTCTCAGTTTAGCCATGTGACTGCTCTGCTGCTGGCATTTTCTTCAGTGGCTTCCCAACACTGGAGCTGCAAACATCAGATTTAAAACTTTGTTTTTTGGCCTACAAAACTAAAAAAGAGACAAGTTACTTCATACTTGGTGGCAATGGTCAAAAATATAACTATAAGAAAAGTTCTTAGAGCTTTAGTATGACTTGACCCGACCCTGATTTCAGTTCTTATTCCTGGGTTTTTTCCCCGTTTACACTGTCACTTTATGTGTCTTGCGTATCAGGATTAAATCTAGATAGAGAGAGCAGTAGAGGTAGACATAGAGCAGTAGAGGTAGTGATTGGGACGGGTTTGGGATGAGTTTGGGTAAGTTGAGGGTGAGTTGGGGGTGAGTTTGGGATAAATTGTGGGTAAATTGGAGATGATTTGGGGGTAAATTGGGGATAAATTAGGGATTATTTTAGGGTGAGTTGGGGATGAGTTTGGAAAACGTTGAGGGTAAGTTTTGGATGAGTAAGAGATAAATTGTGGGTGAGTTGGGGATGATTTGGGGTAAGTTGGGGGTGAGTTTGGGATAAGTCGGTGTAAATTGTGGGTAAATTGGGGATAATTTGAGGGTAAGCTGAGGATAATTTGGGGGTAACTTGGGGATGAGTTGGGGATGAGTTTGGAAAAAGTTGAGAGTAAGTTTGGATGAGTTGGGGAATATTTAAGGGTAAATTGAGGGTGAGTTGGGGATGAGTTTAAAAAAGTTGAGGGTGAGTTAGGGATAAATTGAAGGTAATTTGGGATAAGTTGGGGATAAATTTGGGATGAGTGGAGGGAAATAAGTTCAGGGTGAGTTGGGAATAAGTTGGAAGATGTGGTGTTCTGATCATCCAACTCCTGACCTCACAAACACTTTTGTTTCTGAATGCAATCTAATCCTCACAGCAATGCTATAGACTAGCAACCACCTGGTGGTGGGAATAAAATTAGTGTAAATGCCCCTTCTGTCCAGTAAAGTATTTCTATGATATTTTGATTTAGTGCTGTGATAATTTGATTGGATGTATTGATAGGTGCATTAGTAAGGTCAGAATATTGTGTGATTACCACCCCATCTCATTCCAAAAGAACTACATGGAGTATTGCCAAAAGGACTTTCTGGACCAGACAGTCAAAAATCTTTTGGCTAGGGCATAGTGTTCTTTTCTGTTTGCTATTTGTCATTTAATCTGCTGTAGCAAAGGCAAATGTGATAGTGTGTAGTTTTAAGGATGTTTTAAAAAGTTTAAAAAGTAAAGGATCAGAGAATTGCTACAAACTGAAATTTTACAAAATACTAGCATATATAAAACATATATATATATATATATATATTGCAAAATATTCTTTATTAATATATTTTCCTGAATTGTACTTAAAACTAATAATCTCTTCTCAGGCTCACTGAGAAACCACTGTGGGACATGATGTGGTCACTAGGGGGCACCTCGTGCTCATCATATGTGGCTGATTCATGATATCAGGACACGACATGAATAAGTTTCAGTTGTTTTAGTTAATGAACTGAATGAAGGAAGCTCCCACCTCAGTTTATTCAGACTGACACATAGACTAAGCTGCTGCTGCTAAAGTTGTACCAATACTGGACTTTTATTACATTATTTTTTAAAGACATGGCTTAATAAGACAGGTGTCAGTTTTTATTTGATAAACTTACATATGAAGAAATCCTAAGTTGCTACAGTATGGCACAAAATTATTATGTTGTATTATGTTTTCCAGATGAAGGGTGCTAGCTTGCAAAAATATATTTAATAGTGCTTAATATGGATATTAAAGTGATATAGAGACAGATGTTGTATAAATGTGTTGTTACTATGTTATTACTGTTTTAGTTATTCAAATTGAATTACTTTTGTACTTTTGTTATTCGGTGGAATAACCCTGGTTTTTAATCACAGTTTTCGTGCATCTTGGCATGTTTTCCTCCACCAGTCTTACACACTGCTTTTGAATAACTTTATGCCACTCCTGGTGCAAAAATTCAAGCAGTTCATCTTGGTTTGATGGCTTGTGATCATCCATCTTCCTCTTGATTATATTCCAGAGGTTTTCAATTTGGTAAAATCAAAGGAACTCATCATTTTTAAGTGGTCTCTTATTTTTTTTTTCAGAGCTGTAGATTTTGTTTCCCAGTTAGTTGCTAGGGTGTTACAAGGTGGTTGCTATGGTATTATAGAGATTCTACAGAATAATTATACATTTATAAATATAATTATACATTATATAGAATATTTTTGAATGGTGAAATGTTGGAAAGTTGGAATTCTGAACTTTATCTGAAGCTGTTTCTTTATTTGAATCTGCAGGGTTTGATGCATTGAACTGCTGCACAAGACCAGATGGTTAGATAATTGCATGTATTCTTAGGTGTGCTTGGTAAACATGTTGTCAACATTGTAATTAAATAGGGAGAACATCATGAGGCTGATTGTTCCCATGTAATAATATCATAATACATTCAGTCTGTTCCGTTTAGCAGTGATAATACCTACACCCTACTTTCTATTCCTTGCAACAGAAACACCACTTTTCTTCACAAAGGTACGGTTTGGCTGCCAGGTGTTTCTGCTTGATTGGAACGAAAACCTGCCAACACACCAGCCCTTTGTGGATAACACTGGTGACCCCTGGCCTACCCATTATTCTCTCCATCCTACAAAGACTCCACAGTCAAAGCCTGAACAGATTTTCCCACCTCAGAAACCCTCAGTCAAAAGTTTTTGCTCTGTTCCAAAACAGCGAAAATTGTAACCCTATCACATTGCACTTGTGACAGCAGGGAATACGCCGGGGTGGAATATATCAGGCTAAAGTGACAGCCACACTCCCTGTTACAGCCATTTGATGTGGGTTTTCACTGGTAAATGGCATAATATTCCAGTGATGGTACTAAAAATGTATTTTTAAGGGACAGGTTGGACATGTGGCTGAACAAACCCTGACAAAGATGGAGGACACAACAAATCTATTGATTCAAATGACTACCATATTTTACAGACTATAAGGCACACTGTATTATAAGGTGCACTATCAATGGACATCTATTTTCTGGTCTATTTTCATACATAAGGTGCACCGGATTATAAGATGCATTTTAAGTGACAATAGTAAGGAACAGGGGTCTCGCCATGTTTGCCTTTTTAAGCTAGAGCTAAGCTATGTAAACAAAACTGTAATTCTAAAAAAAAAGGGAAATGAACGCTGGATGTACACAGATTTTTCTCCCAAGAAAACTGTTTATGTGGGTGAGCAAAGCAATTCCATTTATTTACAATAAGCATAGATCTTTAATTTTTTAGCGCGGTTGGCAGCAGTGCTAGCCATGGTTAGCAGATGCTCTAGCCACAGTTAGCACTGCTTAGCGCTAGTAAATGCTGCCTGCTACACTGCGCCACACTGAGGAACCCTAAATGTTCCGGTAAGCCAGGGCTCTATCACCTTTCATAGCTTGTTTTAACACAGTAAACATGCAAGCTACTGTCCGATATACTCGCCTCTGAAAGGCGAAAGAGCTAGCGCTGCGGTTAGCGCTATTAAACTAGCATCGCTATTAAGTTAGCATTGATCCCTGTTTGCTCTTGACATGATCTATTTTGGACTTAGATTACCCTGCTTTCATGAAATGAGGCTTGAGGCTCTTGAATTGGAGGATTGTATGGCTCCCTACTGGACTCATTACACTGCTTTATGTGAAATATATGACCAATTGTTCTGGATACCCTTTCTAACTAATACCTCATACCAGATGTGTGCTAGAGGGGTTATAAAGCCCCCCAGCATTGAGCTATGGAGCAATAAAAAAAGAAGTTTTGTTCTCTGGTGCTCATGCTGGTGCTCCATCTGATACTTTTGGGATGATTTGGGTGGGTGGTGATATTATTGCTGAATGCAATCAAATTGCCACAGCAATGCTCCAAAATTTGAGTAGGATGCCCTTCCTGGAAAATTCAGGATAAACTCTTTTTTAAGGCTTGGTTTTGGTCTTCTGTTTGCTGTTGATGCTCTGTGTTGTATATGTGTAGCATCGAACATTGATACTTTACATCTGTTCTCTTCCTACTGCATCACTGATGTCAGCTTAAAGCTGTGCCAGCACTGTTGTGTAATCATGGTATAGTGATTGTACAGTCATTAGCAGTCCATGTGATCTGGTGCAGATAGACTTTATGCATGTTGTCATGTCTGTGAAGCACATCATAGACGTCCTGGAAGTGTGATCCCCATATGATCTGGACTTTTATTCAGTGCAGTGTAAAAACATTTAAAACAGATACAAATCTGATCATTTAAAAAGTGATACATTTGAGTAACATGTCTTCAAATGCTGCCTTTAGCTTTTAGCATTCACTGTGGCATACTTTCTACAAGCTTCTGCAATGTCACAACATTTATATCTTGTTGCAGAGTTGCAGAGAAACTTTCAAACTCACTGCCAATATTTACTCTTGTTTTATTCCTTCTTTGCTCCTTGATCTTTTTTGAGACATGCTGAGGCTTTTTAGGCTGTGTAGCAGCTACAGTAAGGTTTCAGCTGAAACCAGCCCTGCTTGATAGCTTCCATGCTGCAGCACCACTCGCTTGCTGTTGGGTGGAGTTAATGTTGGGGAATGAGCAGCAGGCAGAGGCCAAAAGAACGGACTGCAAAGTTCAAATAGGAATGTACTGGCTGAAGCCCTGCTAACAAGAGCATTAATTGCTTTAACTCAGCATGTTTTCTTAATATCTGATGATACATCCTGATTATTTTATCATTTACTACTGTAAATATAATCCTTAATGGTCCTTTAAATTGTTTTTATTTAGATATAACATTTGGAAATGTGTTACACTTGTGTATTTGTGCATCTATATATGTGTAACACATATACACATATAGTAAAGACAGTGGTTCTACACATATGCCTGGTTATGTGGGTGAAAGTGAGAGGCTGATTGCAGATGGAGCTTATAAAACAGTCATGTAGAAACTCCTGCACTGATCGGCCTGGACAGACAGCCGGCCGCGAGAGGCTGCAGAGTGAAAGGAGTATAATAGAGCAGTGGACTGAAGGAATGCAGGTGGAGAGGAAAGAGGGGGAAGAGCACAGGGAGAGCAGGGCAGGTGTCAGGAGGAGAGAAATAACATCGACTCCTGAACACGTTTAAAAGGGAAAAAAAAAATCTTCTAAGAAAATTCACTGAGAGGAAGACATTCATGGTCCGCTGTGAAAGGTAAAGCACCTTTTTTCTTTCCTCTTGCTGCTTTTCTTTCCATTTGAAGGGTGGAAGTGTGTGGGTGTAGGTGTGTGTGAGTGTGAGCACCCCGTGGAGCAGATCGATAGCTCAGGTAGTCGCTCTGCACCTCCTTTCTCCAGAATATAACCTGGTGAGTATATTTAGAGGAAGAGAATGAAGTGTGCTCAGCAGCAAGATCAACAGTTTGGTTCACGTGTCACATATACAGAAGCCCTGGTGTCACGGGGTGGTGTGCAATTACGTAAGATGCCGCAAGATCCTGTAACTGGTGGATCTACCTTTTTACGAACGCATCCTCAAATATGCTGCTCTTTTAACAGGAGAATGCTCATCCACATGCTGCTGCATTTCATTCCATTTCTACTACAAAATCTGCAGGATCTGCATGACAGTTTTCAAGCTGCATGGGATGGATTATCACAGGACACGATTAGGAACCTCTACAACTCCATTCAGGGTTGTAGGTACATATGCATTACACACTGCTTCAGTACACATCCCAATGCTACGTTAATGACATCCTGTAACCAGTGGCCCTATATATTTTAGGAACACATCCTTCAATATAATGCTATTCCAACAGGACAATGCTTGTCCACATGCTACTGAATTGAAAAAGACCTGTCCTTGAAGGCGCAGATAATTTGCTATGTCCAGAAGCATAGTCAGAGCTATCCCTGATACTGAAAATGTGGAGTGTGGAATGCTGTTGGACGCACCATCAACACTCCATCTCTACTGCAAAATCTGCTGGAACTGCATGAGAATATTTAAGCTTAAGTTTGGATTTTGCCAATCTTTACTTTTATTTTTGTGTTTTTGTGAATTTTCTGTAGATTGTTTAGGATTTTTCTGCTGAAGACTTTTGCTTCTGGAATCTCTTGTTTGCTTCTGGAATCTCTAGTTTGCTTCTGGAATCTCTTGTTTGCTTCTGGAATCTCTAGTTTGCTTCTGGAATCTCTTGTTTGCTTCTGGAATCTCTTGTTTGCTTCTGGAATCTCTAGTTTGCTTCTGGAATCTCTTGTTTGCTTCTGGAATCTCTTGTTTGCTTCTGCTTCAGTTTTTTCTGTCTAAGTTTTGGCACAGTTTTCACAGGTGGGCAAGGCTTAGAAGAAGGCCCCTTGAATCTCCATTGGTCAGCTGGTTTTGTAGCAAACAGGTTTTAGCGCACAGCAGCAGTAAATACTTTTTCCAGTTAAATTTCATAAAAGTTATGTTTAATGTTATATTTATTCTCTAAGCAAGTGTTTCACTACATTAAAAAGCTCACGTTAAGCTCACGCCTTCTTCTAAGCCCCGCCCACCCGTCAAAACTGTGCCAAAACTCAGAAGCAAAAACCTGAAGCAGAAGCAAATGAGAGATTTCAAAAGCAAAAGTCTTTAACAGAAAAATCCCCAAAAATCTACAGAAAATTCACAAAAACACACAAATAAAAGCAAAGACTGACAAAATCCAAACTGAAATAATTTTCAAATAACTGCAATGGATAATAAAGTAACCAAGTATATTTAAAAATGTAAAATTGCGATATATTTTTTCTCATTTAAATTTGCAAGATACAATTTTTCCATTTTTCAATTTTTGATTTAAAAAAATTTGATTGCAGATTTAATTCCAAATTTTGGCACAAAATTCACTCCATAAATATGTCCTGCATGTTGCATTACACATGCATTGCACAGTACTTCTTTAGACGTCCCAATTCTACGTTAATGACATCCTGTACTCTGTGCATCTACCTTTTACGAACGCATCCTCCAATATGCTGCTATTCCAATAGGACAATGCATTCTCAAGAGCTTGCCTTGGAGAAACAGATACTATGCCATAGTGCTGGGCAATTTCCACAATTAATTTGGTTGATTCGAATGACAGTTTTAATGCGATTTTCAAAATGGAATTAATCATGATTTTACATTCAGACATTTTATCTTTTTAATCTAAAATATCCGAAAACACTCCTCATTTCTGAAGTGTTTATCCGTCTTACCTTGGTTACTGGCACCTCCCACAGAATAACCTGTGCATATTTTTGCCAAAAAAAGTCATACCAAAAAATTTCCAGCACTTTCGTCACAAACACGCAGTGGGATAAAGCATATATTTAGTTTAATAGTTTTAAATATTTAGTTTAAATATTCTACTGTTTCTAAAAAAGACACAGATACTATGCCATGACCAGCTGCATCACCAGACCTATCCCTGATATTAAAAAATGTGGAGAATGTGGAATGCTGTTGGACACACTATCAACACTTCACCTCTACTGCAAAATCTGCAGGAACTGCAGGACACCATTAGGAACCTCTACCATCCAATGCTGAGATGTCTGGCATGTTGCGTTACAACAGGACAATGCTTGTCGTCCACATGCTAATGCCTTCTTAGGAGTTGCACATGCATTACACACTATTGCTGAATATGTGTCTTAATAAATATGACCAAGAGTTGACCAAAATCAGTCTAATTGATTTCTTTTTCTTATCTCCCTTGTGAAAAGCATTGCAATCCAACAGTTTTTTTTTCAGATTGCAGTTATTTTTGCAACTACTTCTTAATTTGAGGATTAACATATTACTCTGTATGCAAAAATAAAAGAGAAAACTTTTTTTTAGTTTAAAAAGTCAAATAAAAACACAACTTTATGCTTTTACTTTTAGGGGGCTGGAACTCCTTTTAGGGGTGATTGAACCCCCCTAAAAAAGGACCAGTGATGCCCCTAGGATAAAGTCATTGATTTTTTTTGTAAGCTGGTGTTTGGAAAAGTGCAGAATAGTGTATCTTCACTATTGAGCTTCAGTGCGTGACAAGAGGCCAAATGATAAAGATGCCTGTCGTGTGACCTCTTGTGCAGAAAGACGGAGGGAAAAGAGCGATAGAGAGGATAAAAAGACACAAGCAAGATCTTTTCTTTCCTCTCTCTGTTATGCTGCCAGGTCCTGTATGCTTTCATCCGTTTAGCGTTTGTTTTCTCTCGTGTTCTTCTCGCACTCGCGCTCCCTCGCTTCCTCCAAAATCCTTTTTTTGCTGTCATCTTCTGTCTCATCTCCCACTGCCCTCGCACTCTCGCATTCTTTCTCGCTTTCTCTCTCTCTCTTTCCCTCCCCCTCTCTTTCTTTTTACTCCCTTTCTTTGTACCCTGTCTCTTTCTATTACTAGACACACTAGTAGCTTCTATGTCTTGCTCTCTTTTTGTCTTACACACACACACACACACACACATATACAGCGAGAGGGACATGAGTGTCGTGCCACAAGGCGTAAAGAAATTTTCACACACAGTCATATGCACACACACACACACACACACACACACACTATAATATGCAGTAGCTTACATGGGCAGTAGCTGCCACACGGACTTCCAATATCATGCCTGTCAGCCGTACTACTACTACAGTCTCTCTCTCTCACAATTTCCCTCTCTCTGTCTCTCTCTCTCTGCTTCTTTCAGTGTTTCTGTCTTTATCTTGACTTTTACTGTCTCACTGTTTTCTCTCTCATGCTCTCGCGCTCTGCCTCTCTCTCTCTCTTGCTTATTTATTCTTACTCCCTGTCATTCTCATGCTCTCTCTTCCTATCTCTTTTTTTCTCTGTCTTTCTTGTCTTTGGTTGTCTCCCTGACTTTTTCTTTCATGCTCTCACACTCTGTGTCTCTCTCTCTCTCTCTCTCTCTGTTTTGTCTTTGGTTGTCTCTCAGACTTTTTCTTTCATGCTCTCACGCTCTGTGTCTCTCTCTCTCTCTTTCTCTCTCTCTCTGTTTTGTCTTTGGTTGGTTCTCTGACTTTCTCTTTCGTGCTCTTTTTCTCTCACTTTCTTCCTTATTCTTACTCCCTGTCATTCTCATTCTCTCTCTTCCTATCACTCTTTCTCTCTGTCTTCATGTCTCTCGTTTCTATGGCTTTTTTAGTCTGTTCTACTTTGGTTGTCTCTCGGATTTTCTCTTTCTCGTGCTCTCACATTCTCTCTCACTTCTTTTCTCGCTGCCTGTGTTCCTTATTCTAACTCTTGCCCTTTCTCAGTTACATTCTCTCTTTCTCTGTCTCATCAGTGGTCTTTATGACTTTCTATTTCATGCTCTCGCGCTGTTATGATGCTCACTCTGTTTCTCTTTCTTTTCTTTCTATCTCTCTATGCTCTTTTTCTCTTTTCCCCCTCTCTCTTTCTATTTTATGTCCTCTGATTTTTTCTTTTATGCTCTTGCACTGATATTCTCTCTTAATTTTTTCTTGTATGCTTCTGTTTTTTCTTTTTTAACTTTCTTTCTCATCTTTATTTTTTAACTCTCTTTTTGTCTGTGTATCTGTGTTGTCTGGTGGTATCTTTGCCTTTCTCTTTTAAGATCTCTCATTGTCATTCTCTTGTCTATGTCAGTGTCTTAGACTTCCTTATTTATTTCTTCTCTCTCTCTTTCTTTTTCTAAATATTTTTGCTTTCTTTCTCCTATTCTCTCCCCTTTCTGTCTCTCAATCTTTATATCTTGTTTTTGGTGGTGGTTCTTTTTCTTTTTATGCTTTTCACACTGTCACATTCTCTCTCTTATATCTTTATCTGTCTGTTTCTTTATCTTTCAATCTTTGCTGATACCCCTCTGACTCTCTCTTCCTTTTTTTGTCTCTCCCACTCTTTCAGTTTACTCTCTCTCTTTTTTCTGTCTCCTTTTTCTATCTCACGTTCTTTCTTTTCTTTGGTGTTCTCACCCTCTTTCTCTTTCAAGCTCTTGAGTTGTCCTTTTCCCTTTTTGATGTTCTTCTTCTCTTTTCTATCTCTCACACTCTTTTCTTCTCTTGCCCTCTCTCTGTTTCTTTCTCTGCTGAGGCTCCCTTTGCCCTTTTCTTTCTTTCCTTTTTTCTCTCTAAACTTCTTCACTTCTTCTTGGACCTTGAGGTATCACTTTGTCCTTCACACTTTTGTGCTGTCACTCCCTCTTTCTCTGCTTGTTTTCTCTCTCTCTTTCCATGTCTGCCTCTCATTCATCCTTTCTATCTCCCTATCATTCTCATTTTATCTCTTCCTATCTCTCTATCTCTATGTCTTTTTTACCGTGTTTTGTCTTTGGTTTTCTTTCTGACTTTCTCTCATTCCCTGGCACTCTGTCTCTCTGTCTCTCTCTCATTTGCTTCCTTATTCTTACTCCCTTACATTCTCATCCTTTCTCTTCATATCTTTCTTTCTCTCTGTCTTGTCTTTGGCTGTCTTTCTGACTTTTTATTTCATGCTTTCGCCGATGTTTCTCTCTCTCTCTCTCTCTCTCTCTCACTCGTTCCTTATTCGTACTTTTTGTCATTTTCATTACCTTTTTTCCTTTCCCTCTTTTATCTGTCGTTCTTTCTTTCTGTCTTGTCTTTGGCTGTCTCTCTGACTTTCTCTTTCATGCTCTTGCACTCTTCCTCTCTCACTCTCTCTCCTCATTCTCTTTATTTTGTGGTGATGCCCTCTTTCTGCCTCTCTCTACCTTTTTTCTAAGTCTCTCACTCTTTATTCTTTTACTCTCTCTTTTTCTTTTCTTGTTGATGTCTTAGACTTGCTTATTTCTTCTCTTGCCCTCTCTCTGTTTCTTTCTTTGCTAAGGCTCTATTTGCCCTTTTTCTTCCTTCCTTGCTTTCTTTCTTTCTTTTCCTCTAAACGTCTTCACTTCTTCTTGGATCTTGAGATCTCAGTTTGTCCTCCACACTTTGACACTGTCACTCTATCTCTCTTTATCTTTTCTTTGTATTTACTCTCACTTGTCCTTTCTATCTTTTCCTAAGCTCTCTCTCCCCCCCTCTCTCTTTCTCTGTCATCTGTCTATCAATTTGTGTATCTTGAGAGATGTGGAGAAGGCGCACGTGTGGACTAACCTCGAGAGAGATAGATAGGGAAAGAGAGAGAGAGAGAAACACAGCATCCGTCTTAAGTAAGAGGATGGGTCAGTGCGCGAGAGAGCGCGAGAGTGCGCGCGTGCGTCCGTTACATCCCCCCCCCCCCCCCCCCCCCCCTCGGTTTTCTCCCGCTGCCTGTGCGCTGTGTGTGTGTGTGTTTGTGTCTGTGTGTGTGTGCCGCTCACGTCCGCGAGCAGCTCGCCAGTTGTTGGCTGTCGGCGCGTGGGTACGGCGTCAGGAGGAAGCGGAGGGTGAGCGCGCGTGGCTCCGTCTGCATGCACGAGAGAGGTATTCGGGGGTCCAAGCACACCGTCCGTCCACACACACACACACACACCTCTCTCTCTCGCTCTCTCTCTCCTTCTCTCTCTCTCTCTCTCTCTGCCGCTTTAGAATCAACCACAGCATCGCCTCGCGCCCTGACCCGCCTCCTCTCTCTCTTTCCCTCTCTCACACACACACGCACTCACACACGCGCGCGCGCCTGACACGCATGCACGGCTGGCTGTTGTGTCATTAGGCTGCACGTGAGGTGCTTAGACTTGAATATATTGACTAGCGCATGTGTGCGCGCGCGTGTTTGCGCGCGCGTGTTTGCGCGTATGTATTTATATATGCATGCGTGTGTGTTTGTGGGGGGGGGGGGATGTATATGCATGCATGTTTGCGAGCGTGTTTAAATGCATGCATGTGTGTGTTTGTGTGTGTCTGTGTTTTGATTGAGGATTGACCGCTGTAAAGGCGTGCGCGCGTGTGCTTAGACTTGATATTGGCCGGGATGTGCGCATGCACGTGTGTGTATGTTTTGGAGCGTTGGGTTAGTTTACAGCTCTGACACGAGACTAAGGCTGGACTTGACTGAACGTTTTCTGACACTCTGTGTGTGTGTGTGTGTGTGTGTGTGTGTGAGAGAGAGAGAGAGAGAGAGAGAGAGAGAGAGAGAGAGAAAGAGAGAGAGGGAGAGAGAGAGTGGTGTTTGGATGTAATGAGGATATAGAGTAAGAGATAGAGAGGGCATGACAGGAGTAGAGAGGAAAGCTGTGTGTGTGAATGTGTGTGTGTGTGGGGGGGTGGGGGTGTGTGTTGCTAGAAGGGGTTTAGGGAGGAGGAGGAAGAGGAGGGGGAGTGAAAGCCCGGGGCAGTATCTTTCTCTTCCTCCTCGCTTATCTGGAGCAGGAGGATCTCTGTTCCCCACTGACTCTGTGTGTGAGTGTGTGTGTGTGTGTGTGTATGTGGGTTTTCTAGGTCTCCCTGGTATTTATTTATAGGGACAGTTAGGCTTTTACCTTAAATGCTGTGGTTAAACTGCCTTTCTGTGTGTGTGTGTGTGTGCGCGCGCGAGGGGGCTCAGATGTACACATGTATGTGTGTGTGTGTTCAACATCTAAACTCTGTATGTGTGTAAAATTGTATGACTATTTCTCTTTTCCATGTCTGTCTTTCACTCGTCCTTTCTATCTCTTACCCTGTCACTCTTTCCCTCTTCCTTTCATCCCTCTCTCATCAGTCTATCAATTTATGTATCTGAAAAGATGTGAAGTAGGTGCACGTGTGGACTAACCTCGAAAGAGATAGATAGAGAAAAAGAGAGATAGTGAAACACAATCTTAAGTAAGAGGGCACAGAGTTCAGGTTTACAGATATATGTGTGTGTGTGTGTGTTCAACGTCTGAACTCTGTGTGTGTGTGTAGAGATGCTGTAGACATACAGATGTGTGTGTGTGTAGCCTCTCATCAGTTGGGCACAGTTTGTGAAAACGTCATGCATACATCATAGTGTGTGTGTGTGTGTGTGTGTCTGTGTCTATATCTCTCTGTGTCTATATCTCTCTGTTTCTGTCTACCTGTCTCTCTGGCTTCATATCTCTCAGTTTCTGTCTACCTCTCGCTCTGTCTTTCTCTCTGTCAATATCACTCTGTTTCTGTCTACTTGTCTCTCTGTATCTATATCTCTCTGTTTCTGTCTACCTCCTTTTTTGTGTCTGTATCTCTCTGTTTTCGTCTAACTTTCTCTCTGTGTCTATATCTCTCTGTTTCTGTCTACCTGTCTCTCTGTGTCTATATCTCTCTGTTTCTGTCTAACTCTCGTTTTGTGTCTGTATCTCTCTGTTTTTTTCGAACTTTCACTGCGTCTGTATCTCTCTGTTTCTGTCTACCTCTCTCTGTCTATATCTCTGTGTCTATATCTCTGTGTCAATATCTCCCTGTTTCTGTCTACCTGTCTCTCTGTATCTATATTTCTCTGTTTCTCTCTACCTCTCTCTGTGTTTATATCTCTCTGTCTATATATCTCTTTTTCTGTATAGCCTTTTTTATGCCTCTGTTTCTGTCTACCTCTTTCTCTGTGTCTGTTCTCTCTGTTTCTGTCTACCTCTTTCTGTGTCTATTCTCTCTATTTCTGTCTAGCCTTTTCTCTGTGTCTATATCTCTGTTTCTCTCTACCTTTTTCTCTGTGTCTGTTCTCTCTTTTTCTGTCTACCTCTCCCTCTGTGTCTATTCTCTCTTTTTCTGTCTACCTTTCTCTGTCTATATCTCTCTTTTTCTGTCTCCCTCTCCCTCTGTGTCCATTCTCTTTGTTTCTGTCTACAACTTTCTCGGTTTACCTCATTCTCTGTCTACCTCTCTGTCTGTCTACTTCTCTTTTTCTGTGTGCCTACCCCCTACTTTCTGTCTACCTCACACTCTAACTGTCTACCTTTCTCTCTCTTTTGGTCTAACTCTTTCTGTCTACCTCACACTCTCTTTATCTCTCTATTTCTCTCTCTCTCTGTCTGTCTACCTCTCTGCATGTCTGTCTGCCTACCTCTCTCTGTCTATATCTCTGTCTGTCCACCTCTCTGTATCTATCAACCACTACCTCTCTTTTTCTGTCTACTTCTCTCTTTGTCTGTCCACTTGCTCTGTCTGTCTGTCTGTCTGTCTGTCTACCCCACTTGCTCTGTCTGTCTACATCACTCTTCCTGTTTGTCTACGTTACTTTCTCTGCTTCACTTTTTCTCTCGGTCTGTCTACTTCACTTTTTTCTGTCTGTCTACCTTATTCTCTCTTCTGTCTGTCTACCACACATTTTGTCTTGGTCTGTCTTCCTCTTTGTCTATCTTCCTCTTTCTCTATCTTTCCCCTCCTTTATCTTTCTCCCCCCTTCTCTGTGTATGTCTCTTACTCCCATTCTCATTTTCCCTCCCTCTGTTGCACCCCCCCTCAATTCTTTCTGGTAATGTTTTTCTCTTTACCCCCCCCCCCCTTTTTTCTTTTTTTTTTAAGTCAGTCTATCTCACACCACCGCTCCATTCACTCAGGGTCGTGTTACATAAGTTGTCATCTTTCCTTCACTCGTTTTCTCTCTCACCCCTCTGTCTGCTGAGGATTCTACTCATGTCACATGTGTCGTCTTTCAGGAGTGCATCAGCGTCACTCACTGTCTGCAACTCCACGTTCATCCATGTCTGTCGTTCTTCCACGTGTGTGTGTGTGGGTTCAGTGACACTTGCGACATGACTGTAGAACTGATGACATAAAATAATAGTCTGATTTAGCACCGGTTGCTCTGTGTTGGAGTGTGTGTGTGTGTGTGTTTTACTTGCTGTGTGTTAATGTACTTGTGATATCCTTTAAAGCACTGTAACTGACAGTCTAAAGAAATCTATCGGACACATGTGTTTGTGTGTGTCTTATACACTGATTTTTGGACATGTTTTAAAGGATCTGTCCATGCTACTTTCCTGAAAAGATGACGACCATGACTGGATATTCTAGCAAAAAGACAATGGAAACTCAAGCACAATGAATCTGATTGTATTGTTTAATATAAGCCTTTTAATTTAGCACACATGGGTACCAAATCATGCATTCATCAGACTGGATCAAATGAAGTTCTAGTTTTAATACAGATTATTCTGCATGAAGTGTAATACAAATGAGACAAGCAAGCACATAATAAGTGCAGACCATCCCTCCTATGAATTACTGTATTGTTACTGTCATAAATAAACCTTATAAAGTACAAAACAGTTCAAAACTGCCTTCAAATTATGCCAAAAAGAGAAAACTGCTACAAAAGCAGATACAAGGCAATTGCATTACTATAATTTGTTACTTTGTCATCACCTCAAAATCAAAAAAGCAGCAAAGAAAACACTCCTCACAAGGGTGTAGATTAGTTTAGGACTGTTAGGCCATGTTTGCCATAATTAAAATGGTTTAATTTATCATAATTTATTTTAATTGACAATTTGTGACAAACATCAGTACATTGCAACTGCAGTCCATTTTTGACTTCCAGTGTATTTTTTTCTTTGATCAGGACTGTCACTGCTAATTATTGTAGTAATTAATACTTAATAAGCATTTAATTAAGTAGGTAAATAGATTATCATTTTATTTATTAAATGTAACGTGCCTTGATTGTCATTCATAGATGTTAAATTTTATAGTGCCCAACAGATGCAGCCTACTGGATGCAGGCATTGAACCCAAAACCCTGTTATTAATAATCCAGCACTCTAACAACTGACAACGGACCTGAAGACCTTTCCCAGTTTTTGTCCTACTTTAGTCAATGGCAATTCCCACTCATTAGGTAGTTTTCTCACTATTACCCTATTATGCAATGCTGCTGACATCAGAAGTGGGAAGGCTGTCATGTGCCATATGTCATCTCAGTGATAAATCAAGTGCCCTGATGTTTTTTTCTAAGTTGGAACTCATAACCTCCTGATGTCAAAGAGTGAGGCCAGTTGTGAGAATTGTGCTCGCTTGGATTCTTGGCGATGGATGACTAAGACATCCCTAGTTATGGAGCTCATGACCACCTCAAAATAGAGAATGAGCTCATTTTTGCTTTCTTGGACTCTTGGATATGGGTCTCTGGGCTTCTCCAGGGATTAAACTTGGATTCTATGGTCATGGATGGCTGAAGCATCACTTGGGAATTAACTCTTGACCTTTTGATGAAAGTCAGTGGTGCTTTTTTAAACTCTTGGACATGGAGGGCTCCAACATCCCAGGGGAGACGTGAACTAATGACTTCATGATGATAGAGATCAAGGCCAATTGGGCTCTTATGGATTCTTAGCAATGGATGGCTAAGACATCCCTAGGGATTGAACTCATGACCTCAGTTGTGCTTTCTTGAACTCTTTGATATGGATATCTTGTTATCACGAGAAACTGAAGTCCAGGACACAGATATAGTAGTGGGATTACTGGGTATTGAATTCTTGACCTCTTAATGACGTACAGCACAGACAGTTGTGCTCTCTTCAATACTTGGACATGGAGGGCTGTGACATCCCAGAAAAAAGTTAACTAATGACCTCATGATGATAGAGAGCAAGACCAATTGGGCTCTCGTGGATTCTTATCAATGGATGGTTAAGACATCCCTAGGGATTGAACTCATGACCTCTGCACTCTAGAGAAAGGGCTCAGTTGTGCTTTCTTAAACCCTCGGACAAGGATGTCTGGGTTATCACCATGGATTGAACTCCAGGACACAGATAGTATTGGGATTACAGGGTATTGATTGTATATGATCTCTTGATGGTGTAGAGCAAGGCCAGATGTGCTCTCTTCAATACTTGGACATGGAGGGCTGCGACATCTCTGGGAGAAGTGAACTCATGACCTCAATGCCAATTGTTCTCTCCTGGACTCTTGGCAATCTATGGCTATGACATCCCTAGGGATTAAACTCTCGGTAACCTCACTATAGAAATTGAGCTCAGTTGTGCTTTCTTGGACTCTCGGACATGAAGGGCTGAGACATCCCTGGGAGAAATTAACTTATGGCCTCTTGATGATAGAGAGCAAGACCAGTTGTGCTTTCTTGAACTCCCATCTATGAAACGCTAAAACAACACAAAAGATTCAACTCATGACCTCCTGACAGTTGTGCTCTCTTGGGTTTCAGGTTGTGGATGCCTGAAGCATCACTAAGGAATAAACTCTTGACCTCTTAATGAAGAAAAAACAGAGTCAGTGGCGCTTTCTTAAACTCTTGGATATGGAGGGCCATGACATCCCTGGAAGAAGTGAACTTATGACCTCCTGCTGATAGAGAGCATAGTCAATGATGCTTTCTTTGACTCCTGATGCATCACCAGAGATTGAACTCATGACCTCCTGGCAATAGAGAGCAAGGACAGTTGTGCTCTTTTGGACTCCAGGTCATGGATCGCTGAAGCATCACAAGGAAATGAACTAAGTAATCCGCTCTTGAACTTAAGTAAACTCAGAAAGTAAACTCATGACCTCTTGATGATAGAGAGCATGGCGATCTTCAGCTTCTGGCCATGGATGGCTAATGCATCATCAGGAATAGAACTCATGATCTCTTGGTGACGGAGAGAAGAGGAAGAGTTGTGCCCCTTGGATTTCTAGCCATGGATGGCTGTAATTTTACCAGGGATTGAACTCATGACCTGCTGGCAGTGGAACCAAGACCAGATCCATTGAACAGCATCTCTGGGAATTGAAGTCATGACCTCCTATCAGTAGGGAGAAAAGCCATTTGTGGCCTCAGGGACTCTAGGTCATGAACAGTCGCACTATTCCTGGGACCCAAACTCATAACCTCCTGACAATATGGTCAACACTTGGCATAAAGTGGTACCACTTTGCCATTTGCTGATTTTTTGGCTTAAAGTGCTCAATTATGAAGCCTTTTAGAGACTGCAGAATCTACAGAAACTAAGGCACATTTTTAAAAAGATGTAATTATACAAACACTATATGGCACGTAATTTGTACATGCACTAATTTAGCATAAGTGAGGCTCTTTAAAAGAGATGAAGATATGCATTCCCATCATGCAAATTGCCAACTAATCACTGCCCATTCACTGAAAATGTTTTAATCTGTTTTTCTAACAAGTAATTGAGTTTAATTGGGTAACTGTGACAGCTCTAATTTACAGTATATTTTTTGCTTTATTCAAAGACTTGCAAACTTCACTGACGCATTTTGTTTCCTGCAGGTGTGAGTGTGGGTAAATGCACTGGCACTGATGATGGAGCTAAAGGACAGCTGTGGCAGTGAGGGCAGCCACGAGACGGACAGTGGGGTTATGGGTAGTCTTGGAGGCCCGTCATCCTGGGACTCGTTCGCCCAGCGCAGTACGTTGCATGGACTGCGCTTTGTTTTCCCCCACTCTTCCTCATCGTCCCGTCGCTCTGCCCTGCGCCGGCTGATCTGGAGCGCCGCCCTTCTGGCCTGCCTGGTGTTGTTGGTTCTGGAGAGTGCCGAGCGGGTGGCCCACTTCCTCCAGTACCCTCATGTGACCAGCGTGGATGCTGTAGTGTCCGGCAGCCTGGTGTTCCCAGCCGTCACTGTCTGCAACCTCAACGCCTACCGCTTTACGCGACTGACCCGTAACGACCTGTACCACGCCGGAGAGCTGCTGGCCCTACTGGATGTGCACCTTCAGATCCCTGAGCCACATCTGGCTGAGCCCCACGTTCTGACCTTCCTCACCGAGAAAGCCAACTTCAGCAACTTCAGGCCCAAGCCCTTCAGCATGCGCGAGTTCACCGAGCGAGTGGGACACGACCTGAAGGAAATGATGCTTTACTGTCGCTACCAGGGTCAGGAGTGCAGCCATCGGGACTTCAAAACCGTGAGTATCTGCTGGGGACTTTTGCTATTTGCTGCTATCAAAGCTGGTGGCTTTGTGTGTTTAAGGGTGGCGGACCCAATCTTTATGGTTTTGATTTGTGCTGTCTTGCTGCTGGTGTTTATATTTATGCAAGTATGTTGTTTCATTTTGTAGAGATGCACCAAAATTGAAGTTTTTGGCCAAAACCAAAACCATTCTTATTTAAGAAAATGCACTTTTTTAAAAACACTGAAGAAACTAAATAGTCCAATTTTTGTCTTGCTTATCAAGCCAAAAGCAAAAGACAAGACTACATATACTTATTGAACAATTAACATTGATAATATCCCAGAAGACAAGCCAGTTCAATTCTACTAATGAATTTAGATTAGCAGAGCTATTACAGCCATAAATGTACCTCAGTAATGCTTTTTTCTTCTGCTTAAATGTTGTGTAATTTAGAGTTTCTCTATTAGAAGAAACACTGAAACATAAGTTCAAATAAATTTGGCCAAACACCCCAAGTGCTTTTTTGTCTGAATGTTTTCGGTTGCCAAATATTATTGGTTGCCTAATATTCTGTGCATCCTGTCTTTTAGATTTTTTTTTTATGAGTTGGGCTACATTGCGGATTTTTTGGAGACTTTATTCACTATTCATTGTATCACTGTATTTGTAAGGCTTAGCAAAACTGTTAGACTTCCCTGTAATGCTACAGGTTTTTGATGGATGTTCTTACAATTTCTACATACTGTATGTGTATATCGGCACCTGCATTGCCAGATATCTACATAAAATATACAGTATCTTGCATCAGTCCAGGATTCCTGTCTCCCTGCAATATCCTTGCTCTAGTTTTATACACTGTGCTAATCGCAGTGTTGCTTTCTGTTGGATTGTATTGAGGATATTCACCTGCTGGCAGTGGATAGACCAGAAGACGTTAAATTTTTCATGACAGGCTTGTTCTTCATGCAGCGTTCAGGAGTGTAGAATCAGACTGACTGGACTTGAGATGATATTGGAGCTGCAGGGGCGCACCAAGGCCTTGCTGTTGACTTCTTTTAACTCTGCGTTCGTTGAGTGGCCTGTGGTTCTGCATTGCAATGTTATAGTCTGTAGGGTGCTTTAGTTTGAGGTTCTGTAACAATTGTAAATGAGACATTTTAATTCTGTCTCTTGAATTTTGTGGCTCTGGTAACAATGTAAATTGCCAATTGATTGTCATCTTCATCTTCAGTAAATGGTAAAAAAGTAAGGTTACGATAAGGTAGCACCGGTCTTGTAACAATCAAAAGATTGGATTAGCTTACTGTAAATAAACAGAGATGCCGGAACAACAGGTTTTGGCCACGTTTGGTGCATAAATATGACATAACTGGACAGAAAGGACACACTAAAACCAGAGAAAGTGGAGACAGTACTTGGGCTGCAAAATTACAGAGTGGGTCATTTTGTTGGTTCCAGGGGTCCTTTACTAGAGGTCACGTCTCAAACTGCTCACCACTCTATATCGTGCACTTGCTTTGAGTGAGAACCCAACACACACTCTAGAGAGCAAAATGTGTGTACATTAATATCCAGAACTTGTTTGACTTTAAATTTATTAATTTTTTTAAGAATTACAGATTTGTTTACTTCGGCACCCCCCAGTGGCTAATCCTGCGGAATTACAAGGGTCCCATAATTTCGACCATCTTCCATTTTGCTTAAAATATATTGCTGGCTAATAATGTGTGTAATAATGCATATTTTTGAATGGCTGGACTTATTTGTGTTGACCACATCTTTGCCTGCATCGTCTATGGGAGCCAGCGGCTCCCAGTGGTGTATAAAGACATCCTATTTTCTGTGTGGGCATCCATACTCTGATTATGTCAGAAAAAACATGGCGACACCCTTGTTCACTTCGATTTAGGCACCCTAAAGAGTGTACATCTTTAAAATCGAGAAAAAACAGTCGTCGCTCTACGAAATTGAGGTATGTGCTCCACACAGTTTTTACGCACAGATTTAAAACATTGTTAGTGATACAAAAATAATGTTTTATGACGGGATAATAGGGAACCACACTTTACCACAATTTCTGTTTCTTTTTACTCATGAACGAGAACGAAAATAAGTGTAAAATTGTTGGTAAAAAGGTTACATGCTTTACAACCAGTCAAGTCACAAGAAGAACACTTAACTTAAAAGTAACATAAGGAAACTAGACGAACTACTAGAAAAAACAGTGAGTTGAGTTTAAGTTTTATTAAACAGTTTATTTTCATACTTGTGTCTGTGAAATGTCTGTCTATGACACATTTGAATTTAAAAGCCTCTAGGTTGTAATTTTATACATACTTTGAACTTTCAAATCAAAGCAATTTAAAAATAAATGTTACCATATATTTTTTTGTAGGGAAGGAAACCAGTGCTGTTTGCTGTTTGAGTGGCAAGTGGGTGAAAATACTGCTCTGGATTCCAGATACTAGTGTTGGGACAGTATTGTATCGTTTTTGTTTGTTTATCAAATCGATAGGTGGTGTAACATAGTACACCACATAGAAACATAGTTGTTGTAAATTTCCTAAGTATCGTCCCCAAATTTGACTTATTGAAGTTACTGCTTCAATACTCCACATGGTGGCGCTTGTTGAATGAATACGGTGAAGAGGATTTGCTTATTTAGGGTTGTTTAATCCTCTTCAGTAACAGATGGCGTGAAGTATTGTAGAGAATTGTATTGCAAAATCACCTATTGAAAATCACAGAATGAGAATATTGTGATACCCTCGTTAATATCGTATCATGAGATGCTCTGTGATTCACACCCCCTACTAGACTTCATTCTGCTGGTAGATGGTTAGGGAATGTGATGGTGGACTGTGAATAGCATTCATGTATTTTGCGATTTGCCCTTTTTTTGCGGTTTCTGCAGATCTTCTGTACATGGCATCCAAAAGACAGCTTCCAGCTTTGAACTCTCAGTCTCATCTTCATGCTGCAACACATGGCTTCAACATATGGCTCATACGCCTCCTTCTGTTTCTGTTGATATTTACTGTGTTCTCATCTGATATCTGATGCCACGATGGCTGGCTCTGATTGGTCATGCTTGCTGTGTTTGATTCTTACTGTATATTCCTGTTTTTTTTTTTTTTGCAATGCAAATATGCCAATGCAAAAGGCTGTATATAAATGAAACTGGTCATAGTTATAATTACATTTATTATTATGAATGTTCAGGGACTGTGCCAGTGCTGTTGGCTTTATTAGTAATTTGTTTATCTGTCAATTATTGTGATGATAAAAGAAAAAAGGAAGGATTAGGAAGCCGCATAATACTTTGCTAAATGATAGAATTGTGGAATAATTAAAAAAGACCTAATTTATTTGCGTTCTTGTTAAATAAACATTTACACATTTAGTTAGTGGTTTACTGTTGTCTGATTTACAATACCCATTTCTGACTTTTTATTTATGACATCAAAGTCCTTATTTGCAAGTCACTCTGTTCACTCTGTGGCCCTCTCTGCAATGTCATCGGGCACTTATCTCCACATATGAGGAAAAAATGGCTTAATAATGTCCTTTTTATGCTTGCTGCTCTTGCGCAGATCTCCACATTAAGGATTATACAGCTCTGGTAAAAAAATAAAGAGACCACTTCAGTTTCTGAATCAGTTTCTCTGATTTTAAATGTATTAATAGGTATATGTTTGAGTAAAATGAACATTCATGTTTTATTCTATAAACTACGGACAAAATTTTTCCAAAATTCCAAATAATATTATAAATATATTGTCAGTTAGAGCGTTTATTTGCAGAAAATGAGAAATGGCTGAAATAACAAAAAAAGTTGCAGAGCTTTCAGGACTCAAATATTGCAAAGAAAACAAAGTTCATATTCATAAAGTTTGAAGAGTTCAGAAATCAATATTTGTTGGAATAACCCTGGTTTTTAATCACAGTTTTTATGTATCTTGGCATGTTCTCCTCCACCAGTCTTACACGCTGCTTTTGGATAACTTTATGCCACTTCTGGTGCAAAAATTCAAGCAGTTCATCTTGGTTTGATGGCTTGTGACCATCCATCTTCCTCATGATTATATTCCAGAGGTTTTCAAATTGTTAAAATCAAAGAAATTCTTTTGATTTTTTTGAATGGCCTCTTATTTTTTCCAGAGCTGTATTTGCATGAAGCAGCGTTTTTTTTTGTGCAGTTTTTTGCACAGTTTTACTGTTTTATTTAGGTAGTAAAAAACTGTCAAACGTGCAAACCTATTGCCTGAAGTGCTTCCTCCTCCCAATCTAATGTCCTATACATTTCCATCTGTACATTCTGTGTCTCTTAAGAAAGAGTTGCTGTGGTTCAAAATGCTTTAACTTTTCCTTAATGATCGTAAAAAAATATGTCATAGGAAAGACAACTCATTAGAAATAAATGTTTGTTTGCAATGGTGGCATCTTTTTATAGTAGTTCACTGATACATAAAAGTCAAAAGTCAATGGCACAGCAGAACGTATCAATTGATCATGAAGCGTTACCGCAGTGGACAGTTTCGGAATTCCCACACTTGTGTGTATAAGTTTTGAGGTGGTATTCTGTGAGTGAGGCTGAACATTGGCCAGTCTTCATGGCAAGGAAGTTGTTCTGAAGTTTTTCGTCGAGTCAAATAGTAGTGCAGTGGGAATACATCACTGAAGGTAATGGTCAGGAACCTTTCTCTGGGGCTTTCTGCTTCTGCTTTAGATATCCACGTATCAAAGTCACAAATAAAAGTTGTGAAAGACAACAGCAGCAGTAAAACATTTTGGTTCACTATTTTAGCGATCAATAACTGATACTTCAATTGTGCATCGCTCAGCTTGAGCTTCGTGAGGATGCAAAAAGTTCACCTTATGTGTCTTGAAACGTGCAAAAGGCATGTAATTAATTGTGTAATGTACTAATTAATGACCTGTGTGTTCACGCTGTGAAGGTGTGCCAGCAGGTAATTTAAGGTAACAGCAATGTTATTTTATTTTGTATTCTGTTTATTGATGATGTAAAAGCTGGATTTGCATGCTACGGGTGTGTTTTTTTATGAGCGGTATGTATGCACGCTGAGCATGTGTCTTGTGCACGGTGCACCTGTGTTGCTACGATAGTAGGTATGGACGGGTGACTGTTGATAGTTGTCAGGGTTTTAAATCGGTCAGTGGCGCATGTGTGTTTTCCTTCGCCAAGATAGAAACATGCCAGATACAGTATTGACCTAAACACACCTGAACACACCTCACTTCCAGACCACCACGCCCATCAGTGTAGATATATTCCTTAACTCCAATGCTATTTTAAAGGCACAGGCACAAGGCGTGGCCACAAAATAGACTGTTGACAAGGTGTACAATAGTGTGATAGGGCCCTAAGTGTCTTTGTGTTTAAACATGCTATATTCCGCTCTGTGCTCATTGAGGTGCCATTATTAATACAAAGATGTGGATGTGGCAAAAGTCACGGGACACTTGTGTATATTCGTGTTTTTTATGGCTTAATCTAAATCCAGGAAATCAACCCTAAATACACTGGAACATCTGCATTATTGTCTTGCAAGCTGCCAGGTCAAGTAATTACTGCCGATTCATTAAGACAGCACCGCTAATCGATCCTTGCTTCTCAAGTAATGGCCTTCAATTGTGTAACGGTGAAAGCCACAGTTCAATTATACCTCCGTAATTTAATAAGCATACCAGCTATCATATTAAATCTCTTTAATCTCAGAGAAAGCCATGGCTAAACTAGCTATAGAAGTGCTGTATTCACATTCAGACTCAGTCGCCTCTTTTAGCCGAGCACCCCGCCGTGCTCCCGGAGTCCCCCGTGCCATTTAAGGTTCAGCTTGCTTGCTCTGCAGGTGTTGTCTTCTCACATATAGCGAGAGATGTGAAATGGCTGTGTGCTGCGCTCTGCTTTGAAGATCCCTCTTTTAAGATAAGTGTGTGTGTGTGTATATGTGTGTGTGTGCGCGTGTTCTGTCTCCCCCGGGGACCAGATATCAAAGGCAAGCATTAGTCTGGCTGGCCGTGTGTGCTCTGCTGTGACCCTACACACACACACACACACACGCCCACTCACACACACATAGCTTGCGGACGATGGCCGTCGTCTCTGTGGGTGGCAGTGTAGCAGGAGGATGGCTCATGTCCCGCTCCTCATATTCTAGGAAGACGAGGCTGTCTCTTTAGAATGCAGTGCGTGTGGACTATTTCTGCCCATGCCTCTGCGCTAATTTGCTAGCAGTGTGAAGTGTGAGTGGAACAGTGCAGAGCTAAATTAGCATGGACGCTTGTCCACTGTCCAAATGGATGGTCAGATAAAGCTAAAAATGTTCAGTGAGGTTCATACAGTAGCAAAAATTTTGCAAGGTTTATTTAATTAAAATAAGAACAAATAGATTAATTAAATACTTTAAAATATTAAATACTAATACTAATACTAATAAAAAGACTGTGTAAGGCATATATGTGTAGTCATACTGTTAGAGATGGGCCCCATCAGTTCATGGTCATTTTCTTTATTTTCCTACATTGGAAAAAAAAAAAATCCACACTAAAAAGGAGCACATAAAGAATCGTGTAGTTTTTTTTTATAATTTTAATTCTGATAAAAAACAAATTAAATAAAAAACGTAAAAAAAATACTGAAGTGATCCACACCAAAAATGAGCACATAAAGAATCATTTAGTTTGTTTTTATAATTTTAATTCTGATTAAAAAAATAATTTAAAAAAGTAAAAAAAATACTGAAGTGATCCACACTAAAAAGGAGCACATAAAGAATCATGCATTTTTTTAATAATTTTAATTCTGATGAAAAAAAAAAGTAAAACAAATACTGAAGTGATCCACACTAAAAAGGAGCACATAAAGAATCATGTAGTTTTTTTTTTTTTAATATAATTTTTATTCTGATTTTCCCCTATTTTCTCCCAATTTGGCTCTCCAATTGTCCCACCCCTTTGTGCGTCCCCATCACCAGTGGCACCTGCAACCCTAGGAGGATGCGGACGAGCACACGCCTCCTCCGACACTTAAAAGTGTTAAACAAACCCAAATACTCTTGATTTTTAACCATCTCAGGTTTCTGATGCTGGTAACTCTGATTAACTTATTCTGTGCAACAGAAGTAACTCTTGGTTTCCCTTTCATGGGGCAATCCTGATGAGAGCCTGTTTTAATCATAGCATTTTTAAAGGGTTTAAAATCAAACAGTTTTGTTGGTTCTTTACTTAGTTGAGATGTTCTTGCCTTTTCTAATATAGATTAGAACATTACTCAAACAAAGCTATTCACTGTATACCAGCTTTATCTCTTCACAACTTTACAACTGATGCTCTCAAACACATTAAGAGGCAAGAAATTCAAGTAATTAACTCTTGATAAGTTCAGCACAGCTGTTAACTGACTCTACCTCATAAATCTGACTGAGAAAATAAATCCAGACAAGATGTGCAAACTGTCTCTATCTAAACGAGAGGTGCCTACTTTGAAAAATGTAAGATATAAAAAAAATCATATTCTGGTTTGTTTACGAATAAATGTTTTTGTCTACAAAATAATTTCACATGTTTTTCTTAATAGTTTGAATGGCTTTAGACTTTTTTTTTTGGTAAATAATGAAAAAATACTAAATTTAAGGTGTTCTCAAACTTTTGACTGGTAGAGTATATCCAGGAAAAGTCTGTTCTGCAAGGTAATTTTTTTCCAATATAGTGCAGCTCTAGTCTGGTGACATATTTTCTATCAGAACTAGCAACACAATTAAATACGCCAGGTTTATAGACATGTGTGGTGTCAGGCACATTGTGTGATACACACATTAATTCCCCAAGAACTGTGAACTTTAAGAACTTTACGCACTCATTTTCCTTACCAGCCTTAAGCTATATACTTTATTTGCACTACTGTTATACAGGTTCTATTTATACTGTCATTTCATCTCAGTCACCATTAATATTGCACTATTGTCGTCCATCTTACGGATGTCTATTGTGTCCTTTTTGTATTGTACATAGTGTCTCCCATTTTTTTTATATTATATATCTTATTTCACCCCCCACCACTACTGCACTTTGTTTTCTGTCTTATGTATGTCTATTTGCGTCCCTGCTGTATTGTACCCATAGTGTCTCCCATTCTCTCTTTTATTATATCTATTATCTGTCCTTGCTGTAAAAATGTGGGAAGGAGAGTAACGTAATTTCAATTCTCTGTATGTCCTGTACATATGCAGTATTGACAATAAAACTACTTGACTTGACTTGATGGACAAACGTTTGTGGTTCCTGTTTTTCTTGCATTGAAATGCAAGCTACAGAAAAGGTGTGAAAGACAACAGCAGCAGTAAAACTGCTGTTTTTGTTGTTAAACCTTCCCTTAATCCACGCTTCACATGCATGGGGATTTGTACATGTTGCAGTTAGCTCTGTGTTCATTTTGATGCAATTATTGATACATTGTTCTATGCATGCACTGCACTGAAGAAGCAAAGTTCTGATAGCCAACATTTCCTGACCTGGGAAAAAATGCAAATTTGTTTTTTCACCAAAACGCTACCTTTAACAAGTGCTAAGAGTGCTGGGAGAGAGGAAAAGAGGTGTGAAATTGTTCAAAATAGCTGTTTCTGATCATTTTCTGTTCCAGCATCTCTAGAGGCTTCATCCTGTGAGGCAGAGCCCACAGAGACGTGTGCCTTTCCCATATTCTGTCACCATTCCCCCCCCCCCCCCCCCGTAAAGCCAGAGAGTATAAAAACGGCAAATTATCGCCCTCCAGTTTTTTTGCTATCCCTTTCTAGCTGCCTGCGAAAGCAGCAGATAGTGAAATAACTTGAAGATAGCATCTCTCCCTGAGTGGTCGTGTACACGCATGGCGAAACAAATCAACAGCCGTGAGAACGCGGGTATCGGGAGCCAGGGAAGGTTGCAAAACATTTCCTTCTTGTTGAACCCCTGTGTGACAGCGTGTGCTGCCTACGTGGCTATACTCCATAATTATTGTGTTTTGATCCAGAATTTATCATGCGCTGAGTCACGGCGAGTCCCCACAGAGTCGAGCCGGATTTAAGTGTAGTTTAGTTGTAAATGCTGCGCTTCCCCGCCCCTTGTTGGTGGCCCGGGTGGCTCTCTGAGATGAGTCATTTGTATTAATCCACTGGTCTGGATATGGAATCTGTCATTTAAACTCCTCTATGTGGGACTCATTGTGAACAGTTTATGTCATTGTCACTTAGAAACCTGACGATAATTAATGCTTATATGATGAATGACTGATTCAGAAAAATGTACCATATTTTTACTTAAAATCCTTGAATTTTCCCTAAATTGTCAGTGTGCCTTATAATCTGGTGTGCCTTATATATGAATTCTACCAGTCAGGTTGTAATGAGCAGTAAAGCCACTCTGCTTAAGTACAGCATTCTACAGGAGTTTCACTTTAGTTCTTCAGCACAGAGGCTGGAGCAGTATTAGCATTAGCCACTAACCGCGCTAAGCGCTAGCTCTTTCGACATTCAGAGGTATCATCAACCTGTATTCTGCGTGTATACCACAAGCTACGTGGGACAACCCACTAGCTAATATCGCCCTGGCTTGCCAGAACACTCAGGGTTCCTCAGTGCAGCACTGTCGAGCGACATTAGCCGCTAAATGTGGCTAGTGCTAGCAGTTAGCTGCTAATGCTAATGCTGCTGGACCCCGCCTTAGTGGAAATCTGGAAATCTAAGCTTACTGTAAATAAATGGAAGCGCTTTAATCACCCAAATAAACAGAGAAATCTGTGTAGATTAACATCCAGCACAAGAATTAATTTTGTTTGCTTAACTTATCTTTGCTTTACAGATCTCACCACCCAGCAGCAAAGATGGCAACACCCCTGTTTCTTACTAGTGTCGTATAAAATGCACCTTATCTGGTGCACCTTATGTATGAAAATAGACCTTTATTGATGGTGCACCTTATAATCCGGTGCGCCTTATAGTGCGAAAAATACAGTAAGAAGTCTTAAGCCATATTTGGACAGCATTCATTTACCTGTTCAGGTGGGGGAATGTAGTATTACCAAAGTTTCTTAATGATTTTAGCACCTTCCGAATGTGCCGTGTCAATCTTTTTTTTCTGAACTGTGTGCTATAGTGTTAGCAAGGTTTCTGGAGAGTTTAACCAATTTTTTTTTACCCAAAACGGGCATCCCTTCAACGTTCTGAGAGTATAACTTCAATTCAAATCCAATTTTATTCCCAAAGCAGTGATCAGACACAACCTACTGTTTCTAAAAAAAAAAAAAATAGGCACTTCTTCTAATCAAAACATAGTCAAATTCTACAGATATTTAAATTCTGTTTAAATTTTCATCTCAGTTGAATACATATTTGGGTACCGCACTTAAAATCCTTTAATTTTTCCAAAAAATGGATGGTGCGCCTTATAATAATCTGGTATATCAGGTATTAAGGAGCAGTAAAGCCACTCCGCTGAAGTAAAGAGTTATAAGCATTAGCATTAGCCGCTAACTCAGAGGTGAGTACCATATTTCACACTATAAGGTGCACTTAAAATCCTTTAATTTTCCCACAAATCTACAGTGCGCCTTATTTATGAATTTTACCAGTCAGGTTGTAAGAAGCAGTAAAGCCACTCTGCCAAAGTGCAGTTGTTCCTGAATTTAGTTTAGTTCTTTAGCACTGGGGCTAGAGTAGCATTAGCATTAGCCGCTAACCACTAGTCCCCGTTCAGAGTTATTCGTTCAGTGTATTATCGGCCTGTAGCCTGCTGCTAACCCCTACTACTATCAAACTATCAACTATCAAATCTACTCATAGCAACAACAGAGCATATATTGCAGTGCTAAACATGCTTATTATGATGAAAACAATGCGTTTTTTTCAATACATACTATTTACAAAACTTTTCAGACAGTTGCTCACTCCTTGTTTCTTCTAAAAATCAAGCGTATTAAAAATAATTTATCCTGCTATCCCCCTAGAAGCTCTATATTTATCAGTGGAGAACTGGGACTAATAAAGTAAGGCCTTCAGTTCGGGCCATAAAGGCAGAGCCAAATTAAGATCGTCTGGTGCCTCTGGGTATTAGAGCTACAGAGCCTTATCTCCACAAATGCTGCAAAAATAACACTCTCCTTATCACATAATTTATCTACTGATTATTACCCAAGACCTTTAAACAGTTACAGGGCCCAGTTCACCCATATACATACTATATCTATATACACTGCCTGGCCAAAAAAGGTCACATAGTCTATTATTTGGTTAGAGTGGTTTTAGCTTTGATTACAGCATAAAGTAATGATGGTAGATTTGGATCACTGTGCAAAGTCTTCTCCAGCACATTCCAAAGATTCTCAATGAGGTTAAGGTCTGGACTCTGTGGTGGCCAATCCATGTGTGAAAATTATGATCTCATGCCCCCTGACCCACTCCTTCACAATTCCAGCCCCATGAATCCTGGCATGGGGACAAGACATCTTGGAATAAGTTATAAGTTCATAAAGTTCATATTCATAAAGTTTTAAGAGATCAGAAATCAATATTTGGTGGAATAATCCTGGTTTTTAATCGCAATTTTTTTGCATCTTGGCATGTTCTCCTCCACCAGTCTTACACACTGCTTTTGGATAACTTTATGCCACTGCTGGTGCAAAAATTCAAGCAGGTCATTTTGGTTTGATGGCTTGTGATCATCCATCTTCCTCTTGATTATATTCCAGAGGTTTTTAGTTTGGTCAAAATCAAAGTGGTCTCTTATTTTTCCAGAGCCGTATTTTAGCTTAAAATTGCCCATAATGTTTCTGTTTTTATTTCGAGTTTTTTTCTTTTGTTAAATTTCTGCAAAAAATTGTGATCACGACAGGTCTACCTAATTCATCACTTAAACATGCCTGAATCTGCATCAAATTTTATTTGATTGAAAATTAAACAGTACACAGTAAAGATCAAACTTTAATTGTAAAATTTTACAAGAACGAAAAGTTTTCAAGCCTTAAACCTTGACCCAAACCTCACTGGCACGTCCCGACCGGCAAATAGGGAAGAAAAAAAGCTGCTGTGAATTTGACGTCATTTAGAAATCAATGTTGAGATGATCCTGTGGACTCTGAGGGGAAGCCTGAGCTGCTCTGTGAGGATTTGGTCTGTGTGTAGGGCTTGTGGGATTAGTGCTCAAAGCTTTCGGCTCTCTCTGCCTTCCTCCAGCGCTCACTCAATAACACTTTGCTGTTTCTTTCATCTTTCAAGTTCACTGAGATTCTGACTAATGCTGATAGTTTCCTTCACTGTGGAGATGTTCTTGTTTGTGCCCCATTACGTTTTGTTTGTACTATTAAAATAATGGCAGATGCTTCTGAAGTGAAAAGTAACGGTGATGATTAAACATGAGTCTGAGAGAAACTGTAAAAGAACTGTGAAAAGAACTGTAAATGTTTGCGTAAACACTCTAAGAGCGCTTTCACGCTTGTTCTGAATAAATGATTTCATACCCAGGACTGATCCTGGGCTTGTTTGGATGAGGAGCTCATTATTGGAGGTTTGTTTTTCCAGGCCGTGGATTGATTGCACAGAACTGTACATCACTTTTCTGCACGTAGCTATACAAAAGCTTCAGTCGTTTGGTGCTCTTTGTTATTTTAATTGTATACAAACACTCCAGCGGTGAGGAAAAAGGATTTTTAGGATGTTTGGCATTTCTCACCATGCTGTCAGTACCTGCATTCACTCCACAAAGCCGAAATCATTTCAGTTACCTCATTCCAGTTCTATCACAGTGAGGGTTTTTTATAATTTGATATTATTATACTGATGGAAAGGGAAGTAGCACAATAAGTGCAAGCAAACTTCATTTTACAAAATCACATGACCAATCACATGACCCCAAACGCTGCATCTGGAGCAGATAGCCTCCACACCCGGATCTATAGGTGTGCAGTCAACTGTGTCAGTGTGTGTTTGGTTTCGTGAGGATGCAAAAAATAAGTTTTGCACGGCACGAAGTCTTATAATTAATCATTGGTGTGATTTGGTGTAAAATGAAATAAAAAAACAATCAGCGTATCACTTGCCATTCACTTTAAGATACAGGTGTGCTCTGACTTTAGCGAATTGGTATTTTAACAGCGCAATGCTTCTGCGTTCTCAGCAGAGGATGCATGTTCATGCTGTAAAGTTGCACGAGCAGGTAATTTTTGGGAACAGCAGTGTTTAGTATTGTCCTTGTGTGTCTGTAATAAATGGGGGTGTACGAGCACTAAACATGCGCGGCACACCTGCATTGCCAAGATACGTCTGATGAACGTCTGATAATTGACTGTTGTCAGGGTACTAATCGGACAATGGCACACCTGTGTTTACGATTGCCAAGATAACAATAAGCCAGAAATGTACCTGAACACACTTTGTTTCCAGATCACCACTCCCATTGGCATAGATATATTTACAAACAATGTAGCTTTTTAAATGGCATGGGTGCAAGGTGTTAAAATAGACTTTTGACAGTATGTGTGGGCGATATGGCCCTACAATAACATCACAATATTTCATGTTATTTTTGCGATAACAATACTCTTGGTGATATGACAAAACATTGAATAAAAAATAAACACTACTGTAACAACATTAAAATTAAATTGTATTATTGCATAGGATATGATATGGCACACCCCTAATTGAGATATTAAATAATACAACAATTTTATCAAGATTTGTTACTGATGTCAATGATCTAATATGTCATGATACTAATAATAATGCACCAAATATCTCCATATATCCAGAATTAAAGTAAAATAAATGATACTGGACAGATATAATCTGTCTCTAATAGATCTATAATGGGAAATAAGAACAGTGTGAATTTCCTTTTGCTAAAAACAGCAAAAAAGTAGGACCCTAATGTGGCCATAATTAGGGTTTGGTGATATGGCACGATATTTCAGGGTGTAAGCACGTTTGAATATCACAATATTCAAAAATGTTGGTGATATTATTGCGTACGATATGGCACACCCCATTGATTGACAGGGTGTAAGATAGCAATGAGCATTGCAATGCATCTTGCGCAGGGTGCATCTGTACTCTGGACAACTCACAGCTTCAAAAACAGCTTTCACACTAGACCAAACATACCAAATCCACGGTGCAGCCGCCCCTGTGTCTGGAAAAAAGATCATGTGAATACACCTTAAGCTTATTAGACCACTAATGTGTTTCTTAAAAATAAAGAAGTAATGAGTCAATCGAACAGGTGCAGTAGATAGAGATTGAGTTATCATGTGAAATTGTTCCTTAATAAAGGACCAGAAAAACTCTTTCTTCTTTAGTATTGTGTCAAAAATAGTTAAAAAATCCTGGTGACAAAATGGTATTTTTCTTTTAACACTGGGTTTCTGCTGTGCATCTCTAAACGAAGACATTCCAGCCACAGAGGGAGAGAGATGTTAGAGGGAGAGCTCAGGAATGACTGAGAGTGCTGAAGTAGTTCACCAGGGACCAGAGTCAGCAACTGAGTGACGTTTTTATAAATGACCACATGAACCACTGTGGGGAAAATGAGCTTCTGTGTGTCTGGAGCAATGATCTGACGGGAAAGAGGGAGAATAGTGTGTGTGTGTGTGTGTGTGTGTGTTAGTGTGTTTGGAAGTGTGGGAGTGGAGTGTATGTGTTTATGTTTATTCAGGCAAAAACTTTGTACTGCAGTTTGTACTAAAACCAGCTTTAATGTGCCTAAATGTTCTATCATTAGGATCAGATTGCCAATTTGTCCCCCTATGATACCACAGACTTCCTTAAATGGTCTGTCTGGAGATCGTAACTGGCCTTTTCCTTTCACTTTAGCTAAATATATAGCAAACAAGTAAAGCAATGGATGCTAATGAGGAATCTTTAGCTCCTACACTAGATACTTTCCTTTCACTAAATGATATGCCATCATTTTGATCTAAATTGATGTACTGTGATATACTATGAATGCTCAATTGACGATAATTCTGGCAACCAGGCAGGCCAATGAAGTATTGCAATCTGGTTTAAAAAAATCCTTCATGCAAAATCTTAGCGGTAAGTAGGCAAGCAATGTCCTGCTGAAAAATGCAAATTAAAAAAGCCTTGCCATTAGAAATAATGCATGTGGCAACAGGATGCCAAAGTGCTACTTCTAAAACAAGCATCATTGATCATTGCATCATTAATTACCAATATACATTTACCCAATCAACCCAAAATTAAGACCTAATGAACAGGGGCTACATGTCAATCAATCACTTTTTTCAAAGTTTAACCCCGCCTCCTTATGATTGTCACAAACAATGATGAGAGACTGGGCGTAGGTGCAGGTATAATTTATTTAAACTAAACAAGTAAACTAAAGCAAAACAGAAAACAAACAAGGGAAATGATGACACAAAATAAAGCAAGGCTAAAAGATAAACTGGGCCATCTTGGCTAAGAGAACTAAACAAAGAAACCTGGACTAAAAGAACTAAACTAAAACATAAATTTTGCAAAACAAAAAACACTAAAGACTAAACTACTATGGTTAACAAGCATGTAAAAAACAAACTTACAGACATGAAAAAAACTCAAACCAAAAGAGAGCACACAACAGATACTAAAACTACAGAGTCTACTAAGAACACAAGAAAATACAAAAGATTCAACCAAGAACACTCAAACAAGGGGCTCTATATATATGAAAAGTATTGGAGACACCTGTAGGAGGAAACGAGCGGGCGGGGTTACAAACGAGACATAAGGGGACACAGAAATGTGTGTTTAGAAAACCAAACAGGCTGAAAAGCAGGACAAGAAAAAAAAAATAAAAAACACAAGACAGACATGGGCTAAGGTGTGACAATGACAGAGCAGAATAACGGAGAAAATCATGGGGAGGGGGATTATTTAAAAACAGGAAAACAAACTGTTTGAATTAGACACTAGAGGTTGAAAGACAGTTTAGAGGAGAAATGTATGAGAATGGGTGGAGCTACACCTATAAACATATTGCAGCCAGTCAGCAAAGGCTCTAGACCTATAGTGGATTCACCTTTGAGGAATATTGCACTGTCCATGTTTTCTACAGTTATTGACTCAAAACATTTATGCGAAAATGCTCTTTGGCCAGAAATGTTTAATGGAAATAAATCATGTGTTTTTATATATTTTCAAATTATCGGATGTAAATGCACTAAAACTTGATGGAAATGCGGCTGCTAACAGCAGCAATATGTGTTTGTCCACTGGACTCTAGGCCTCTAGGCCTGTAGTAGCTGATTTGCTCTTAGGCGCATTTTTTTTTTTACAGAGAAAGAATTACAGTAAATCGTGCTGACGAGTTAAGTCCCCAGGTGACTATGTTTTATATTTCTGCATGATCGAGAGCTTTAAGCTGCTCAAAAACTGCTTTCTCCCAGAGTGTGGATTAAACACAGCGATGTTGCCCCATCAGCTACAAAAGTTTAATGTTAAGAGACTTACTTGTCCTGCACCTGGGGTTGAGGCTGACACCACCATGTTTAAAAGCATGCACTGGCTATTTTTTAATGGCTTTTTTCTTTGTATAAATACAGAATATGTGAATTACTGTATATTGTGCCTGAAACACCTGGGGTATGCCCAGCTGTTTGTATGCTGAATGTACCTCCGCTTGTTACTGTATGTATCCCATTGAACATAATAACAAATAATGATATAATTACAGTCCATTGTTGGATGTAGGACAAGCAGTAATTAGGTAAAAGAACTGGTACATTCAGAGTAGCACCGAGCACAAAGGCATGCATGGAACAGAACCTGAGAGGAGAGGTCAGGCAGCTCTGACTCAGTGAATGGGTCTGTGTAATAACCTTCTCACAGCCTTCATTCTCTTACTGCTGTACAAAACCGCACACAAGCGAACGGAGAGGATGGAGCTGTGTACTAGATGCTAATCTAGTCCCTGTAGAGAAGTGTTGCTAATAGAATAGGATTTGCTTAAGCAGATCATCATGAATGTTTTGTCTTCATGCCTAATGCTTTGGCATCAGGCATGGGCTAGATAAAGCGGGTATAAAGCCCCCCAGTATTGATCTGTGGAGCAGTGGAACTACAGACATCCCACTTCTCCTGGGATTCGCGGGATGTTCACACGTATTGATGTTTTGATGCTAAGTAGAACTCTCTTATGTGGGTGTGATTTACACTCAACCTCTCTCTATCATAGTGCATCAGTTCTAAACTGAGTTCAAAGACAGAGAATACAGAAAAAAAACCCCTTCATTTGTTTTAGTTAGAACAACATATTAGATATGCACATGAAAGGCTGCATCATTAACAATCCTCTAGTGGTGGGTTTTGTGGAGTGGTGGGTGTTGTGTGGAATGAGCTTTTGCAGGGTGGTATGTGTAAAAGTGTGTTCTCTGGAATGATGGGACTTTTTGGATGAGTTGAGGATGAGGTGTGGTTGTGATCATCCAACATGCTTACATCATTAACCCTTAAAGCAGTGTTTCTAATTTGCTAAATTGGACAAGTGCTGTTCTTTAAACATGCTTTCGTCTGTTTTTGAAAATGTATTTATTCAGAAATTGCAATTGTAGAGGGCTTTTAATTTGAAATGAAAGATATGTGTTCTGCAAAAGAGTGTGAGAAATAAGGAAAACCGAGAGAAGAAGACCGAGAGAAAGAACTAGTCAACATTAAGCCAGATAGGTTTTAACCTACCCATTTGCAATATACCATAATGCAATATGCCCAAAAATTCATATTAAATTATTTAAAATAGAGGCTTGCAAACTGGCACATGACTCCTCAGCATGCTCCAACACACCATGCATCATTTTAAAAGTACTACATTAAATTAAAGCTGTACTGAGCTTGAAAATTTACACAATGAATGCCACACGCAAACATGCATACGCTAAGTGCTTACCTCATGTTAGTTTTAGCTTGTGCTTAATGGCAAAACTTGAACAAGCTAGTTCATGTTTAACTGCGATAGAAGCACAAAACGTATTATTTGACAGTAATTACATACCCTCATCTGCTAACTTGTCTTGGACAGTAGGTACAGATCCCTCCTTCAGATGAAGTCTGCTTGCTCCATTTGTCTTACTGTATGAGTACTGTATGAGGTTGTCAACCAAAATGACTGAAATGGCATTTCTTCAACTGATTTAGCAAGTGAGGCTCTGGTGGGGGTTGATGGTTAAGGGCTAGTGCCAGGGTGGTTCTATGGAGGTTTCCTTATGGTGACGTCACAATAAGGGAGACATCCAAACAGCTCATAGAAGCATATGATTCCTGACTCCAAACTCTGTCCACTGACTCTTAAAAAAGTATGGACGCTTGGAGTGTTGGTAGGGGCAGTCGAGAGTTTTGCATAATATGTCCCCTTTCTGTGTGTGTGTGTGTGTGTGTGTGCTAGGGTATAGTGTGCGGTAGGGTATAATTAAGGCTCTGTCTGAGCTCTGGTGATCACACTGACGGCCAACATCAGTGTGTGTCAAATTTTATTCAGATCAAAGTGACAGGCTTGTCTCACTCCTGCGTTCCTCAAAGCGCCATCTCCATTAAGCCAAGCACATCTGTTTAAAGGGCATCTTCAATCAGAAGCCATCTTCTCACAACGCGCCTCGCCATTTACATCACTATCGGGCTGCCTTGTAAAAGCATTTGTAGGTTAATATCGCTTATTACTGTATACAGAACGCTGTCTGCCTTCTCTATCTGCCAGATCTAACGATATGTAGCTTCTGGAACTGATACCAACACTACAGAGACGAAAGAACGAGATCTCTGATATTTGTAGGGCACAACAGACTGGCGAACACAACAGAAAAGAGTTTATGCATTGCATTGTGGAAAGAATAAACAATTTAAAATCATTCTAGGGTCATCAGTAAATGTTAGTCTAGACAGACACACTAGTTTTGTAATTATCATGGCAACAAACAAACACGACAAGATTTTATACCGGTTTCTGATTTATGCAGCTCATTGTAAAACGCAATGTAACTGTCATCTTTTTCAGTAATATTTTAGTTATAGTTAATAATAGTTTATAACTATTGTTTTAAATTTCAGAGCACCAGTAGTGATTGGACAAATGAATGTAATCTTCTAGAAATGTGTCACTTTTAGTGTAGTGTCTATATAATATTGGAGCTTGACGTCAACCTGATGTTGATTTGATTGCCCAGCCAATACGATGTTGGGTTTTAAACGATACCTGACCTATAACAAACCCTTATTTAATGTCTGCCCAACGATGGACCTTTGGGTTTTGACATCAACTTGATTTTTATTTCCAACTAAAAAGTAATGTATATAATGTTGGAACTTGACGTCAACTTGACGTTAATTTTGGAGTGATACCTAACTGGTAACCAACCCTAAATCATTGTCTTCCCATTTTAGTCAACCTGACATTGGGTTTGGCGTCAACCTGACGATAATTTTTGAATGACCCTTGACAGATAGCCTATTCTAATTCAATGTCTGCCCAACATTGAATCCTAATGTCAAGCCAATATTTATTTCCAACTAAAATTAAACGTCCTATGTCTTTCTGATGTCTAAGTGACATCCTGTGCCGGCTGGGTTTGTTAAGTACTCACCTCATTTGAAACCTCACTCTCTGTTGTTAACTTAAACTTTTTTCAGTAATATTTAGTTGATAATTTAGGAATGAAGGTTATTTATAACATTTTCCATTTCTGGCACCACAAGTGGTTGAACAAATGAGGATAATCTTCTAGAAATGTGTTGTTTTAGTACTTGGTTGCAAATCCATCACAACCATGAAGATAATCGCCTCATCTGCTAATAACTAAGGGCTAATGAGAAAACTCTGAGATATTCATTTTGTACCCAGAGGTCAGAGCATTAGCAGTTGTGAAGGTGTTTGACGTCAGTTGCTCGAGCTGAGTGTGAATGCATTTCCCCTCAGAGCTCATCTGAGGTCAGAGCTGCTAGAAGCCGTGCCCTTGGCTTTTGGAAAAAAAAAACATTTACCCACATCAGCTCTGAGATGTTCTGGCTGAAATCAGTTAAATCGAGTGATTTTAATATAAAAATGTCCTTACATCCTTTTACTTGGCAGCATCTGATAGTAAACGCTGGTGTAATAACACAGGGATTGCTGCAGGCTGGCAGGAGATTGATTGATATCATAAAACAAAAACCTTTTTTTCCAGCGATGAATGAGCGCTTTTGTTATAGGCGCTGTAGAGAGTTGAGCTCGAGAGCTGTATAGACAGAAACTTTAAGGCCTTGTGGCTTGCTAGAGGTTGTTAGCACCTTCTCATAATAAGCAGGATGGCTGAAAGCTTTCACTTCGTGAGGATGGAGAAAAGGAGAAAGAATGACTGAAGGCTGAAGATTGAAGAGATTCATTATTGTCTAGAGAAGCTTTAGTTTTAAAGAGGACATATGCAGAACTCAGACTTTTTTGCATGCTTTTATATTTCTCATTGGGTCTTGAGTGCCCCTAGAAACACTTTAAGCGCAAAAAAAAAATCAATCCGAGTTTCGTGTCAGAAATCATATGCTTCCATGAGCTATTTGGGTGGCTCCCTTATTATCATTTTGGTTAAGAACCTTTGACCGTTCACAGCAGGATTAGCCATCAGACTTTTTATGAAGGAGGGATCTGTACCTATTGTCCGTTAAACATGAAGTAGCTTGTGTGTATGTGTGTGTGTGTATATATACAGCTTGCTCTTGCATCCACAGTTAATCCTGTTGGATGTGGTTGGTCCTTCTTGGTGATATGCTGACATTACCCTGGATACCGTGGCTCTTGATACATCACAAAAACTTGCTGTCTTAGTCACAGATGCGCCAGCAAGACGTGCACCAACAATTTGTCCTCTTTTGAACTCTGGTATGTCACCTATAATGTTGTGTGCATTGCAATATTTTGAGCAAAACTGTGCTCTTACCCTGCTAATTGAACCTTCACACTATGCGTGCCTATATATAAATAATAAATAATACAGTTTTTAGTAAATTATTAGTCCTCCAAAGAGGGGGGACAAGTGGATATTGTGCTAAAATGCTGTTTGCTGTATACATAAGGAAAATAGTGTTTTAATAGTGTAAAAAAAAAGAAATGGCCCACCACCCAAATAATACCTGCTCTAAAAAAAAAAACATGAACTAGCTTGTTCACATTTTCTCATTTAGCACAAGCTAACACTAATGTGTGGAAATTGGGTTGCCATGTACTTGGGATTGATTTAGCTCGAAGCCTGGAACAGCCTGGTTGGTGAGCATCTTGCTATGAAATCCTGATAAAAACTATTAGGCAGCGTTCACACAGCAGGTGAAAGTGTCCCGAATCCGAATTTTCTGACCAAATCCAATATTTATTTTAGGCTGTTAATGTGTTTTTTTTATGTGACCCATATCTGACATCTGTTTGAATGGTTTGCACTGTGTAAGTGACAGACATGCTGTAAAGAACTCTGCTTCATGTTAAGTTTCGCTTTTATCCTTTCCCGAATCTCAAGAGCCATGAATTGACTTCAGGCTGCAGCTGATCTTATCACCATAAATTTGCTCCACATAATTAAAAAATGAACATGTTATTCGTAAAACCAACCTAGACTGCAGACAAATTTACTGTTTACTCAAGATTTTGATCACATGCTTTTAAAATACAAGGCAATCTGCATATACATTTTTATACTTTCATTCTCAGGTTGTTGTTTTTTTTCAAACTACTTATAGATCTATCTATCATTTTGGAGGCATATCTAAGTTTTGATATTATTGGGAACACTGATTCCAAACATTTGAATAAGTGCATTATTCTTCCTGTCTTCCCCACTCAAGATGGAAATCAATATTTGGTTTCTCTTGTGCAGAACACTCTCATAACTGGATGCTCTGACAAGCAAATCCCCGCACTGAAATCCTTTCTTAATTGTCTGCAGTGCCAGTCATCTCCCACAATGTCTCTAAATATCTGTATTTTTACTTCTCCTCCCATCTGGATCTCCAGCTGCCTACAGCAGCTGTCTGCTCTTATCCTCGTCTTCCCCGTTTCTGGCTGGACCTCTTTTGTTAGATCCTCCCCGGGGTGGACGGGTTTCTCTTCTGAGATTTTGGTCTCTCTCCAGGTTTTTCTCTGCTCTCAGGGCGTTTTCCGTTGGTGACCTCTGGCTAGTGCTGGTTTGCTGCTAATATTAGGCTGGATAGACTTTACAGAATGATTTTCTGTGTTAATAAAAAAACAGCATGGCTAACTTAAGCTGGTTGACCATTGTTACACTCCCTGAGCCGGGGGTCAGAGAGTGTACACCTGTAAAAAGGATGAGACACAATGAAACTGGGTTTGCCTGTGTAGCAGCTTCTTAAGTCTTTCTTTATTAAACAACAACAGTTTTTGTCTCGTGTTTTTTCAATATTAATTACCAGTACTAAATCCATATCAATAATATAAATGCACCCATATATAAAATATACATGCACATGCATATGAAATATACATACACTTTTAGCATAAATTAAACAAATCTTCTCTCAGCACATTTTTTTGTGTTTTTTGTTGTAGCTCTTCCAAATGAAACTTTTTTTAAAATCTTTTTTCAACTCTGAATCTAATCTGAACATTTATTTAACTATTCAAAATATGTACTGGACAGGGAAAGTCTTTATTTTAAAGAAGTTGTAAAGTAGTTGACTGCATGTTCACTGCATAACTGACATTTATGACAGAAAAATCACTTCTGTTAATGTCACTCATTTCTGTTACTGGAACTCACCCCTGTTACTGACACTCATTCCTGTTACTGGAACTCACCCCTGTTACTAACACTCATTCCTGTTACTTTTTATGTTTTGAGTAACAGGAATGAGGAGTTTTTAGTATAGAATTGGCAAAAGCATGAAACATAATTCTAGTTATTTTTAAAATAAACAAATAAGACCTCCTCAGTCATACATTACAATAAGATCAAATACACAGAAAATCAAATGAGGGAACTTAATTTTGATCTTTCCATGATCTTCAGAAGAACCAACTGATGTAACTTCCTGTTGTGAGGTTTAAAAGTAGCCCCCCAAAAAAATGCACCCGCCATCCCTGAATTTTCACCCGCAACTGGATTTTCAAACATGCCCAATTTGGCGGGAAAACTCCAAACCTGGCAACTTTGGCGCTAATCGCAGTAGTTAACAAACGCCACAGCGCACTCTACAGGACATCTCAGTCTACATTCTTGTATCACACTATATGAAAAATGTAATGGTTATTTTCTGACTTTTGATGGGCAATTTAGAAAATTAAGAAACATACCTTTTTGGCAGCAATTTTTACAAACTATTATGTCTTCTTAACAAGTTTAACAGAACAACTCTAAAGAAAGGGCTCTAATAAAATTAATACAGTTTAAAACTGTAATAAAATCTATGTAAAAGTAATATTTTTTGACAGAGGAAACCTAAGGGAAACCTAAATAAAATAGCTAGTCTTTAAAGGAACAATCAGCAATAAATGTGAGAGAGTGTGTTAAATATCTACAGGAGCCCAATTTCCAAAAACTGGATTTTTGAGTTTTCTGATCCTTACATGCGAGGCTCACACAGGTTGCCAGATTGACACACATAGTGACAAACGATGACAAGTCTTACTATGTTTCTGTGTACTATGCTGATTGTGATGGTAAATTTTCCAGCCTTGGTTAGGAAACCTAACTGAAACTCAGTGATTACATGTTTAGCAGAAAAATAGCCTTGCATACCTAGCACACAGTTTGCATGCTGCTGTCTATGACTGGCAACCCAGGGTGTGGAAAATGGGACTGGGGGAATGTTGGTGGGTAGATTCGGAGGCTAAATCCCACACAGATTTCTGTGACATACTGCACAGTTCTAATAAGAAAATACTGGTTGGAGCTCTGCTGACAAGAGCTGGCCCTGCTTAAACTCAGCATGTTTTCTTAAAATCTAATAATACATCCTGATCATGCTATGAGGTAAAACTTTTGAAAAAAAAAAAATACTATTAGAAAGGGAAACTGTGGTATTGTGCCTTCTTTAGTGGTAAAGAAATGACACTACAACAAAAAAAAGGATATAAAATATGTAGAAGGAATAAGAGTGGGTGTAGATGTGCTTGGATTTAAAGGGTGAACAAGACCATTAACTTCACTGCCTGCTCTGAGACACCAGCTTTATCACTTTCTCTGTGTGTTTGTGCTCTTTCTTTGAATGTGTGTGTGTGTGTAGCAGTTCCAGTTACTGTGGCCGTGTACTAGTTTCCTGTATTAGCATAGCGTAAGTGTTGTATAAATGATTATGTATCATTGCTGATTTATGGTCCTTTTTAAGGTCTAATGAGAGTCGGGCTGCGGTGCATCATAGGCTGCCCCACTTTACAGCAGAGAGAGAAGGCCTGTGGTCAAGGGCCTATTTTTAGATGCCGGTATATCTCCCCCGTCAATCAAGTCAAGGAGGTTAATATTAGCTGGCTCTCTGACCACTTCTGCCGACTCTCCAGACGCAGCAGGACTGCTGCTGCATTAGACTGATGAAGTACAGCGACGTGAAAAAGTGCCCCTCTACAGATGTCTTCTGTTTTTGCTTTTTTGTCATTCTGATATTTTTCCGATTATCAAACGAACTTTAATATTAGACAAAGATAAACTATAAAAAAGAGTAAATATAAAAAATTATGGCACACAGCCCAAAAGTCAATATCTCAGAAAATTAGAGTATTATATAAGACCGAGTGGTACTTTTGGCAGTGTGGGCAGTGTGCCCACAGTCCTGCTGGAAAATGAAATCTGCATCTCCATAAAAGTTGTCAGTAGAGGAAAGCACGAGTCTTTAAAAAAAGGAGAAAGGTTACAATTCCACAAATATCGGATTCTTTGTGCTCGTGCCAATCAGCCAATCAGATTGCAAGGGTGAAGTTAACAGTGATTGAAATGTAAAACATCCATACAGTGATCTCTGAATATTACATAATTAAGCTTGTAAAATTAAGTATATTCAATAAACAAACCTTTTGAACACATTAATTTACTGTTGTTATGGCATGCTGTGGATCTGACTAAAACGCTGCTTGCTGTGAGGTTTTTATTTAAGTATGTCACATCATGCCACAATGCGCAGGTAGAAGCCAGTTAACATTCAGCTCCTCTTCACGGGGAGCTAGCTAGTCAGGCGTGTGCACAGATAGACCCCAGAGGGAACTCGAGCCCCAGCGCTTGCTCCCTCAGTCTGCACGACCCTCCTGGTTGGCATGCATAATAATTGCTTTGTGTTTGGCCTCTTTGCCATTGTTTAAGATCCGTTTAGTGAGTCGGGACGAGGCTCAGCCTCATTCAGGGAACAGAGCTGGTGGGTCACCTCAGGTTCCACAGGCTTCATCGCCCTTGAGCACCTGAGGTGATGATGATGACAGACATGGAATGCGGTGACGATACTTCAGACATAATAATAATCCCAATGACGGGAAAGAGAAATGAGGAAGAGGCGGAGAGGATAAAACCTCTATACTACACTATACAGTATATCCAAATGTTTGTTGTCACCCTTGTAATTAGGGGTGGGAGAAAATATTTATATTGCGATATATTGTGTCATTTTCATTTGCAATACATTATTGATATGTGGCAGCAAATGTAGATTTTTTAAAAATAAAAACATACAGGTGGATCTTAAAAAAGTAGAATATCGTTGAAAAGTTACTTTACTTCAGTAAAGAAAAAAAATATATATAGATGCATTACACACAGAGGGATCTATTTTAAGCGTTTATTTCTCTTATTTTTAATAATTATGACTTACAGCTATTGAAAACTCAAAAATCAGTGTTTCAGAAAATTTGAATATTACAAAAGACCTATTGGTACTCTTGGCAGTGTGGGCAGTGTGCCAAATCCTGCTGGAAAGGAAGGAAGCAGAAGGAAGCATGAAGTGCTGTAAGATTTTCTGGGAAAACAAAACTGCACTGATTTTAGACTTGAAATAACACAGTGGATCAACACCAGCAGATGACATGACTCTCCAAACCATCACTGATCATCAGTAAATTTTATTTTTTTTTCATTTGGAAATCAAGGGAGCAGGGTCTGGAGGAAGAGTGCTTGAGCTTTAGTATGGATTGGAAAAGCATGTCATCTGCTGGTGTTGGTCCACTGTGTTAAACATATATAAGTCAGTGCAGTGCTTATGTAATATTCTCATTTTCCGAGATACTGACTTTTGGGTTTTCATTGGCTGTAAGCCAAAATTATCAACAATAAAAGAAATAAACACTTAAAATAGATCAATTGTGTGTAATACATCTACACAATATATGAGTTTCACATTTGAACTGAATTACTGAAGTAAAGTAACCTTGCAATTATATTCTCATTTTTTGAGATGCACCTTTTTAAGTGCTCTAAACTCCCTAATAATCAATTTCAAATTTGACTTAATAAAGTTACTACTTCATTACTCCACATGGGGGCTAATTAAACAAAAATGGTAAACATGCGGTAAAGAATATTGATTGTCAAATTCTTTATCTATAGTAGAACATTACCTCTTGTGTACTGGCCCCAAGCCTAATGCCAGGGGTGGGCTAGCATTGAACTAAGTTGACTTGAGAAATTATGGTCTTCAATCTAATACGTTTGTGAAACTGACACCAATAAATACATAACAAATAAGCTTATTTAGGAGTATTAATTACACAGATAGAGAATTGTCGGTACCCCTTTAAAATAAGATACCTTTATAAAGAGTTTATGAATGATTTATAAAGGAGCTTTAATTAATGCCTATTAATTAGGCTACAAATACTTTAAAACCCATTAATAACCAGGTAATAAATAACAACATAGATTCCACACTCATTTCTACTGTCAAACCTCAGATCTTTCTAAAGATACTGATCTTACTTTGTGTTTTCCATCAATCTGCATTAAACCTGTCATATTAATATATTTGTAAGTATGTTTAACTATTTACTATAAATTAAATGACTCAGTTGAAATAATTGACTAAGCCAACTAAACAATGGATCACTGTTGCTTTTTGAATTGACTACTTATCAATGGTTTTAGGGCATTTACAACCTAATCAATAATACTTAATAATCTAATTTATAAACCATTTAAAAACCCTTTATAACCCTCAGTAAGTGGTACCAATATTATTTTGCAATATATTAAGTATCGCAGAATCACATTGAATTGAGATATCATCATTATAATAATAATTATATTGTGTCACGAGATGCCCTGTGATTCCCATCCCTACTTCTAATTAATGCATTCAGCTACTGTAGTAACTTCTGTAAGTTGCACCCATTGTCGACACAGATGTGCAAATGCACAAAAACACACACAAAGCTCGTCTAGCCACTGCAAAGAAGTACTGTCAAATAAATTAGAAATCTGTGGAACCTGTTGGCACCATCCCAAATACCAGCTATGGGCTAAAGGGTGTAAAGACTCTAGTACTGAGCTGTGAAGTAGGATCTGTGTTTTCTGGAATGATGTTGCTTCATCCAATAGTTTTATGATGGGTCGTGGAGGTGGGTCGTAATCATCCAACATTCTCCCTGCCTCACTAAAGTCAGGTTCACACTACATGATTTTAATGTTTGAGACTGTTTTACTGACAAAAGCTTCAGGTCACAGAAAAAGTTTGTACTAAACTGCCTCAATCCAAGAGCTCACCAAGGGATCCCTGGTGCATCCCAATCCCGCAACACATCAAATATCTAGCAGGTTTAATATCTGCACTCTAAAAAAGTGTTATGGCTGGAAGGTAGTGTAGTGACTAGCAAATGCCTATGAGATCACCTGAATTGTGGGAGATGAGAAAGCGAAGGGTGAAGTTATACAACATCAACAAGCCTGTGTGTCTTACTCTTTTCTTTTTCTTCTCATTTTTGGTGCAAATCATCACAAAAAAAATTACACAAGAAACACTTGTTTTCTACACACATCCATTTTAGAAGAAGGTAAAAAGTATTCTGTAATTGCATAACATCAGTTCTCCCTTGTGTTTGCATGACAAACCCTGATGTTTATTGCTAATTTTGTCATATCCGGATGAATATGAGGCAAAAGATCAACATTTCAGCTTTTATATTCAGGTATTTACATCTGGATCCGATACACAGTTCAAAAGATAGAACCTTTTGTCTGAAACCACTCATTTTTTTCGAGAGCAAAAGTACTGGGACATGTCTGAAAGCTCAGTTTCAGAACTGGGTTTTGCTTGTGCAGACTGTAAATTTATAGTTAGATGTAAGCACATTGAACAAATATTGACTATGGCCAGTAGAATTGTTTGGAAATATCCTGAAGAAGAAAGTCATCACTGGTGTACTAAGTAACAGCTTCATCAGAACTTGGAATCCACTATTAGCAACACGATTAGGAAAGCCAGGCTACAATTTGCCAAGAAGCACAGAGACAAGCCTGTGGACTGACTATAGACTGATGAGACAAAGATTAACCTTTACCCTTAATCTTTATTATACCACAGTTAATTCCGACTCTTCGATATGATTGGCTGAGAGGCGTTCAAGTGACATTATAAACCAGTAAAGCAATGTAACCGAAGCTCTCCATGTATTACTCTGCCACATACAGGTAACCTAGCAATGATGCAGCGCTTACAAGCCAAACAGCGCAGCTACAAACAGAGCAGCAATGGAACTATTTTAAATTGCGGAGTGTTTATAACCAAACAGATCATATTTTCTCTTCCTCTTTAACTCAAAATCTTTCAATAAACAGTGATAATGGACCTATGGTATAATCACTGATATACTGATTTACAGCGCTCGGCCAACAGCCTTGTACCTACAACCTCAGCCCAGCAGTGCCAATATTACACATTATAGCACTCCCTCTTGTGTATTATTGCTTAATTGATGTACAATGAACTTAGAAAATACAATAGTTTAGTTATATTCAGTGAATCACAGACATGATACAACTAAATTGATGCAACAAAGTTTTATTTACTCTCATATATTTAAAATCTCTTCCAATACTTTTGCTCACAAGAAAAATATGTGGGTTTATATAAAAGGTGCTATCTTCTAAACTGTTTAAATACCTGAAAAAAAACAGCTGGAATGTTGATCTTTTGTCTCTTATTATTTTTTTTTTAAGTCAAATTAAAATGTTTTCAGTCTACAGCAAAAATGAAATATAAATTGGTCTCATTTTTCAAATACATTTGGTGGGCGCTTTATCTGTATTTGTATTTAACACTGTTATTTTAGGCTCTCTCTCTATGAATCTTTGGGGTGAGACTTCTAACATTACCCTTCTCTGAAACATGACTAGACCACGTCTCTGGAGAAATGTGGACCATATGCTGTAAATTCAATTAATGTTCATTCACATTGAGGTCGTACGTTTGTCCTCTGAGCCTGATGACCTACCCAAAGGTCTGTGCAGAGTTCTGCTTTCTTCCCTGTAATCAGAAAGCTGAAATGTATTTTTATTACTGCTGGACATGACACAGAATATTTTTAGACTGTAGATAATCAGAATGCAGTAATCAGTGTAACTAGTCATCTTAAACTTTCAGAAGGTGTAAAGGTGGCTAGCTTTAATACTAACTGACATTTTATCTCACAGATCTAATTTAGTTTTTAATTATGGCTATATAAATGTCATTTCAGAGAGGTGAAACAAGAGGTTGTACTGTTTGAAGGTGTTACACAGTGGATGGATATGTTTTTAAAATTGACTTTTTATTTTATTCAGTGGGATAGTCCATGAAAAATAATCGGTTTAATCACAACAAAATTCTGTGATAAATCCTTTGTGATAAAAGCTGTTGACAATGGGTATTTTAATGTAAAGCAAAGAATTCAAACATGTCACAATGCTCATTGCTATCTTATACTCCACCAACAGTCTTTTACTAATATTTCTACGCTGATTGGCATGGTGGTCTGAAAATTAATTAATTAACCCTAGTATCCAAGTAGATTTCTGGAATATTGCTAGAGAGGTATAACGATAGGTTCATTCGTGACATTTACACTGACAGCACTAATTTATTGTACAGGCCACAACAAAATCTGAGTAAGCGCAAGTATAACACCATAGGAACCCTTCAGGATACCCTCTTAGCAAGTCTACTATTTCAATCACAATGCAACAGCAGAGTAACAACTGTTTAATCATCAGGTTTTGGTGGGTTATCTGGGAAAAGTTATCTGATACAGATTATTGATTACCTGTTTAAAACTGTAATTCTAATGCAAACTCATGGATTACTCATGGATAACCTTTTTTGTTTAATACATAATTCTGTATCCAATTGTTTTATGTCTTTAGTAATAATCTACAATAGCAAATACATTATTGATATAGGTGCGTGTATGCACAGTTACAGAATGCACTGTGACGTGGAGACAGTAGCTTTGCTTAGACCGTGACCATCACCAGTTGTCTGCAGGAATTATTTGATTGCATTGATTGCAGCATTGATGTCAGGAGCTCTTCCATCGCCAATCTGAATTTTAATGATTTATGCATGGGTTTGATTGGTTTATTCAAAAGTGGCCAATTAGAATACAAGCTACAGACAAGTAATGTCACTATAATATTTAAGCAATAGAACACGAGAGGGAGTGTGTTATCACGAATAACATAATTGGGAATAAGTGAACATGGTAACGTTAGGAGCGTAAAATAACGCTAATACTCTCCTCTCCTGCTCTGTGGTTAGGTTAGCGTAGCTTGCTTTAGCTCAGCATTAACTTAGCTTAGCATGCTGGTTAGCGTTCTGGCTGTCAGACGGCAGTAACCGAGAGATTTTCTTTCCCTTTTTTCCACAAAAGACGAGCCAGCACTGCGGGCTGCGGGCGAGCGTGCCGCGACTGAGCGCTAGCCTGTGCTAAGCTAACGCTGCTGCGGTTGTCCTGTGTGTATAAGACGTTACTCAGCAACGCGTCGGCGGAGTGATACAATTTTAGTGTGAGAAGGCCGTGATGTTGTCACAAATATCAGCACGGCTAGAACACTTCTCAACCAATCAGATTGTGAGGTCGGAACTAACTGTTTTATAAAATATAATATAATATAATATAATATCAACCATGGAAATAATAATGTTTATTGAACATGCAGTTTTCTCCCTCAAAATTGACATCTCTGGTGTTTAAGGTGCTGAACCGCAGGCAGAATACTTTTTAGAAGAACTGATAATTTGCGACTCGTTACTTTACATATCACTTTAGTTATGTGAAGGTTTGGAAAACTTTTTAATTAACGATCTTAAGTACTAGTTAACAAATTTCTTGGCTTCACAAAGCTGTAATCTCTGCAAAATCGGATTATAAAAGGCTCACTGTCTGTTATAAAACTCGCAAAAGTGTTACTGGCATGGTTTTACTGTGTTTTACACATTTGCCACATCGTTTACACTCATTGGGCCTCATTTGTCAAGCATTTTGGAGTAAAAGAACTGATCTAAATTAATTTCTCATCAGATGTCTATAAGAACTGATCTTGGATCAGCATTCTTACTCCAAGAAGTAAAGTGATAAATATGGCCCAGTGTTAGCAGAAAAGGAATGATGTAGCTGCTGCACCAGTGACCAAAAGGTCTTTCCAGCTTGCCTTGAGTCAACTTGCTCTTGTTTACACCTCCACCCACCACCACCTCCAGCTTCTCCAACAGTACAGACATAAAGAATATGAGGCAACTGTCAATGAGTAACTACGTCTGGGGGAAACCCACTGTTAATATAATATTAGTGTCAATATGTACTTTACTGTCTCTCAAATCCAGCAGGAAATAAGATCACCAGCGAGTGATAAATGAGTTGCTGTGTGTTGGCTGGTTGCCCATGTGTAATCTGAGGGAGTCTACAGGTTTTCTGTTCTTTTCTTTAGTACAGAAAAGTGTGCCAAAATAATTTAATTTGAGTAAAATACAGATTTTAAACACTTGACAACATATAGTTACTGTAGCAGCTCAGAAAATGATACTTGTTCTTACAGCCTACAACAAAGAGACCAGTTAGTTAATCATAATATTTGATCTAGAAGTTTATTTTAAGTAGTCCAGGGAAAATCACTACGCAATAATGGTGAATATCAGAAACTATAGGGGACACTTTGTAGAACTTGAGTGGAGGTGCACGAGACCTTTGGCCAGAACTTATTTACAGTGTCATATTTGTGTCAAGTCCTGTAATATCCAGTCTGCATTCTTCTTTTTTGTTTTTCAGTCAACAGCTGCATGTGCACAGCTGCCCACGAGGGAAGGCTCTAATCATGATTTGTATTTACAGCAGTGGAGTAAAAGTGAATAAGTACAAGTGAGTTTTGAGCTTCTATCCAGTTAAGCATGAATTAGCTTGTTCATGTTTTGCTATTTAGCACAAGCTCACAGTAATACAGCATACACATAGCGTGGCCAGCAACAGCTTATTTGCATAAAAGTGACAGAGACCTTGAACGGCTCATTCTGAAAGGGACTGAAGCTGGTAAGAATAAAGCTGGTGAGATCTCCTTATGTGAGAGTGATTTTATGCTAAGAATTTCATGAACATGTTTTGTGTAGAGAATAGACCTATTCTAATGTCCCCTTTAACATAGTCTATCAGTCAGTAGCACAGGCATTGCTCCGTGCACACATGACATTTTTGAGGCCCCAATAAATGCCTTGTAAGCATTTCCCTATTTCCTCATGTCCTTCCCTTTTACCAAAACGTCTTTCATTCATCAGGACTTGCTTAACATGGTGTTTTGTTGCTTTAAAAGACAAGGAGGGCATATATTCTGAAGATGCTGACAATATCAAGATAAAAAAAAGATGTTGTATCCCATTTTTGCTGTTTTTCTGTTTTAATTGATGACATAATAGAAATCTGGAAGTTGTTCTTTACATTGTGTCAGAAAAAAAATCAAGATGAAAAATCAAAGACATATGATAGATATGCTTCCATTTGACTGGGAAAAAAATCTTTTTTTGTATTAACTTTCCTCGTTCTGTTAAATTGCCAAAAAGTTTGTGAGGCAACAACAATACAATAATAAATATTTTCTAGATGGTCAGTGTGTGTTAGAAAATCGACATTTACAAAAGTCTTCTAATTAATGCTTGTGTAATACCATGCTAGAGGGTCTTCATCCTTGAGTATTAAACAGTGAAGCAGTAACTGGAACTGTGTTTTCTGAAATGATGGTGCAGTTTCCAATATTTCCAACACAGATTTACTTTGGGAGTTGGGTCTAAAATGGGGTGACCTCATTAATACAGTAATATGCTTTATCAAATCCTGACAACAATGCTCTTTGATATAGAAGAACGTCTTTTTTCTCTGAACAGAAGAGTCAATCACTCCAACAAAAGCAGTGTAAACATTTTTAATACCCTTGATTTGGGAAGAAACAATAAATAGGCATGTGTTCCAGTACTTTTCTCCATACATAGTACTTAAATTCTAAAGATTAAAGTGGCAGTCTGTAAGTGTTGGGGACCTTTTTGAGAGACCTCTCTGTAATTACACAGAGTATGTGAAAGAGTACTTTTAATGCAGGGTAACATAAATACATTTCTGTGTGAAATAATTAGTTTGGAAGTAAATTGGTTTGTTTGTTAATTTATGAAATTTAAATATTAGGCATTGTATTAGCGTGGCCAGACACTAATACCATCTCTAAACTCAGAAGTACTTAAAAGTTTAAAAGACATTTTTTATAGGGGCTGGTGCTTTAACAGAAAGTTTACAGAAACTTTGATTGATGAAGCATTTTCACAATATTAAAAAACAGTGACTGCCTCAACCTCTGGCACGTTGTTGGCAGTTTCAGCATCTATTTTTGCCTGTTTGGCCTTGGTGCCCTTTAATATGCTGTGTTGAAGCTGGTTGTAAAACCACTGTAAGTCCTGGCTATCCTCTGGCCAGCAGAGATATCTCTTGGTCTGAACGTAAGTTCTTATTGGCTCATACTTCATGAGTCTGTACTGTGGTATTTGGTCAACAAGAAGCATGAGCAAAATATCCTGGACCTCCTCCAGCATCTTGCTCTGGGCAAGCGTGAAAGCTTCCAAGCACCACCCATTCTTGAGAAACTCTCGAGAAACCACACACAGTACTTTCTTGCTGTTCCAGACAGCATTCCGCATGTTGGACAGGTGGTCTTCCCCAGGCAAGAAGTCCCGCGCCTCGAAACAGCAGCGAAACTGATTGTGCTCTGAGAACTCTGAGTCTAGCTTTTTCAGCAGGGCCTTTTCAACCCATTTGAAGTCATTTGAACTGAAGCACAAATAGACGTCGTACAAAAAGCCGTCATCACCAGGTTCCTTCCCTGGTGGGCGTCCCTCCACAAACTTGATGACCATCCTCCTGTAAAGCTTGAAGCAGTAGCCACGTAGACGAATGAAAACCACAGCGCAGATGATAATTAACAGGATGAAGGTCGTGCAGCAGATGAAGAGGGTAAGCCTCAGTATTTCGTCACTCTCCTCGTCCTCGAGATCCTCACAAAACACAGAGTACACAAGAGGAACGCCACGTAGCTCTTCAGGAAACTCGCAAATCAAGTCCTCAACAGGCGTAATGAACTCAGTGCTTGTCTCATTTAGCCATTTTTGAAATCTCCTCAATCCACAGTCGCAAAGAAAGCTGTTCTTGTAGAGGCTGATCTCAGTTATATTGCTTAAGGCTTGCGGGTCAATAGAGCCAAGATGATTGTAGGCAAGGTCAAGAGTTCTTAGGCTTGCAGGAAATGTCCCGTTGGGTATATAGGTCAAAGAGTTAGTGGATAGATTTAAAAAGTGTAAGGAAGTGAGTCCCTTAAAAATGCCCTTTGGGAGGGTCTGCATGTAGTTGTTCTGAAGGAAAAGATACTGCAACTGGTGAAGGTTGTCAAACACATCAAGACACAACCCTTGCGCCCAAATGTTCTGTAAGCCAGTCATTCGCAGATTGAGGAGTTGTAACTTGTTCAAAGGTGACACAGAATACTTGCGATTTAGATAACACCATATAAAAACATTGCCTTCAACGGAAAGGCCCGTAATGTCGGGGAACTCTTCCAGTATATAATAAATGTCCTCAGCATTCGTTAATTTGTTGTTTGCCAGATGAAGAACTGAAACATTCCGTGCAATATTTGAAAGACCATACAAGGACTTGATTTTGTTATTGGCCAAGTAGAGTTCTTTAAGTTGAGGAAGTTGTGCCATCTTATACAAATCTTGCAAGGAATTGTCTGTAAGGTCAAGGGATAAAAGGTTTGGCAGGCCACTAAAAGATTCCTGTGTAAGGATTCGTAAGTTATTGTAAGATAAATCGAGAAACTCAAGGTTTGGTAAATTGCTAAATGTTCTAGATTCTATTTTATCCAGGAGGTTTGATGACAGGTTAAGCAATCGCAAATACGGAACTCCCAAAAAGGCGTTACTTTCAATTTGGTTGATCGAGTTGGACGCTAGTGAGACAGCCTGCAGATCTGGCAAATTGTGGAATAATGAATGTGTTAATGCGAAAATACGACACTTGGAAAGATCGAACTCCTTGATGCCGCTGGCTGCCAGATCCTTGAATGTCTGTTGATCAGGGTCTTTCATATTATTATTCCCCACTGACTTGCCCATGCTGCTGCTGTGACTAAGAATGAGAGTATCAATTCGGGTTCCTCGGATCGCCCTGAAGAAGAGCAGTGCCATGTCAACACTAAAGCTATTGTGAGACAGATCAAGGATATTTATAGACATGTCTTTAAATGGGTTTCCACACTGGTCCCACTTAGACCAGTATTGACTCATGTCAGTCAGTTTGATGTTGGTCAGTTTAAAGATGGTGAAGTGCTTCCCTTGGAAGCCAGTGAAATCCTCCTCACAAATACTGTTGATCCAGTTGTGGGAAAGGTCTAACTGGTGAAGTTTGGTCATGTTGAGGAAGGAGCGAGCAGGCTGGACTCTTTTGATATCATTCGTCTCGAGTGTAAGACTCTCCAGAGACACCAGAGGTTTCATGTAGTCACCCGACAGGATGGAGTCCTTCAGATTGCACTGGATGAGGTTCAGTATCTGAAGATTATGCAATCCACTGAATGCATTTGTCTCCAGTTGGAGGAAGTGGTTAAAGCCCAGATTGAGTTCCAACAGGTTGGACAAGCGAGCGAAGGTGTTGTTCTTTAACACAAGTTGTGTTTCCTGTTGCTGGAGGTTAAGGACCTCTAGGGCTTCCAAACCCAAGAAGGATGCCTCAGTGAGTTCACTGATGTAATTGTTAGCTAGATTGAGGTAAGTGATGTGATTGGGTAGAGGTGGAACTTGGTAAAGTCTTCTATCGTAACAGTTGGCCGTGGTACCGTAAATCAAGCATGGTGAGAAACAGTTTGCCATGTGTAAACAGGTGTAGAACTCCAGAAGAAGTATGGATAAGATGACTCTTCTGGCCATGCTGAGAGAGACACCTGGAGAGAAACGCAGAACAGGATGGTATTTAAAATTACTTAGATTTTACACTGAAAAAAATATACTATTTTGATTTTACTTGCAAATAAAGTATATATTTGAAGGATATATTTGGTATATTTACCAAAAATCAAAAAAGGGACATTGCTAACAAATTAAAGTTTGTTTTAAAAACACAAGTTTCTAAAGTCTGTAAAATTATACAGTTTCTTTAAGACTCCCTTAATAGATCAGGTTTAAAAAGAGTGAGAATTTGCATAGCGGAATCCTAATACTATACTGTAATAAATGACGTGTTAAAATTTTACGAACAATTTACTTAATATAAATGCAATATTTCTATGGATCTTTTTTAAATTTGTTTTATTTGAGTAACACAAATAGGTTCCACCAACATGACTAAATTAACTTGATCATGCCTAATAAAATAATTACTTGTGACATGTACCATTATTGTATATTTTTGGAACAATTACAACTTCAAGTCAGTATTAAAAAAATAGCACTGCTTTTTTTCTTTCTGCCATGTAAACATTAATACTTTAAAAAAGTTATTCCTGCACTGTAGCTCAGCTATTATGAAGTAGCTTGCTCTTGCTTTTACCTTCATACCTTTGTTCAATTAAACTAATAAATATATTACAATATTTTGCATGTGTAATGTTTATATTTTTGTGGTGTGAATCGCTTATACATTCTGTATTATTGTAAGGAGACAGTAATAATGGAGTAGTGTGGTTTAGGTGTGGCAGACTAGAGCTTTTTTACTAAATTATAATATCTCAGGGTATCAAATACAGTCAAATACAGTCAAAAAAGTGCCTGTGTTGTCACTTTGAAGGATATTTTGTGCTTTTGCAGATCTTGTTAATTTGCAGTGTGTTGGGCTTTCTTGGCCACCATATATATATATATATATATATATATATATATAAATATATATATATATATATATTTTTTTTTTTTCGTACAAATGATATGCTAGTATAGCCTCTAAGTATATGTAGACTATGCCACTCCTTAATTATAAAGGGTTGGAGTTTCCCCACAATGGTTCACTTATAAATGATCACACAGTTATTGAATACAATAACAGTTTTATTTAAGAAAAAACAAAAACAGAGGAGTATCAATTGCACATTTATTTATTCCCATTTGCTTGATAAAAAAAAAAAAAAAAACTTGATAATGGAATTCAAACAGCACAAAAATAAATCGGGGGGAAGCAGCAACCCATAGCCCAGTATACATAATATCACTGCACTCAATATGTCCCTTAAATGTGGACCTACACACCCAGGTATCTATTTCCAATTTTAAAATCTCAAGCTTAAAAAATGTATAAAGTAACCCAAACACCTCACACAAAATGGGCCCCCTAACCCAAGCAAACATAATACGTACCAAAAGACCCAAACACAGCATTCTTAATAAAAGAGGAGTGTTATTAAAAATATACAAAAGCATAAAAAAGGTTTGAAAAAGGTATAGCCCACCTAAGGAATCAGGCAATGCCAAAACAGTTATAAGCACCTTAAAATCAATAGTAAAACACTCCCAATAATGAAATAGAGGTACAGATAGTTGTAAATCTGTAAATACTTTACTGTACTCACTGGGTTAAAATGGAAACATTAATAGTCCATTAGCATCACAAGTGGTAGCATTCCTTATATTAAAATAAGAGACCATTTAGAGTCTAGAAACATGTAATACATTTCCAGTGCACTATATGGCACACCAGATTAAAAGGCACACTATCGATAAAGGTCAATTCTGGTCTATTTTTATACATAAGGCGCACCAGCTTATAAGGCACATTTTAATTTACACTAGTAATGAACAGGGGTGTCGCTGCTGGGTGGCGAGACCTGTAAAGCTAAACTAAATTAAGTAAATAACAACAAAAAAAAACATTTTCAGACGAGTCAAACAAGCACTGGATGTTATTTTACACAGATTTTTCTTCTGGAAACTGTTTATTTGGTGAGTAAAGCGCTTTACTTACAGTAAGCTTAGTTTTCCAGATTTCCACTAAAGCAGGAGTATTAGCATTAGCAGCTAAACGCTAGCAACTAATGCTGCCTGACAGCGCTACACTGAGGAACCCTGAGTGTTTTGGTAAGCCAGGGTGATATTAGCTAATGGTTCGTTCCACGTAGCTTGTTTTAACACACAAGACACGCAGGCTACAGTCTGACATACTCGCCTCTGATTAGCCCAAGAGCTAACTAGCGCTTAGCGGCTAATGCTATCTCTGCTCCAGCAGTGCTAGCTGGGGTTAGCAGCAGGCTACAGGTTGATAATACTCACCTCTGAACAGCAAAAGAGCTAGCTCTTAGCAGCTAATGCTAATACTGCCAGATAACTAAACTAAAACTCCTGTATAACACTGCACAGAATTTTAAGTGTGCCTTATACTGCGAAAAGTAAACGGTAACACAAATAAAAAAGTAAAAATGAACCCAAACCTCGTTTAAGCTAGTGAAAGATTTCATGTAATTATAGGACAAGTTCTTGTAAAATGACTTAGGCTATTGCTCTGTTTTATAAGGAGTGTATGACACTTTTTTAAGAATACAAAATATGTTAAAAGTGAACAGTTTCTTGTAACATTAATAATTATTCTGTTTTATAAGGAGTACATGATACTTTTTAAAGAATAAAATCTGTTGAATGGGAAAGATTTCATGTAATTATAGGACAAGTTCTTGTAAAATTACTACTTATTCTGTTTTATAAGGAGTATATGATGCTTTTTTATGAATTAAAATTAGTTGAAAGTAAAGGATTTCATGTAATTAAAGGAAAAGTTCTTGTAAAATGACAGTAATAGTTGTTATTCATAGTAAATATAATAACTGTTTTTTTTTTTTTTTTTTTACAGTTTATATCTGTTTTAAATGGGACAGTATTTTTCTGTTTTCTTTTTTTTTTACAGACATTTTCTGGCGCCCCCTGCTGTTTTTTTTAACAGTATAAGCAGCTTATTAGACATACTAAGCTAATTCTAGTAGCCTCACCATGTTACAAAAAAGCACCAATATACACATTACCTCTCTGTAGTTTGCTCAGTGATTATGTCTGCACTGGCCCTGGTCTTCTTGGATGACTAAACTTAATGATATTAATTAATTAAAATACTGAGCCACTCCATTTTAAAATACACAGCCCCACACTCCTCGGGCTTTCCCTAACATTAACCCAAACAGCATAGTTACCTGTAATTCCACTCCTCTCTCCAATATTATTTACAGTGTAATCAGAACAAACCCCAGCACTACATCCAGCTTCAGGATGAACAAACAGCCCATTGTGCCTTTACACAGAAATCTGAACTACTCATGTGCACTCGCAATAAACCAAACACTAAAACACATGTTCTGAACATGTTTCTCGAAAATGCCAGCACACTACAGGTCTCCAGGAAGCTCAATATATTCGTGTTTGATTATTACTCGGGTGACGGTGCTTCCTGCTAGGTCCTACTGTTCCTCCTGTTTCCTTCTTCACTGGGACCTTATGTCCCGCAGGCTACACTACCTTTAACCAGAAGCCAGACTTTCATTGGAAGTTATAGGAAGCGTTTAGAGGCTGTTATTTCTGCAAAAGGAGGATCTAAAAAATATTAATTAAATTTTTCTGTTGGGATAATCAAATTTATTCACCTGCCTAATTTTGTTTAAAGAATTACTGCACACTTTCTGTAAACACTTTCACTTTTAAACTTTTCATTTTAAACTTTTAAACTCGAGTCATTTAAAACTTTTAGTTACTAATCACCACCAGAAAGCCTGCGATTGTTTTAAATTAGTTTTTTTATTAGTTTATCTTTTACTTTTTTTATTATTACTTTTTATTTTTTTATTCTAATGTTTTATATTTTCATTCTTGTTCTTAGTTTTATTATTCATTTTATTATTTCTTATCATTCTTAACATTTTGCTTTACTTTTACTATTATCTTTTAACTTATTTTATATTTTATATTTTTTTTACTTTTTATGTGTCAAGTTGTTTTTATGGTATTTTAGAATTTTCTGTATAACATACATATTTCATTTATATATATTAAATGTTGATTTAAAATAGTACTTCTTTTATTTATTATTTTTACTATTTTATTACTTATTATTTTTAATTTATTATTAAATGTTTTCAATCCCTTTTATGTTGTAGAAAAAAAGAGGTTGTTTGATCAATTGAAATCCTATAAACTTCATTTTACTTTCCAAATATCACTGTGTTCATCTGCTATATTATATAACTGAAATTGCTGATCTGAACAACCAATGATTTATAAAGAAAAATCATGAAAATTATCAGGGGTACCCAATTTTTTCATACCACTGTTTACTTACACATGGCTCCTGCTTACAAACCTACACTCTAAAGAATGATCTGCTAGTTTCATTAAAAAAAATAAAATGCAACATTTTTTCAATCTTATTATTAACTAATGTTCATTTTTTTTGTAAAAATAGTCGAAAAAGATGTTCCAGTTTTATTTAAAATTATTGTGCAGCATTTTTGCAACCTTATTATTAAGAAATGTCAGTTAAAAATTTTGCAACCTTCTTTAAGCATAACCCACAATGCATTTTTGGTTATATTTAAAAATAAGGTTGCAAAAATGTTGTCCTACATTTTTTTTTTTATAAAACTAGCACATCATGTTTTAGAGTGTAAGTTTGCAGGCAGGAGCCAAGTTTAAGGATACAGTTGTATGAAAGACCTCGGCTCCCTCTCAGCTCGTTTTGGCTTGATAAATCTGGCTCAGAATGAATGAAACAAGACCATGTTTAGATAAATCTACTTTTTATCTCAGAAATCAGTACTATAACCCACAGCAGCTCAGCCCAATCAGCTATCCTTCCTGCCTCACCCCTAAACCCATACATCACCCAGTGCCCCTTCCGAACTACCCCTCCCATTTTTTTTTTTTACTTTTTTTAAATTTAGGGTTAGCTAAAATCAGGGGGTTTAGTTTGCAATTTCCTCAGGTTGTGTCGGGTTCAAGCATAAGGTCGGTGATGTGGGCGTCTGTTTTTTAATGTTATTTTGTTATATATATATATATATATATATATATATATATATATATATATATATATAAAGCTATGCATGGTATGATAATCAAAATATAGCAAGGTAACAAATCAAACTGTGCTTTTAAAAAAAACTGCACCAGGTAAAATATTATAATCATGCAGCTCTGCAGCTCTCCACTTGTCCGCATTACCCACTTGATTTATCTGAAGCGCTGTGGGTTGCAGTTCTTTATAAACATTTTTTTTAAATAATAGGTCTATACTTCTTCAGTGTTGCAATGTTAATTAACATTTTTTGGGCCAGACCTAAGCTCTAGTTTAGTTACCCTATAAACTGCCTGGATTTTAACATTAACACTGAGCATATGTCCAGCACACTCATAATTTATAACCAGTAGCTATAGCTCTCATTTCATTCCATCTTTCTGTAAGGTTGTTTTTATGTTATGTTATTAGTTTTTGCTGTCGGTTGTCAAACAGGGGAAGATAGGATTCTCTTACTGAGTCTTGGTTCCTCACAAGTTTTCTTTCTCTTAGTATGAGAAAACTAAATCATGTGTAGCTTTAAGAACAGTTCAAATAGTATCCAAAGATCAAGAACCTGATGAACACACTGAATTCATTAGGTACATGTTAATAAACAAGTTTCTTATCTTTACACAGTACCTTACCTACTTCATAAATGAGCAAATGATCCCCCAAATTCTCTCCTGACATTAGATTCTACAGTCAGGCCAAGTCAGAATCTGAGAGTGTCTCTTATCTCCTGACCTTCTGCCAGATCAACCCACTGGACGCCAAGTAACTGCATTAGCTAGTATGGATTTACTGTGAATCACTGAAGAAAGTTTTAATGAACAAGCTGTAAACGTACACCAAAAAGAACAGTTACAGCAAAACTACTCGTAAAAGTTGTTGAATTTCTTACCCAGTAAACTATTCCTCCTCCGAGCAGTCTGAACCCTACTCCTCAGTGTGCTGTATTAGGTATAAACATGCTCCCAGGTTGTAAATCATGATCGCTTCATGTGGAAAGTACAGCTTTATGTAATCCTGCGAGGTATCCATTCAGCCCAGGCCGGTCTGTTCTCTGGAGGAGGTTCTCTGTGTGTTCAACATTGTGAAATCCTTGGCTCCTCCCAGGCTTCCTATTTTACTTTCTATTTTTTCCCCCTGTCTTCCGTTTTACACACAGTGATCTGGATATGAGGCTTGCTCTCAGTTCCAGCCTGTAACAGGTTCTGAATAAGGAGTGACTTTACTCGAATTAAATTAAGTAATCCCTTAATGAATATGACATTTCTGAAATGGCTGTAGTTTTTGTATTATTAACATATCTTAAACATGTTTTATTTTTAACAGAATTTGAACCTGAAACCTATGTTTCTTTACATTGTGTTAAAAGTATTGCCCTTCTTCTCTAAAAAAAAGCCTGAATCTGTCTGTCTTGTTTGAAGCAATATTCACGTAGATGAATATCTATTAGTCTTTCCCTCTGTCTGCAAACCTTGCTAGCTTTACCTGTCTGTCTCTCTACGTATCTGTCTGTCTGTATGTCTGTCTGCCTGGTTTGAAGCAGTAGCCACGTAGACGAATGAAAACCACAGCGCAGATGATAATTAACAGGATGAAGGTCGTGCAGCAGATGAAGAGTGTAATCCTCAGCGTCTCGTCCCTCTTCTTGTCCTCAAGATCCTCACAAAACACAGAGTACACCAGAGGAACGCCACGTTGCTCTTCAGGAAACCCACAAATCAAGTCCTCAACAGGGGTAATGAACTCAGTGCTTGTCTCATTTAGCCATTTTTGAAAACGCCTCAATCCACAGTCGCAAAGAAAGCTGTTCTTGTAGAGGCTGATCTCAGTTATATTGCTTAAGGCTTGCGGGTCAATAGAGCCAAGATGATTGTAGGCAAGGTCAAGAGTTCTTAGGCTTGCAGGAAATGTCCCGTTGGGTATATAGGTCAAAGAGTTGGTGGATAGATTTAAAAAATGTAAGGAAGTGAGTCCCTTAAAAATGCCCTTTGGGAGGGTCTGCATGTAGTTGTTCTGAAGGAAAAGGTACTGCAACTGGTGAAGGTTGTCAAATACATCAAGACACAATCCTTGCGCCCAAATGTTCTGTAAGCCAGTCATTCGCAGATTGAGGAGTTGTAACTTGTTCGAAGGTGGCACGGAATACTTGCGATTTAGAAAACACCATATAAAAACATTGCCTTCAATGGAAAGGCCCGTAATGTCGGGGAACTCTTCCAGTATATAAGAAATGTCCTCAGCATTTGTTAATTTGTTGTTTGCCAGATGAAGAACTGAAACATTCCGTGCAATATTTGAAAGACCATACAAGGACTTGATTTTGTTTTCGGACAAGTAGAGTTCTTTAAGTTGAGGAAGTTGTGCCATCTTATACAAATCTTGTAGGGAATTGTCCGTAAGGTCAAGAGATAGAAGGTTTGGCAGGCCACTAAAAGATTCCTGTGTAAGGATTCGTATGTTATTGTACGATAAATCAAGCACCTCAAGTCTTGGTAAATTGCTAAACGTTCTAGAGTCGATTTTATCCAGAAGATTTGATGACAGGTTAAGCAATCGCAAATACGGAACTCCCAAAAAGGCGTTACTTTCAATTTGGTTGATCGAGTTGGACGCTAATGAGACAGTCTGCAGATCTGACAAATTGTGGAATAATGAATGTGTTAACGCAAAAATACGACACTTGGAAAGATCGAACTCCTTGATACCGCTGGCTGCCAGATCCTTGAATGTCTGTTGGTCAGGGTCTTTCAAGTTATTATTCCCCACTGACTTGCCCATGCTGCTGCTGTGACTAAGAATGAGAGTATCAATTTGGGTTCCTCGGATCGCCCTAAAGAAGAGCCGTGCCATGTCAACACTAAAGCTATTGTGAGACAGATCAAGGATATTTATAGACATGTCTTTAAATGGGTTTCCACACTGGTCCCACTTAGACCAGTATTGACTCATGTCAGTCAGTTTGATGTTGGTCAATTTAAAGATGGTGAAGTGTTTCCCTTGGAAGCCAATGAAGTCCTCCTCACAAATACTGTTGATCCAGTTGTGGGAAAGGTCTAACTGGTGAAGTTTGGTCATGTTGAGGAAGAAGCGAGCAGGCTGGACTCTTTTGATATCATTCGTCTCAAGTGTAAGACTCTCCAGAGACACCAGAGGTTTCATGTAGTCACCCGACAGGATGGAGTCCTTCAAATTGCACTGGATGAGGTTCAGTATCTGAAGATTATGCAATCCACTGAATGCATTTGTCTCCAGTTGGAGGAAGTGGTTAAAGCCCAGTTTGAGTTCCAACAGGTTGGACAGGCGAGCGAAGGCGTTGTTCTTTAACACAAGTTGTGTTTCCTGTTGCTGGAGGTTAAGGACCTCTAGGGCTTCCAAACCCAAGAAGGATGTCTTGTTGAGTTCACTGATGTAATTGTTAGCTAGATTGAGGTAAGTGATGTGATTGGGTAGAGGTGGAACTTGGTAAAGTCTTCTATTGTAACAGTTGGCAGTGGTTCCATGAATAAAGCATGGTGAGAAACAATTTGCCATGTGTAAACAGGTGTAGAACTCCAGAAGAAGTATGGTTAAGATGACCCTTCTGGCCATGCTGAGAGAGACACCTGGAGAGAAACACAGAACAGGATATTATTTAAAATTCTGCATCCTTCAGGGAAGGCTGTGTAAACTGTCCCAACGGATGTCCCAAAACTTCTAGGCTCAATCCTAATGCCAATTACTAGCTTATGTCATGTCCCCAGTACCTGAACTCACCAAAACTGATCTGATACTAATTCGATACCAGTTTGAAAATGCTCTTCATTAAAATTATAAGTGTGAATGCTGGTGTGCTGGTACTTCCCGGTATTTTTGTGATGGAGACAAAATGCAGCTATGAAAAAAATTAAGAGACCACTTAAAAATGTTTTTTTTTTTACCCAATTGAAAATGGTTGATCACAAGCTATTAAACCAAGCTGAACTTCTTGAATTTTTGCTCCAGGGGTGGTGTAAAGTTATCCAAAAGCAGTGTGTAAGACTGGTGGAGGAGAACATGTCAAGATGCATGAAAACCAGGGTTATTTCACCAAATATTGATTTCTGAACTATTAAAAAACTTTAGGAATAGGAACTTGTTTTCTTTGCATTGTTTGAGGTCTGAAAGCTCTGCATCTTTTTAGTTATTTCAGCCATTTCTCATTTTCTGCAAATAAATGCTCTAAATTACAATATTTTTGTTTGAAATTTGGGAGAAATGTTGTCTGTAGTTTATAGAATAAAACAATACTGTTTAGTTTATTTAAACATATACCTATAAATAGCAAAAACAGATAAACTGATTCAGAAATTGAAGTGGTCTTTTAATTTTTTCCAGAGCTGTATATTGTGTAGTGCGGTATGCCTGGAAAAGAGGCTATCCTGGCAGCAGTGTTTATGTGTGTGAGAGAGAAAACAACAGAAAAAGGAGTCAAGGGTAAAAGAGTTAGTGCTAGTTATGAGATTTAATCCATAGTTCTGCATAAATAAAATGTTCTTCATTCACCTTCTAAACTCAAGAGTAGGGATAACATGCTTACATTGTTAAATTAAACAGCAAATGCATTACCAGGCTCTGCAAAAAAGTGTATTATGGAGAAATGTTTGGGCATATCAATTTGTCTTAAAAAAGTAGTAATATTCAATTTTACAGATTAATCCCATGCCTTAATAAATTAGTAGGCATTCTTTTAGACCTATAAGACATGCATTGAAAGTATTATTTTGTTTGTTTTTGATCTCCAGACTTTCTGCCAGATCAATCACTGGACACATGAACTGAACTGGTATAGATTTACTGTGAATCAGTAAAGGAAGTTTTGATGAACACGCTGTGAACATACATCAAAAAGAACAAATAAAACGAAACAACTCGTAAAAGTATTGAGTTTCTTACCCAGTGAAGAGTTCTAACTCCGAGCAGTCTGCTGAATGCTACTCCTCAGTGTGCTGTGTTGAGGGTAAACATGCTCGTAGATGGTTTAAGTAAAGTATGATTGCTCCATATGGAAAAATACAGGTTTGTGTAATCCTGGGATGTTCTCTGAGGAAAGTTCTGTGTGCGTTTAACGTTGCTAAACCCTTGGCTCCTCCTTTGTTTAAAATCTGTTTTACACACACTGACCTGGATACGAGGCTTGTTCTCAGTTCCAGCCTGTTACTGTACATGTTCTAACAGAGCAGCGGCTTAAGTTCAGTTAAATTATAATCTTAATATAATCTATAATCTTAAATTCATGCGACACTTCATTCCAGTTCCATTATGTGCTACATATCTACATATCAGTCTGTCTGTCTGTCTGTCTGTCCGTCTTTCTGTAAGTCTTTCCAAATGTCTGTTTGTCTATCTGTTGTTTGTGTGTCTCTTTGTATCTGTCTGTCTGCTTATCTGTCAATCAGTCATTGCTTCTATCTATCTATCTCTCTATCTGTCTGTCTGTATGTCTGTCCGTCTTTCTGTAAGTCTTTCCAAATGTCTGTTTTTGTGTGTCTCTCTGTATCTATCTATTTGTCTGTCTGCCTGTCTGTGTCTGTAAGTCTTTCCATCTGTCTGTTTGTCAATCTGTTTGTGTCTTTCTGTTTATCTATGTATCCATCAGTCTTTCCATCTGTGTCTGTCGGTCTCTGTTTGTCTGTTAATCTTTCTATTTGTCTTTCTGTCGGTCTGTCTGTCTGTGGCTGTAAGTCTTTCCAAATGTCTGTTTGTCTATCTGTGCTGTTTGTGTCTATCTATCTATCTATCTATCTATCTATCTATCTATCTATCTATCTATCTATCTATCTATCTATCTATCTATCTATCCATCCATCCATCCATCCATCCATCCATCCATCCATCCATCCATCCACCCTACATTGGGATACCTGTCTGAGAGAGTTTGCAAGTAAAAGAAACTGAAGATAATCTCTACAGGAAATGAGCTTTAACCACTAGTGCTCTGAAGCTCTTATTACACCCTCAGGACTGCTGTATTGAAACTTCCCAGGCACCAGTGGGGCTAAAGCCAGGAACCACTATTGTTTCCATAGAGTTAAGGGGTTCGTGTGATTTTTTTTGTGTGTTAACAGTATGCATGTCCAATATTGTGCGGTTACTATTTTTGTAGCATGATAAAGAGTGTGAAGGGAAGAGTTTTTCTGAATATAGGATATGAACGTAATTATCCTACATACAGAGTAAATAGTGGAGAGTGTATGAAGATAGGTCTTACACTTATATTAGGGTGTTTTCACACCTGTAGTTTAATTTCTCTGGTCCGAATTAGTTGATGAGTTCGTTTACTTGGAGCGTTTTCTCCCTTTAGTTTGGTTTGGTTTCACACAGGCATAAACCTTAATGCACCAATAAACCACACAAGCAGGCTGTGTCCTCTGATTGGTCAGAGCTGTCTGATTGGTCAGAGCTGTCTTTCGTAAATAAATATAAAAAAAAAGTAAATATAGCGACAAGATTCTTTGTTCCAGCTCCTCTAGGTTGTCTCGGTCTGGTTCTTTGATTCGCACCCGAGTGCGATTACTGTTTTTAGACCTGCTCTATTGAACCGCACTAAAAATTCAAACCGACCAGAGTTGGTTTTAACTGGACTAAACAGTGCTGGTGTGAAAACGCCCTTAGTGTTCTCATTTCCAGTTTAGTAGAACATTCACTATCATAATGGTACAACCTCCCCAACTGGGTAAATGTAGCTTACGCAAGCAAACTAATGGCCCATTTCCAGAGGTATTGCACAGCTGGAGTTCACACATATGTCACATAGCAACATGAAACACACACACACAGCGGTAGATAAATGTTTACTCATGAAATCAGGTCTGGAAAAATAGCAGCAGCTGCAGTCTTCTCAGGTACAAACAAACACAAAGAGTCACCTAGAAAAAAAAGAAAAAGAAGACTGTGATTTTTGAGCATGTCAGATTTTCTACAAAGAAGATCAACATGCAGATCAGAACACTTACCTAATGTTACAGAACAAAATGCAACAAAACAAGTGTAGGTTCTTTTTTCTTTTCTACTCCAAAACTGTGCAACTTCCTCCTGCAAGACTTGCAGCAAACATAGTCATTTAGCAACCTAAGATTTTCTCTAGTTTTGTTAGTAGTAGAGATAAATACAAAAAAACATAAACACAACAAAACATTAGCAGATTACCCTTGACTAAATCAATTATTTTGTTATTTGTCACTTTTTTTGCAACCTTGATTAAAGAAATTGGACATAATTTATTGACAGACCATGTCATTATAACACAGGAATTCTTTGTTAGGTTGAAACCAGTAAGATTATGAAATAAAGCAAATAAAAGGACCTGCAGACATTGTTGGAGTAATATTGATTTTAATAAAAATGATGACTGTGTACTTCAAATTTTGTCTTCATCAAAGAAGCCACCTTTTGCAGCAGCTACAGCCTGGCAGACTCTAGGCATTCTAGCTGTCAACTTTCTAAGGTAATCTGATGTGATTTCACCCCTAATGCGTCCTGTAGCGTGTTTGGGGTCATTATCCTGTTGTAGGATGAAACTGGCCCCAATCAGGCTCTGTCCACAGGGTATGACATGGCATTGCAAAATCTTGCGGTAGACCTTCATTCTTTAAGATCCCTTTCACTCTGTATAAATCTCCTATTTTACCACCTGCACCTAGACCATCACGCTGCCTCCACCATGCTTAACAGATGCCTTAAGCTCTGGTCATACATCTTTTCATTGGTCCTGTGCCTCACAAATGTTCTTCATGTTCTGATTGATCCAAAGACCTCAAACATGGACTTATCTGTCCAACTTCTTCTTCCCATCTTCCAGTGTCTAATGTCTTTACGCTTTGGCTCATAGCAGTCTTTCTTATTTTTATTGGCCAGTGTGAAGTATGGCTTTTTCTTGGTAATTCTGCCATGAAGTCCAGCATCCTGAGGTCGCCTCTTGACCGTCGATGCTGACACTGTTGTTTGACGGGTTCCATTTAGTGTGCCTGTCTGGCATCTGACAGCCTGTGAGGCGTCTTACTCTCAAACTGCACATTCTAAGATATTTATCTTCTTGCACAGTTGTGCATCGGGGCCTCCCACTTCTTTTTCTGTCCTTGTTAGAGCCAGTTTGTGTCACTCTTCGAAGGAAGTAGTTAACAGCATGGTAAAGATTTTTTCAGTTTCTTGGCAAAAAACAAGACTGACAGGTCTCTAAAGAAAGTTGTTTCTTTCGGGCCATATTGAGCCTGTAATCAAACCAACAGCTGCTGATGCTTCAGATACTAAACTAACCTAGAATGTCTTGCTCCCTTATCTTAAGCTCACTTATTAGTATTACGTTTTCCAGCTGTGCATCACAATTGAGCAAGTGTGTCCTTGGATCCCCTTGACCACATCACATTTGTTTTGTTGTTTGTCACTGAGATTAAAGAAACTGGACACAATTTATTGAGCTTTGTCTTGTTGAAGCCAGCCTCATTCATGTCTAACACACCCTTTACCTCTAACTTTAACATGTGTTTCACAACCTCCTCCTAGCCCCAACCTGCTGTCCCTCTCAGTCCTGCAGATTTTCATAATTTACAGATGTAGCGCTGCCTAGTCCTCTGTGACTCAGAGCAGCTAATAAAATATTCACCCTCCATTGTCGACATCCAGCACAGCGAAGACCAAAAACATCAAAACATGTTCCAGCTAAAAAAAAAAAAAACAGAACAGAACTAAAGGCGAGATGATCAGGGGAGGTGGCCAGGTAACAAGACATCACCAGACCTGGAACAAGTGTACGGTTGTAAGAGGATCAGGACAGCAGTGACAGATGTTGCGTTAGAATGTCACCGGCAACCTATCGGAGCCAACAATAAGTGGGGCATGCTCGGCTCCGGTGGTCCCTGGGCCTCACTTTAGTTACGCTCCTTCTGAGCTCCTCTTGATTCAGAACATGTGGCTGAAGCCTGCAAGACATTGATGCGGGCAGGGTTGGGTAGGAACTGAAAACATGTAACAGAGTTATGTAATCAGGTTACAAAATGACTGTAATCCATTCCAGTTACAATGAAAAGAAATGACCTCCAAGAAACTGTTGTCTTGATGCAGGGTTGGATAGTAACAAAGCACTTGTAACAGAGTTACGTAATCAGGTTGCAAGAAAAAAGTTACAGTAATCTGTTACAGTTTTAATGAAAAAGTAAGTAATCTGAAACCTGCAAGAAACGGATGTCTTGATGCAGGGTTGGGTAATAACAAGGCACTTGTAACAGAGTTCTAGAATCAGGCCAGAGAAAAAAGTAACTGTGATCTGTTACAATTTTAGAGAAAACTAAGTAATTTGATTACATCACAAGTGCCTGAAACCTGAAAGAAATTGATATCTTGGTTGGGTGGTAACAGAATGCATGTAACATGTTACATGTAATCAGGATACAGAAAAAAGTAACTCTAATCTGCTATTTTAATTTCACTAGTAGAAATAGTAAGCAATTTGATTGCAGCACATGAAAAGCACGATAAAGCACATGTATATCTAATCAGGGTATAAAAAAGTTACAGTAATTTGTTACAGCTTTAGTGAAAAGGTAAGTAATGTGACAGCTGAAACCTGCAAGAGCCTGATGTCTTAATGCAGGGTTGGGAAATAACAAGACAGAATCAGGATACTGAAAAAGTAACTGTAATCTGTTACAGTTTTAGTGAAAAAGTAAGTAATTTGATTACAATACAAGTGGCGGAAACGAGAAAGAAATTGCTATCTTGGTTGGGTGGTTGGATGGTAACAAAGCACATGTAACAGAGTTAAATAATCAGGATACTGAAAAAGTAACAGTAATCTGTTACAGTTTTGGTGAAAAATAAGTAATTACAGCAGATGTGGCTGAAACCTGCAAGAAACTGATGTCTTGATCAGTGTTGGGAGTAACGGCGTTAAAACTAACGGCGTTACTAACGCAGTTACTTTTTTCAGTAACGAGTAATCTAACTAATTACTCTGACTGTAACTAAAACGCCGTTACCATTTCCGACACCCCGTTACTGCACGTTACTTTAGCCGCTCTATGAACTTTTTTTTTTTTTTCGCTTTGCCCTGGTTAACCCCTCCTCTGTCCGGTGAACTTGAGCTTCTGGCCGCTGTGCCTGTGGTTTGGCGTGGTGAAGTGAGGCACAATTGTGACGATTTGCGTGCTCTAATCAATTCAGTGATTGCCGTGGACAACCCAAGTTCCGAATTAAGGACGTTAAGCTCTTTTTAGCTGCTCCGGTTTTTGTGGTGCTGCTGCTTTCTATTTTAGAGCTTAGATTCTCTGCCCGAATCCCACCTGACCTGAGGACCGACCCGAAATCAGGCTCCTATTTTTATTTTATATAAAGCTCTGGTGTGATAATCACAATGTTGCTAAGTAACCAATTATTATTGTTCACTAAAGCGAACGAAATAGCGAAAATTGAAAGTGAAAAACATTTGTGTTAACTGAATCTGATAAAAACGGTAAGTAAAAGGAAAAACATAACTATCTCGAACTGTATTTTGTGTTTATAAAACTAACTAAAACGAACTGAAATTACTGATAGAATACCCTCATTTTTGTGTTTAATTTATTTATAAGCGCTGTTGTACAGCGGAGTTGTACAGCGGGAGTTGTTGTGCCGAGCGCGCGGCACTCGTGGTCCGTTAGTTCTTGTGTAAAGCGCTCGCGCTAGCAAGCCCACCCTAAAATGAACAGAAAAAATAAAAACAAAATAAAATTAAACTATAATAAAAATGAAAACTGTAATCACGTAGCTCTGGGCGCACGTGAACGCCTCCGCGTTTGACTTGCAGCATTGTGTGTAGCTGTTCTTAAAAATCATTTAAATTAAATAATAGTTCTATGCTTCTATGTTACAGTGTTAATTAACATAATTCTGATTATATTTCGCTCATTCAATCAGCCCGAAAACAGACAGTTTATGGGGCGGATCGGGTCAGGCTCATAATGACAGTTTATGGTTCGGGCTTGGGCAGAATGTGCACGGGCTCCGGCTGGGTCGGATTTTTTGGGCACGATCTAAGCTCTATTCTCTTTTGGTGAAGCTGTTATATTAATACCATTTTAACGGGCATTAAATTGTTGTTTTTGTCCATTATTTTGTTTTATATATACATATTTCTTTTGAGTGTGGCTTGGTTTGTTAAATTTCATCCCCAGACGCGTTTTTCCGCTTTTTTCAGTATTACAAGTTTTAGTAATTTTCTTTGGTTGTGTGGAGAATTTCGTTTTATTTTTTTGAAATTCGTTAGATTATATTTTTGTCAACATTTTGGGTTTATTTTCGTTTGTTATTTTTTGTTATTTTTCTAATAATAATAGTAAATGCATAATTGATTTCCTTTTTTTGACGGGCGAATAATAAAAAGTAACGCGATAGTTACTTTTACTGGTAACTAATTACTTTTATAGTGGAGTAACTCCGTTAGTAACTATAACTAATTACTTTTTCAAAGTAACGTGCCCAACACTGGTCTTGATGCAGGGTTGGGTAATAACAAGGCACTTGTAACAGAGTTACGGAATCAGGACACAGAAAAAAGTCACTGAAATCCGTTTTGAGTTATCGTGAAAAAGTAAGTAATCTGATTAGGGCACAAAACACATGGCTGAAACCAGCAAAAAAAATCATGGCTTGGTATAGAGTTCTTTAGTAACACAGCACTTGAAACAAAGTTACATAATCAGGATACAAAAAAAAAGAACTGTAATTTCGCCAACTATAATGTGGCTGAGACCTGCAATAACCTGACATCTTGGCGCAGAGTTGGGTAGTAACAGAATACATGTAACAGAGTTACATATGTAGGTTACAAAAGAAAAAACAGAAACAGTAATCTGTTAGAGTTTTAATGAAAATGTAAGTCATTTGATTACAGCACAAAACCTGCCCAAAATGGACGTGTTGATGCAAGGGTTGGGTAGTAGCAAAGCGCAACCAGGAGACATTAACTGTAATCTGTTACAGTTTTAGTGAAAAAGTAAGTAATTCGATTAGAGCACAGGTGGCTGAAACCTGAAAGAAATTGGTTGGTATCTTGGTTGTAATCAGGATACAAAAAAGTCACAGTAATCTGTTATAGTTGTAATGAAGATGTACAATCATATGAAAAAGTTTGGGCACCCCTATTAATCTTAATCATTTTTAGTTCTAAATACTTGGGTGTTTGCAACAGCCATTTCAGTTTAATATATCTAATAACTGATGGACACAGTAATATTTCATGATTAAAATGAGGTTTATTGTACTAACAGAAAACTAAACTCTTAACTCTCTAACACTCACTCCTCAATTTAACTTTAGACTAAAGTTCATTACTCCACTTGGAATCAAATTCATAGGGTAAACCTGTGGAATTCTGTGAAACTGACATCAATAATCCATAATTAATAATTGCTGGTATTTGCCTATATTATTTAGGAGTATTATATCATTCTTCAGTTACACAGATGGCGCAAAGTATCGTAGAAATTTGTCTTGTGACATATATTACATATTGTACATATCATACATGTCTCAGATCACAGTATTGTGATAATATCGTTTGGTGAGATGCCTAGGGATTCCCACCCCTAGTGGCTAAAAGCTGCAAGATGTTGATGTGAGCAGAGTTGGGTAGTAATGAAATACATATAACAGAGTTACGTAATCTATATTACAGGCCTACTGTAATTGCACATGTTTTTTAAGGATCCTCACAACCTTAGACTCAAGATCCATTTCACACGTGCGGTGGACTAATGCTAACATGATAGTATTGTAATGTCATACTGTAATTGTAGTTATGCAGTGGCATTTGGACGTGCTTTGTGTCGCAGGCCTTATCAGGACGCGTCTGTCCACATGACATTTCCCATTTTGTTCCACAGTCGACTCTGACCTTTTTACCATCTATATTATTTCTTCTGCTGGAGTTTTTCGGTTTTCCGTGACGAATGCTCTCTGTGGTCCTGCTCTTACTGCAGCCTGTTTCCCTGTTTTCTTTCTTCTTCGTCCTTCGCTCTCATTTCTTTGCTTTTTCGTTCCTCTTCCAGACACTCGCTTTAATCTCTTCAAAGCAGCTTTTCTTTGTACCTGATGGAAGCTGGAAGATCCCAGTGGTCAATTCTGTCTCCAGCAGGATGTGTGTGTGTGTTTTGATTTAATCTCCTTTGTAGAAACACAATAGGAAAATGTGACAAACGTAGCATGCAGTGTTTAAAATAAAATGGGCAGTAAGTGGAAGCAGACCCGCTGCAACAAGGCAAGCAAACCAATCAATTGTGTAGGGCCCAGAGCTGGCCTGGGGCCTCCAGACAACGACTGGTTATGAATTGAATGCAACAACAAACAGTGTGAGCGCCCCTTTAAGTTCGGTGATGATTAATGAAAGAATATACAACAACACTGTTAATCAGAATCACCCTCAGGGGGCTCCTCCCACTAGTTGCTGATAGGAGCTAACCATCCAGGTTAGTGATTCCTGCAGCCGGCAAAATATGAAACTTCAGCAAATGTCATAAAGCCAGAAAAGAAAAAGAGTTATAATTTACATTGAACAAATTAGGCTTATGTGTCATTGTACAAACAATGTAATTTAGCAGCAGGTAGGCTACCAAACAAAATATAGGTAATGTTTATGCTAGCTATCTGCCTGGCAATCAATTAATCAACTGTCCAGTAAGTGGAAACACAAGGTGGTCGTTTCTAAAAACAGGGCCGTTGCAACAAGGCAAGCAAACCAATCAACAGCCCTGTTATCTGAAGCTCTCTTAAGGGGGCCCCTGCTACTAGTTGCTGACAGTAGCCAGACAGCCAGGTTCGTGATTCCTGCAGCCGGCAAAATATGAATATGTTGTGGATGTTGTTAATTTTGCTTTGGGCCCCCAAATGCCTTAAAAGGGCCCTCCTAATAAAGATGTCAGTGAATATTTGTATGGGGGGGGGGTTCTAAAATAGTGGCCACTTGGTGTAAATTCAGAGTCTAATAAAGTGGCCAGTCCTCTAAATAACAAAAGTAAGTATTTATTTTATTTAAGTAAATGAGTAGTGAGTGAAAGTTTAGGGTAGGTGTTTTTAATAAAGTGTGAGCACAAGTTGGGTGTTTCTATTAAAGTGGCCATGGAATAGTTGTACAAGATGTGTTTAATAAGGGTACCAGTTACTAATAGCAGCCAGGAGGTGGAAGTTTAAAGTCGGTGTTTCTAATAAAGTGGCCAGTACATTGAACTTTAAGGTGGTGTTTCTAAATAAAATGGCTGTGAATAAAAGAACAAGGTGGGTGTTTCTGATAAAGTGGCCAGTAAGTGAGAGCATAAGGTGGATGTTTATAGTTAATTGTATTATTAGGCAATAGCACAAGATACTGAGAGTGTTTCTAATAAAGTTTCCAGTGACTGGAAGGTCAAAGTGAGTGTTTTTCTAATAAAGTGGCCAGCGAATAGTTTTGCAAGGAGGCCAGTGATTAATTGTACAAGACATGTGTTTCTAATAAAAGGTACCAGTTTCTAATAAAGAAGCCAGGAGGTGAAATTTTAAAGTCAGTGTTTCCAATAAAGTGGACAGTACATTGAAATAAGAAATAAGGTGGTGCTTCTAAATAAATAGACTGTGAATGAAAGCACAAGGGGGGGGGTGTTTTTGATAAAGTGGCCAATAAGTGAGAGCACAAGGGGGGTGTTTATAATTGAGTGTATTATTCGGTAATAGCACAAGAGAGTGTTTCCAATAAAGTTTTACAAAATGGGTGTTTCTAATAAAGTGGCCAGTAAATAATTGTAGAAAAATGGCCAGTACATTGAAATGTAGAGTGACGTTTCTAAAAAAGAGCCTGTGGAGGAAAGCACAAGGTGGGTGTTTCTGATAAAGTGTCCAGTAAGTAAGTGAACAAAGGGACTGTTTATTATTAAGTATCCATTAGGTAATATTATCCATTAGGCAAAAAATACTGAGAGAGTTTTATAGGAAGATTCCTGGATTGACTGGAAGTACAAAGTGTGCGATTCTGATAAAGAGGCCAGTAAGAGGGAGCACAAGATGGATGTTTCTTATAAAGTGGCCAGTAGGTAGGAGGAAGTTCAAGGTCAGCGTTTCTAGTGAGCGTTTCTTAGTGGCCAGTGAGTGAAAGTTGTGGATTTCTGCAGTGGGATAATGAAACATTGTCTGAGGGCCTTCATAGTAGTTTTGAGTGTAAAAGCAGGGTCACCTTCACACTAGCTAGCTCCATTCTCTACGCTGTTGTGCTGTCTGCATAAAAGTGTGTGTGTGTGTGTGAGACAAAGTGAGTGAGTGAGTCAGTCTAAAGAGAAGGTATTTGTGTGTGTGTGTGTGTGTGTGTGAGACAAAGTGAGTGAGTGAGTCAGTCTAAAGAGAAGGTATTTGTGTGTGTGTATGTGTGTGTGTGAGACGTCAGAGGGAAACTGGTTTGTTCCAGTATCCTTGTGGAAGTGACAAGTTTAGCAACAGCGCTATCGCAATCAGTCCACTGTTCCAACTACTGTTACATCAGAAAAGAGCATAACTGTGTTTTTGTATGTGTGCGTGAGTGTGTGTGTGTGTTCTGTAGCAAAAGTGTGTGTGTGTGCTTCTTTGTTTGCCAGTCATTCCGTAGTTTTTCTATGCATATTTGACAGCATGTCCTCTTTCTCTTTCTTGTTTTGGGTTTTGTTCCAGATGCCCCCCACTTTCTCTGTTTCCTCACACACTCTCCTCATTCTCTTTAGTCTCTGTATGTGTGTGTGTGTGTGTGTCGGAGGGGTGTATAGCTCATGGAGTGATGTAGTGGGAGCTCCTCATTGAGGCAGGAGCAGAACGCAGCACACCGCCGAAGATAATTCGATACAATGAGGTGAGGAAAACAGTGCTCCAGCATAGGCCTCATACATTACCATGCATTAGCCCTAGCAATCTCTGATTCAAGAGTACAAAACTTCTCAACCCTGTCTGCTATGATTCTTCTGAACATGTCGACTCTTCTAGAGGTCTGCAACCCAACTGCCGTCCAGCTGAGCTCAACAGAATAATGTGGTTTCGAGCTGTGTTTGGCTCTACTTAAAGGAATAGTCCCACATTTCCCTCATTTATGATGCTGTCTTGGGCTCTCTTTTTCAATTTTTTCCTCTGACTCTCCCGCTATAAATTCTACAGTTCAGTTCAGAGAAGCTCCGGAGTTTGTGGAGTGTCCGAACATTTTTTTTGGATGAGGTGAAGGTGAAGGAAGCAATACAGTCACGGTATACAGTTTTAACCCAGTTTTTGAGTTCCTGACTGTTTGTCGTTAGATCTGTCATGATAACACATTTTTTGCGAACAATATGTTGTCCCAGAAATTATTGCGATAAACGATATTGCTGGCATTTTAAGACCATTAAATGGCATTAATATAATAATAACATAATATCATAACAAATGTATTACACCCATTTAAAGACAATACTTTCCATTCCTGTTCACACACCTAATTTTGGAATATGAAAAGTCCCCAGCTTGAACCAAAGTAGGTTATAGTCACAAATATATGTACACACACACACACACACACACACACACATATATATATATATATATATATATATATATATATATATATATATATTGCAAAGTGTGGAGGCAGGGAAACCGTGGTGCAGCCCCTGTCTGTCCCAGCTGGCCCGCATTGGACTGGCATAAATACCCTCAGCCTTCACTCGAGAGGTGAGAGGAAGGTTGAGGCAACCACAAGTCAAGTAGGGGACGCAACAAACTTGTGAAAGAAGGTTCTGTGGTCAGATGAGACCAAAGCCTAACTTTTTAGCCTAAAAGTGGCGGAAAAGTAACACTGCTTATCACCCTGAACACACCATCGTCACTGTAAAACATGGTGGTGGCAGCATCATGCTGTGGGGATGCTTTTCATCAGCAGGGACGGGGAAGCTGGTCAGAGTTGATGGGAAGATATGCCCTCAAAAATATTTTTTTTTGCAACTTTCTGCATTTGCTTTCAGATAAATTAAAGTAACTTCAACTCGGTTTCAAGATTTAAATGTTACATAGAGTAAATAAGTGAACTGAACGTCAGTCAATCCTTTCTTTTATTAAACTTTACTTAATATATTTTTTCTGACGCAACCTTTTTTTAGTAACCTTTACTTTTATTTCTGCATACAATATTACTTAATTATAATTGGTTTATTTATACAATATTACTCAAATAATTTATGATACAAAATATATATTAGAATTCCTGAAATGTCTCAACACATGGATGGCATGTAATACATTCATGTGTTGAGACAGTGAGACTCGGTCTGTTTACAAAATAAATCTTTGAGATTATGTAAATATTTGAATTAGGAAATACTGTATGCATAAATTAAGTAAAGGTTACTAAAAGAAAGGATTAATTTAGCAAAAATAAATGAAGTAAAGTTTAATAAAAGAAAGGATTGACTGAAATTCAGTTCACTTATTTACTCTATGTAACATTTAAGTCTAGAAACCGAAGTTGAATTTAAATTTACTTAAAAAAAGCAAATGCATAAAGTTGTGAAACTTGTTTTAAGTAAATTTTACGCATAATTTATTTCTGTGTATGTAAGTAAATACAGGGCAGTCCTGGAAGAATGCCTGTTGGAGGCTGTAAAAGACTCGAGACTGGGAAGGAGATTCACCTTCCAGCAAGACAATAACTCTAAACAAAAAGTCCTGACTATTGGGCATCTGTGGCAAGATATCAAACCTGGATGCCTATTTTGCAAAAAAGAATGCACAAAGATTTCAGTCTGGTGTTCAGTTTGGTGTTAGCACAGAATAAATGAGGATTGAAGTCATGTATCTCAGGCTTGATGTGCCGTAACAACTGTAAATCTAATCTATTCTTAACTGGAGAAGAAAAACAAAAGTAGTAAAGTAGTAAAGCAAGAGTGAAGAAAAATAAATAAAACAGCAAAGCCAAAGATAAGGCTAAAAACAAAGTCGTCCTCAGGGCTGTAGGATGATAATAAACAATGTTAGTTAGAGCCACACAGTGTAAACATAAACCTTGATTCTTGATAAAGCTGCTGGGTAGCACAATGGCAATAACACAGGGAGCAAATAATGATTAAAGTAGTGCCTCAGGCTGGATGTGCTGCAAGATCTTTAACTAACTAACTGAGAAAGAAAACCACAAAGAAAAGAAGAAAGTACTTGTGATTAGAGCAAAACTGAAGGAACAGACAGCAAAAGACCAAAAGCTAAAGCTAGGGTTGTAGGCTAGCAGCTAAACAACAAAGGCTAATAAGCTAATTACATGGCCAGCGCTAGGCTAACCGAGCACTAAACTACAGCAAATGGCTAATAAAAAAGGTTTAGAAACCACAACAGAGTGAGATGTGTTAAAGCTGTGTGGAAAATGGCTGTGAGTATAAAAAGTGCTTTATATGTAATTTACCGGTGTCAGTTCTTAGGTGCTAGGTGTATTAGGTGTATTACATTAGCATTTCCTAAACAGCCTTTAAAATCAGGTTTACATTTTTCTTGTTGCAGATAGAGTAGTTTTTGAGTTGGAATAATGTTTATTTTTTACTGTTAGATTTCCATATTAAATAAATTACATTAAATTAATAGAGAAAAGATTATTAGAAAGCATAAATAAATGTTAATCTTCACTTTAAAGTGAATTAAAGTTTTTTTTTTTGTCATGACCACATTGCTGCTGCCTGGTTGAGTTAACCATTCTTTTAAATGGTTAAATACTTTTAAAACACAATTTATTTGACAGTAAATTCAATTATTTAGCTATTTTCATATAATGTCAAGTAGTGCTGTGCGATATGATGATAAATATCGTGGGGATGTTAGAAAAGTGTCTATCGTGCTACTTACCTTCTATCATCCCTATAGTTTCTATAGTAATTTAATGAATTATTCATGCAAATATATAAAATAGGTTATGATGAAATGTATTGGCGTGGGCACTTTGCATAAAGTCAGTTTATATAAGTGATAATAAAGTAATCTTTTCGTTATTGCGCGGACACGCCGGTTATTAAACTCATGAGAGCTGAACAATGGAAACTCATTGTTCTTTTGAAAAAAAAAAATAGCTACTGCATCTACCTCATCTGTTTTCATTTGATACATATATAATGCTGCACTAAAAGGTAGTCATTCTTATTTGTGAAAGTTGGGTTTAATGTCACTTTGAAATAAAGTTGGAAAAAAAGTAAGCAATAATATTATTTTGTAATATTTTTCGAGGAATAACTGAAAACATACTTAAATGTTATATATCCTTATCGTGATATAAAAAAATCCATATTGTGATGTATGATATTTCCCATATCGCCCAGCACTAATATCAAGCTATATACAGTAAACCTACATGAGAATTCCCTATCCACCATGTCATCTTGGGATAAACAACCTTTTTTTTTTTTTTCAAATTTTTTCCCATTTTCTCCCCAATCTACATGGCCAATTACCCAACCCACTCAGTAGGACTCTCCCTATCACTAGTGATGCTCTAACACCAGAAGGCTAAAGACTAACACATGCTTCCTCCGATACATGTGAAGTCAGTCACCGCCTTTTTTTGAACTGCTGCTGATGCAGCATTGCCGAGTAGCATCACAGCACACTCGGAGGAAAGCACAGCGAATCGGTTCTGATACATCAGCTCACAGACGCAGCCTTGTGCTGAACGACATCACCGTTTGGAGTGGAGAGAGTGACATCTACCCACCCAGAGAGGGCAAGGCCAATTGTGCTGTCTCGGGGGTCCAGTAGCCGATGGCAAGCTACATGAACAGGATTCGAACCGGCGATTAATAATTAAAAATTGCTGAATGGGTTTTGTTTTTTTTATACCTAGCCGAGGTAAAACTGAAACTGTCCACCCTGTCATGAAAAAAGTTCATGACTTTATTGAGATTTTTTTGTTGTTTTTATTTTGTATCTAATTTGACCTCAGTTTCTTCTTGAGTCCGGCTGCTGATGCAATGCAGCCTGATATAGAATTTGAAAAGGGAATCCTTGGATCATACAAATAGTGCTTATATTTTGACTGCACCACCCGTGTTCCCCTGCAAATAGAATTCTGAATTTTGCTGCAGCCTCAGCTTTCTGTTCTTGGCTGACAAAATGGATCTTAACATGCCTCAAACTTCTTCTGAAGAAGCCCATTCCCCCTCAACATTGGATTTTTTCTGAGGCATTCTGATATGCTTTTCTGCTCACAACCATCATAAAAAAAGTGCTTGTCTGAGTTTATGTAACCATTAAATGTATGTGTATGTAAGTGTCCAACTAGAGCTGGACCAGAGTGAGAAATGCAGTGGTATTACCCTGAGTAAGTAAGTAGATACTCCTGCTCTGAGCCACACAGCACGTTTATTTGCTTTCCTCGGTTCTTCTGAGAGGTGAGGAGGAGATGAGGAGGAATTTTGAGTGCAGGCTTAAAAGGCAGGTTTCAAACACCTTGCTGGAGTGAGCGCGCAAGGGAGAGATTATTATAGTGGAAGTATGAAGTTGGGGAAGGAGACCGTCATGTGTGCTGCCTGCAGCTAGACCTCCTGCTTCCCACGGTGACTTTTAAACGTAATGAGCCGAAAGCAGGAGGCTGATTGGTTTAGGCTCCTTCAGCATCTTCTCTCCTCGAGCCTCCTGAGAGAGGCTGGGCGGCTGCTTCACGCTCACACTTCCTACACACACAGATCACCTGCAGTGCTGTGGTGGTGTGTGGAAATCAAGTTTGGATGGCGGAGAGAAAACAGTAATTGTTTGAATTAGTTCTGTAGCTTTGGGTTTTCTTTTCCAGTGTTTATAACTGAAAAACTTTGCTATCCCTGTTTATTCAACAGGGAAAATTTGCATCAATTATCACTGTTATTTTAAAGTGTGAATGTGCCTGATTTAGCTAAAATGGCTAATTGTTTTGTTCAGTCAGTGGCGCACCTGTGTTTTCTGTTGCCTAGATAGCAATACTGCAGAAATTTACCTGCAGGACCTCATTTCGAAAGCACCACACCCATTGGCGTTGATGTATTCACAAGCATCGTTGCTATTTAAACGATGCAAGCAGAAAGTGTAAAATATACTGTTATATGCAGAGATTAAGATAGCAATAAGCATTCCAATGTGCCTTGCGCATGGTGTAAGATAGGGCCCTGAGTATCATCCTTTGTATATTTCGTGCAAATCATATTTTGTGATACATGTTCTTCTACGTCATTACCAGTGTTCATAATTTTTTTTATAAGCAAGAATAGTTTCTAAATGCTAGGTATTAAAAGGTATGTTCAAACCTATGGCAACAGGTCAACATTCTCTTTTAGTTTCAGGAGAAGCTTCCATTTCAATGCAGCCTGAAGGTAATTCTCAACGTTTTTTTTTATCTACCTGTTGAAAGACATGACCTCGCTTGTCCCTCACTGCAATCCCAGTATGTTTCCCAGATCCCCAACAGGATTGAGGCTATGGAAAGGTCTGCACACATTCTTTTCCTCACACACCGCTCCAGATACACTGGGCTATTGTACTTTTAATGTTAGTCCTTACCGCAGGAACGGATACATCAGCTCACAGATGCCTTGTGCTAATTGACATCACCCTAGGAGTGATGTGGGGAGAGAGCGCCATCTACCCACCCAGAGAGAGCAAGGCCAATTGTGCTCCTTCAGGGCTCCAGTAGACGATGACAAGCTACATGACCAGGATTCGAACCAGCGATCTCCTGATCATAGTGGCAGTGCTTAGCCCGCTGAACCACTCGGAGCCCCTAAATATTACACACTTCTACTACTAGTGATAAAACTCCTGCATCCAGACTGAAATTAAAAACAGGAGGACCAGTGAGTTTTTTGGCTTTCTCGGTCACATGACATCGAGTTGTAACGTGATATCAGGTTTTGCACACGGAGCACGATGGCTGCGTCTAAGCGCTCTAAAAGACACTGAAGCAGAGAAGAGTCACTGACTCTTATTTCGCTTGGGGCAATGGCAAATTTTAGCAACAATTCGAAAGTACAGTTCACAATCACACAGTACGGGAGTCTGTATGGAAACGTGTCTGTGAGCTGTGTCCATTTCCAGTGGCTATTGTGTTACACGGATCTTCTTCAAAACGCGCGAAGTAAATCTTAGAAGAATCACAAAACTATATGAAAGCCTAGTCATGCAAAAAAAAAAAAAAATCAATACAAATATAATGATATATTTTTTAGTCATACTGCCCAATAGTATTACACAGTAAAATCTATAGTGTTAAAATCACAGTGTAAACATTTTTTTGACTTCCTGGGTGTTATCCTAACAATCTCTCAGTGTTACAATTCACAAGTTGGAATTATTTGCCAGACTTAACAAATTTCAACTCCTCCCAGTGTATTCTGTCTCACAAGTTTAAAAAAAGTTATTTCAGGAAACCAACGCTAAATGGCACGGTTGTTTAAAGTCCCAATATGTAGGCTAGCTAGATAACTTCTGTAGCTACCATTTAAGGTGGATTTCTTTTATGGTCCACCTTAAACTATGCAATAGGTAAGTTTTGCGATGCGTTTGAAACTACTCCTGTTGTACCCTACTGTAACTTGATTCATATCTATGAATGTGTTTAAATGTGATGCATTTTAAATAAAAATACCAAGAACATGAACAATAAAAAATGATATGTTTTCGTCACTATTCAATATCATTAGTGTGGGAATATATATACACCAAACAGTGTAAAATTTAATCTTTAGGTGTTGCTATAACACTAATGAACAACACTAGCATAAGTAAATGGTACACTGCACAGTGTCATATTAACACTAAACATTTAACACTGCTATCAGTGTAATTTTTACTGTCTGTAAGGTGGGACCATATATGCTTAGAAGGAGTGTTAAAGTTAACTCTTTAGGTGTTGATCCAGCACTGCTAATTTTACTGTGCAGTTACCAGGAATAACAAATGATCATAATACATAATATAGACTGATATGGGCAACTCTCTGTCATATTTTTTGAGCTACACATACAGAATTAGTGTGTAACGCATGTGTAATGCAACATGCCAGGCATCTTAAATATTCATGCATTTCCTGCAGATTGTGCAGTAGGGGTGGAATGTTGATTCAATAGCATCCCACACATTTTAATCTGGGATTGGTCTGACGATGTGTGTGTCCATAGCTTAGTACCTTGTAGTCTTGTTTGGAAAGAGTGCTGGAGAGAAAGGAGAAGAGTGGGTGCGATTTTGACTGGTGATATAAAGGGCACGTCTGAGGTCCTGGCTGGCACTATGAGCTTGTGTGTTAAAATATTCACCTTTTGCAAGGTCTTATGCAACCCACTGGCACTTGGGATGGGGATGGGGATGGCTTGTAACACACACACACACACACACACGCATACACACACACCTACACGCAGACAAACACACACACACGTTGGTTTTGTTTTTCTTGTCTTGTGAGGACCTTTCAAAAAAGCCATCAGAGTTGTGAGGACCGAAAAAAAAATTGTCCTCACATACCACTATGCTTGGTAGAAAACATCTGTCTGGTCATTTCAAAGGTTGCAAAGCATGCAGATGCACACAGACACACACACACACACTAGTTGTTTTTGCTTTTCTTCTCTTGTGAGGACCTTCCAAAAAAGCTAACAAAGTTGTGAGGACCGAACAAAAAAAATGTCCTCACAAACCAACAACATTTACAACATATTAACATTCTTGTAAAAACATCTGTCTGGTCCTCACAAAGGTTGGAAAACATGCAGATGCACACACACATGTTGGTTTTGCTTTTCTTGTGAGGACCTTCCACAAAATCCATTGTGAGTTGTGAGGACCGAAAAAAAAATGTCATCACAAATGAACAATATTTATCTCTGTGTGGTCCTCACAAAGGTTGCAAAACATGCAGATGCACAGACACACACACACAAACACACACACGCTTGTTGGTTTTGCTTTTCTTGTCTTGTGAAGACCTTCTAAAAAAGCCATCAGAATTGTGAGCACCAAACAAAAAAAATGTCCTCGCATACCAACAACATTTATGACATACCACTATGCTCATGAGGACATATGTCTGGTCCTCACAAAGGTTGCAGAACATGCAGATGCACAGACACACACACACATACACTTGTAGACTTTGCTTTTTTTGTCTTGTGAGGACCTTCCAATAAAAGCCAAAAAAGTTGTGAGGACCGAAAAAAAAATGTCCTCACATACCAACAACATTTATGACATACTACTAAGCTTGTCTTGTCCTCACAAAGGTTGCAAAACATGCAGATGCACAGAGACACACATGTACACACAAACACACACACTAGTTGGTTTTGCTTTTCTTGTGTTGTGAGGACCTTCCAAAAAAGCCATCAGAGTTGTGAGGACCGAACAAAAAAATGTCCTCACATTTCAACAACATTTATGACATACCAATATGCTTGTGAGGACATCTATCAGGTCCTCACAAAGGTTGCAAAACATGCAGATGCACAGAGACACACATGTACACACAAACACACACACGTATGTTGGTTTTACTTTTCTTGTCTTGTGAGGACCTTCCAAAAAAGCCATCAGTGTTGCGAGGTCCTCACATACCAACAACATTTATGACATACCACTATGCTTGTGAGGACATCTGTCTGGTCCTCACAAAGGTTGCAAAACATGCAGACGCACACACACACACACACACACACACACACACATACTCACACACATTTTTCTTGCTTAACTAGACACACTGCCTTCGTATTCATGCACTGAATCACACACACACACTGCTTCCGTCACCTCACGTCAGCACATTCAAACGTACACCTGCACCGTAGACTTCGCTACACTGCAAGATGAAGGCGCAGCTGTTGGAGTGTGTGTGTGTGTGTGTGAGTGAGTGTGTGTGTGGGCATATGGTTGCGTGCCCTGTCATTTCAGGGGACATTAGCTTGGCTGAAGCCGCACTCATCAGGTATAACGAGGCACTAATTCACTCTAATTTACTGTGAAATGAGCAGGATGACCAGGCAAGAGTACAGCTACTATTTACGAGTTTGAAGGGTGGTGGGGGTGCAGGAGGCTCTGTGTTTTTTTGCATCAGCGTGTTTACAGGTTTATTTTTGAGCATACTTGCATGTAATTGCTCATCTGCTCTAGTTGGGTGTGGAGGCTGTGTGATATGATACTTCTCCTAAAGCTTCATTTCCCCGTTCAGCTTTATTTTTCAGCTCAGGTTAATGTATTTACTTTGGAGTAGATTTTTCAGTCGTTTGTCAACATTGTGTGTAATTTTGACAAATTTCACACTATAACAAATGCTTATGTTGCATAGCCAGCAAGTTAAAAAGAACTAAAACTAAAACACTGAGCTTGAAAGGATGTACAGATCCGTGAAATAATGAGAAATTGAAGAACTGAGATAAATATAAAGCATGAGAACAGCAATTGCCTTCAATAAGAAATCAAAAAGAAATGAGCAGAAATCTGCAGTTTGACAAGCTACATAAGCTGTGGTCCCCATTATGTTACTGTACTATTGCAGGATTAAATTAACTGTCAAATTGATGTGAGCCTACTGTTGCAAAACATTCTGCAGAAGTTCTGTTAATATAAATGCCATAAATGTTGATATGCAAATCTCTCCCAATCTTTCATTGAGGTGATTTTTAACTGTTTTTTTTTCCACAAACTGGAGCAGACTCTTATCTTTGTTCCTCAAAGACTTTTGTGGATACTGCTTTGCTGGTATGTGTTGCGTCCTTAAATTCAAGAATAGATGTGCAGTACCAGTCAAAAGTTTTAATAGGCACTAAACCCTAAACCATATATTTTTTTATTAATAGCTGAAATATGTTCCTTTGAAGTAATGAAACAGATTTTTTATAAACATTTCCTAACCTTTAAAATATATTTTTATTGCAGTCCTTTCTGCCTCTGCAGCGCCCTCACAGGTTCAACTGTTCTATAGGTGAGGATGATGGGTCTGTGTAGTCAGTCAGTAAAGGCCCTGTCCCACTGCGATTGCGTCTAAATATCCACTAAAGTACGTCCAAATTTATCAGAAAACACTGCGTCCACTGAGTGAACGCGCTGCGTCCAAAATATAGACGCACTGCGTCCAAATGGACGCAGTGCGTCCAAATTACGTCCATATTCCGTCTAAATTGAAGTTGGACGCCGACTTCCAAATTTTTACGTCGACTTCCACTCTTTGGACGTCGACTTCCACTTTCTCCCTCTCTTCAATCTCCATCTCCTCAGGAGCTGGTTCCTCGGGTGCTCGAGCTGGTTCCTCGGGAGCTGGAACTGCCTCCTCGGAAAATCGCTTGGCGGCGGCCATCTTAGCGGAACCCTTCCTCTTGGCTGGTATCTTGGAAAGTGTGGAAAAGCGATGGACCCCAGAAAAATATTTTTATGGACGTCGACGTCCACCTGTACGTGCCGTCCAAATATCCACTAAAATACGTCCGTACTGCGTCTAAATATCCACTAAATTACGTGCATATTAGTCGCCGTCTATTCTGAAAATTTTGGGAGGTACCAAAACCACTTTTGAGTCTAAAGTGGACGGCAACGTCTAAACTACGTCCACTTGGACGGTGCCGTCCAAATATCCACTAAACTACGTCCAGATTGCATCTAAATATCCACTAAATATCCACTAAACTGCGTCCACTGAAATTTGGACGTACTTTAGTGGATATTTAGACGCAATCGCAGTGGGACAGGGCCTTAAAAGTGTCAACCCCCCCTCCCCCAACGGTAATGTCTAACCATCTGCATCTTACTGCTATCAGAGGCACACTGCTCAGCCTAATCATCTGTCCCTTCTGCCCCTCCCCTAAACCCATACATCACCCAGTGCCCCTGTCAACGTACTTTTTCTTTGCATTTTTAAAATTTGCGCTGAGGGTGGAGTCAACTAAAATCTGTGAAAAGCTATATTTTTCAGCACAGACAATGTATTTACTTTTGTCAAATTTCACACTTTTATAAATACTTGATATGTCCTTAGCCAACAAGTTGAAAAGACCTAAAAGTAAAACACTGAGCTTGAAATGATGTAGAGATCTACATAATAAAATAATGAGAGCATCAAATGAAGCATGAGAACAGCAATTCCAATCAATACGTTATCAAGCAGAAATCTGCAGTTTGACAAAAGCTTCATAAATAAACGCACCAAATTTAATCCCCATGGTTTCATTTTTATTGTTACAGTTGCAATCTAAAAGTCAATCTTGTTTTTGAAGTGTCCAAATTCTTGTATTTAAAGTGTATCATGAGCCCCCCCGCCCCAAGTCCCTCTTTCAAAAAAATTACAACTTATAACATTACAAACATGTTTATTATGTGTTATAAATTGTGATCAAAATGCATTGTGTGCTTTTAATGTCACACCTAGGACCGATGGTGCTATACCTCCTGCTAATTTTTCTACTAGTGATCTCCCAGCTCCGGACTCGATTGTTTAGAATGCACCACACACTGACATCAGTTATTAACTCCTATACATGACCCCTCACATCTCCCAGACCACAATCAACTGAGTACTGATTTCACCTGTTCATTTTACTATATATATATATATATATATATATATATATATATACTCCTGCACTTCACTCACTCCCCGTTGAGTATTAGATAGGTTTCGTCCTTCTTTTTAAAGCATTTAGCTTGCCTATGGTTTTCTCTGTGTATGAATATTTTAACATCTTTAACCTTGATTTTGCCTTGGCCTTCTTTACTGTCCTTCGTGGTTTTGACCTAGACTGTTTCACCATTCTTGGTATGTTTACCGTTTTTTGTGAATGATCTTTCATATTATTGACCACAAATTTTGATTACACGCTTTTATTTGTATTTACACTTGTCTCATCCCTGCCTGGCCTTGAGAATTATATTATAAAAGACATTTCTCTTAATATTTATTGCTATGTTTCTAATGCCTTATGAATGCATTACAATGCACTGTATTGTGAATGTGTTAATATAGTATTATAGACATGACAGCCATAAAAAATATTAATGCAGGAATTAATAATATCCTGTGATAGCCTGTGATTAATCCCTGCCTTAATTTAGCTTGGCCGGTCTGCTCAGAGGGAAATCTTTTCCACGTTGTTTCCCCAACTGCGGGATTTTGCGTACTGCTGCTCATCACGCAATGTTTTAAAGTTTCATTAGTTTTTCATTTTGCCACATTTTTTATGCTGAGTTGTTTCTGTGAGATTTGAGATTGGCTTTTGTGGGTTGGGATTTGTTTGCATGCGTTCTTGTTTTGCGCTCTCTTTGTCAGAATTCCCTATTAATTTCTCTCCGCTGACTGTAAGATATTGTTTTTGGCTCAGAAGCAACACAGTAGAAGCGAATAGAAAACTGGGCCATTTCAAATCACCTGCGGATCTCTCTTCACCACCCTTAGATCTGATGCTGCTGCTGCATAACAACATAAATGAAGTCAAAGATACCATTACAGCATGTTGCAACTTCATGTGTGGGAGCGAAATACTGTAGTTTATTTATTAGGGGTATAAATATGCACCAGAATAAGGGGAGATTCTATGGTGTTTGATTTTTTTTAAAGTTCTTGCATCAAAACCTTCTGAGGTTTTGATTCCTTGATTGTAGCTAAATTGGAGAGGCAGTACTGGTCAAAAGTTTGGACACACCTTAAATTCTGTGTTTTTTTCATTATTAAAAATGTTTTAGCATTGTAGATTAATATTTAAGTCATTCAAACTAAGAACAACAAAACATATGGAATTATTAAGTAAAGAAAGAAGTGTTAAATACCAGACTACGGTTTATATTTAGTGCAGAATATGGTTTATATTTTACATTCTTCAAAGTAGCTTATATAGAGAAAGCTTTGCACATCTGAAATGACTTTCAGTTAACAGCTGTGCTGAACTTGACAAGAGTTAATTACTTAAATTTGTTGCCTCTTTATATATTTGAAAGCATCAGCTGTAAAGTTGTAAAGAGGTACAGTTGGTATTCAGTAAAAAAAAATCCTATTTGAGTAATATTCTTATCCATATTATGGCAAGGACTACTGCACTAGGTAAAAAAAACAATCACTTTAAAGAATGAAGGTCAGTCAGTCTGAAAAAATTCAAGAATGTTATAAAAATATCCTCAAGTGCAGTCGCTTAGACCATCAAAACCATAATGATAAAACTGGCTCTCATCAGGACCTGTTCAGCAAAGCAAGAACAAGAGTTACTTCTGTTGCACAAGATACGTTTTCATCAGAGATACGAACCCTAGAAACCGCAAGATGATAGATAGATAGATAGATAGATAGATAGATAGATAGATAGATAGATAGATAGATAGATAGATAGATAGATGAGTAGTTAGAAAAATTGAGAAAATGATTACACACCAAGGATACAATTTTGATGCAGTATTAGCTATTGTTCTCTTGCACAGATATGTACAGTAAATGCTGTAAATCTAAATAATGTGCAAAACTGTGTAAAGGACAGAATTTAGATAATCAATGGAGCAGATGTGTGTGAAGTGTTTACTACTTAAAGTGCTTTCTTCAGAGAAATATATGGAATCTAACACAGGTAGTGACTGATAACCTTCATTACAAGTTCATTACAAAGAAATACTAGTCAGCAGATGCAGTATACTTGGATTTTCTAACAGCAGCAACTTTTTATAAACCAGATATTTGGGTGTAGATTTAATATTTTGATTTAAAAGTATGTCAGCACATTTCAGGGTGAATGTTTTGTACCATCAAAACCATTAGGCATGAAGGTTTGATGCCCACACTGGTCAAACACCATGTCCATACCATTTCATACCACATCAGTAGAGTATATAGGGAGTTTGATCCTCATGGCATATTTAGTGTTCTGTCAGTAACATAATTAGAGCAATCTGGTAGAATTTAAGGTTTATGTATAGATTGTGAAAAGTGTCAGTTGGAACGGTAACACTGTGAGAGGCAGTCGCGCTCTCAGCCATTCAAACGCAGCAGTTCTTTCTTCAGCTCAGACAGACTCCGTCATTGAGCGCCGTTTAGTGCTCTAAATGTGATTGAATTCATTCAATTAAAAAGCCTCCAAACATTTCACTGAGCACATGCATATGAATGAACATTATGCAAACGTCACGCTCCGGGCCAGAGGTTGAGAAATTAGCTGTTATTTTCCCTCCTCTTCTTTTCTCTTGCTCTATTGCATCCCTCTTTTGCAGCAAGTGATTTCGTGAAAAACTAATTTTTTAAGAACATGTCTGAGTATGTAGCTCAGAGTCACCTCTGATCTCCTCACTCTGACCTTTTCTAACACCATAGACTTAGGAATGCGGTTCAAATCCAATAAATTTGTTCTGCTCAAACTGGTGAAAAACTAACCCAGCCAGTCGTGAAGGTTACATTCCCATTGCTAGGTTGAAGAGGCACAAATCTATTGTTTTCCAATAGTTTATCTGTTTTTCTCCTCAATTTAATTGCAACCCTTTCGGGTCCACTGGCTAGGTTTTTCATTATCGCACAAAGCTGCTATGCTAGAAGGGAGAGAACTAGTTCTACCAGAAAGACTCCAGAGGTAAACAAGTAGGGGCGCCGAGTGGTCCAGCGGTCTAATGCGCTGCCACTATGAGCGGGAGGTCCCAGGTTCGAACCCCCGCTCATGCAGCTTTGCCATCAGCTGCCGGTGCTTAGAGGGAGCAAAATTGGCCCTGCTCCCTCTGGGGTGGGTAGATGGCGCTCTCTCCCCATCACACCTAAGATGGCGCCGGCCGGCACGAGGCGTCTGTGAGCGGATAAATCGGAACATAGCCGCTGTGCTTTCATGATTCATCCGCAGCAGCTCGAAAAAAGGGGTGATTGACTTCACACGTGTCGGAGGAGGCGTGTGCTCGTCCGCATCCCCCAAGGGTCACAGGCATCTCCAGTGATGGGGACGCACAAAGGGGTGGGACAATTGGATATCCAAATTGGGAGAAAATGGGGAAAAATCAGAAAAAAAAAAAAAGTAAAGCTTTGGCCAAGCTTTTGGCCATAATTGACACAGGCCATAATTGACAAGGGTGGAGTTGACCAAATTAGTAAAAACAAAGAGGAAAGAGGAAAAAGCAGCACAGGTGGCAGTACATAGACAGCAGAAAGAATAGACTCAAGCTCAGCTAATGTATGGAAGCACTAACTGAGACTCCTAGCCATTGGCCATGTGGAATTGGGCCGAATGTGGTTTGTACTTGGCAACCAGGGTGTTGACACATGCAGCTTGGGCTAATTGCCCTGTTTGTTTCACTCGTCAACCAGCATGTTGGAAAATGTGGTTTAGGCCAATTGCCCTATTTTACTCAGCAACTGTGGTTTTGGCACTTGCAGATCAGACTGATTGCACCAAATTTAGGTCTAGACTCAATCGAGAGCCAGGCCAATGGAACTGGGTCTAAAACTTTTTAATTATCTTGCCAAATACAGGTCATTTCAGTACAGGTGAAAACTGGTGATTGGTCAAGGTGAGGTAGCATTTATCAGACCTGTCTAGGGTGGGAGAAAGAAAGTAAATAATTTTTGTATTGTTGTATGTTTTGCATTAGTGCATATTTCAGGCAGCAGGCAGCAACTTAACAGGCAGCAGTTGGCAACAATAAATCAGGTTAAACTGCAACTGAACAGCTGTTTAGCTCAAACCTGACAAGTTTTATTTGATAGTTGGGTCAGATTGAGGTCTGATTACGTTCTCATGGCAAACAAACCGTTCCAGAACGAGACCGGGTTAGGGTTAGGTGTAGGGTTAGATTTTAGGGTTGATTAAAGGTTAAGGTTAGGGTTAGATTTTAGGGTTGATTAAGGGTTAAGGTTAGAGTTAGGTGTAGGGTTAGATTTTAGGGTTGATTAAAGGTTAAGGTTAGGTGTAGGGTTAGATTTTAGGGTTGATTAAGGGTTAAGGTTAGAGTTAGGTGTAGGGTTAGATTTTAGGGTTGATTAAGGGTTAAGGTTAGGGTTAGATTTTAGGGTTGATTAAGGGTTAAGGTTAGAGTTAGGTGTAGGGTTAGATTTTAGGGTTGATTAAAGGTTAAGGTTAGGGTTAGATTTTAGGGTTGATTAAGGGTTAAGGTTAGAGTTAGGTGTAGGGTTAGATTTTAGGGTTGATTAAGGGTTAAGGTTAGAGTTAGGTGTAGGGTTAGATTTTAGGGTTGATTAAAGGTTAAGGTAAGGGGTTAGGGTGTAGGGTTAGATTTTAGGGTTGATTAAAGGTTAAGGTAAGGGGTTAGGGTGTAGGGTTAGATTTTAGGGTTGATTAATGGTTAAGGGTAGGGTTAGATTTTAGGGTTGATTAAGGGTTAAGGTAAGGGGTTAGGGTGTAGGGTTAGATTTTAGGATTGATTAAGGGTTAAGGTTAGGGGTTAGGGTGTAGGGTTAGATTTTATGGTTGATTAAGGGTTAAGGTTAGGGTTAGGTAAAGGGTTATGTTCTATTTTGAATCATTTACATTCAACATAGGGTTAAGTTGCATTTAATAGACATTCAGTTGAATGTTAGTTAAATGTCAGTTGAGCATCAACAAGGCCATCAAACGGACCATCCAAGTAACATATTACCAAGTTTTGTTTTGCATCAAGGTGCGATTACAGGCGTTTTGACTCTAGCCAAAACAAACTGCAGCAAAGGTGTAAACTAGTCCATTTTATCAAGACCAAATGATGCTGGTGTAAAAACACCCTCAATCTTTCTTCACGTTTGACCAGATTCCTCAGGCAACACAGAAAGGCATTTATCACAGTCATCACAATGCCCATGTGCACCTATTTGCAGACCATCACATTAGACAGACCCTCTGCTAGCTTTGCAATTTAGCAATGCTACATTCACAGCGCTCTTGCCTCACTCCATGTCAGCTCATCCTCCGCTGTGCCACAAGCCTTTTGGGGCTTGTTCTGCGACTCCGCGGCAGCTCCTGCCTGAGGTGACGTTTGAGCCGGGCGGAATGGCGGCTTGTCTTTTCTTGCATGAAGAGAAGCGGCTGTGAACCCTACGGCATGTTGTTCTTTAGCAGATAAAGAACAATATACGGAAATAAATGTTGCGCACATATAAACACACCATTGCAAGCTGAAGTACCATGGAGTATTGCACACTGTTTATTTCACACATGCCATAATGCTGGAGTTTAGAGGATAAATCCTGAGGGTAACCTATAGGACCTTCAAACAGGGACTCGATTTATTACTGTTTATTTAACAGAATCATATTTTATTTATTCACCTTCTTATAACTTCACTTTTTCATGGTCATAGTCTTGATAGGTCCAGGACCTACCCATAGTCAGTGGGCAAATGAATGCATTCAATAACCTGAAGTTGCTCCCATATGTGCTGACACAGATGTGCAAATGGAACACACAGCTACTGCGAGCACAATGCCCAATGCAAGGTGTGGGCTAGGAGGGTATAAAGCCCCCCAGCATTGAGCTCATTGTATCGGATAAAATGTGGAAGGAAAATTACCAGAAACAACAAATGACTAAAATGTAGACAGATATGGGCATCTCTCAGATATGGGTCATAATTATACCTACACAAAGTAGTGTGTAAAATGCACGTCTTGCTGGCGCATCTGTGACCAAGAGACAGCAAATCTTTGTGATGTATCAAGATCCACGGTATCCAGGGTAATGTCAGCATACCACCAAGTAGAACCAATCACATACAACGGGATTAACTGTGGACGCTGTAAGAGGAAGCTGTCTAAAAGGGATGTTCCAGTGCTAACCTGGATTCTATCCAAAAAACATAAAACCACGGCTGCCCAAATCACAGCAGAATTCAATGTTCACCTCAACTCTCCTGTTTCCACCAGAACTGTCCGTCACCACAATAAATTATTGTGGTCTAAAACCAGGTGTTTCAGTTTCATTGTCCAATCCCTGTATGTATAAAGTTTAAATCAGTTACTGCTCCTCTAACCTGGCAACATTATGTGGACAAGCATTGTCTTGTTGGATGAGTGTTATTGATAAGTGCATTACACATGATTTACACACTACTTTGTGTAAATATGATCAAGAGTTGCCCATATATGTCAAAAGTTAAATCATTTGCTGATTCTGGTAACCTGGCAGTAGTATGTGGACAAGCATGGTCTTGTTGGATGAGTGTTGCAATACACATGCATTACAAATACATTACACACTACTTTGTGTATGCAGAACTTTAAAAAAAAAAATCCCATTTATCCCATTTGCACCCCAATTTTACAGAGCAAACTACCCAACCCACTCATTAGTACTTCCTCTATCACTAGTGATGCCCCAACACCAGGAGGGTGAGGACTAGCACATGCCCCCTCCGATACATGTGAACTCAGCCACCTTTTTTTTTTTAACTGCTGTTGATGCAGCATTGCAGTGTAGCATCACAGCCCGCTCAGAGGAAAGCGCAGCGACTCGTTTCTGATACATCAGCTCACAGATGCCTCGTGGTACGAACATCGCCTTTTGGAGTTATGAGGGGAAAGAGCGCCATCTACCCACCCGAAGAGCACCCAATTGTGCTCTCTCAGGGCTCTGGCAGCTGATGGCAAGCTGCATGAACAGGTTTTTTGAACCGGCAATCTCCTGATTATAGTAGCAGCACCTTAGTCCGCTGGACCACTTGGAGCTGTGTATGCGTAACTTTACTATGAATATGAATATAAATATGACCCATAAAGTTGCCCAAATCAGTCTTATTCTATTATTATTTACTGTTCATGGTAGTCTTTACCTTCTTCCTTCCAAATAGCATTGCAGTCCGGGCGCCGAGTGGTCCAGCGGTCTAAAGCGCTGCCACTGTGAGCAGTAGGTCGCATGTTCATGCAGCTTTGCCATCAAGCGAAGCTCCCTCTTCGTGGGTAGGGTGATGTCCACAGCACAGGGCGTCTGTGAGCTGATGTATCAGAACCGAGCCGCTGCGCTTTCCTCCGAGCGCGCTGTGATGCTACTCTGCAATGCTGCATCAGCAGCAGCTCGAAAAGAAGCGGTGGCTGGCTTCACATGTATCGGAGGAAGCATGTGTTAGTCTTCACCCTCCTGGTGTGTTGGGGCATCACTAGTGATAGGGGGAGTCCTAATGAGTGGGTTGGGTAATTGGCCGAATAAATTGGGGAGAAAATTTAAAAAGAAAAAAAAAAAAAACATTGCAGTCCGACACTTTCTTTAGTTTGCAACTGTTTCTTTGATGATGAGTGTACTGTATATTTAGCAGTTTTCTCTGCAGAAATAAAGATTTCCTCTCTCCGTATTTATGAGAAGGCTTGTAGAAATATTGATATTGCGAAATTAGCCTTAGTGCATTCTCTATCGATCGCAGCAAGAAAATCAGTTTCCCGCGTTTAAACTGATGGTGTCTTTAATTCAGGCACTTTTTATCTACTGTTTAATGACTATTTGGCAGTTTTGTCTATAGTTTTGGATAAACTAATTATTCTGGATGAGCTATGAAGGCTATCGAGAGGTGTTTACGATTTCATACACCTCCTCTCTATCTCACTCACACACTCTAACTCACACACACACACACTGCATAAGGCTCATTAATTGTCAGAGTGTGTGTGTGTTGGGGTGTGGAATGTTTCCCAGGAGGGTGGTGCAGTGTTTGGCTGCAGAGGCTAAACCTCTCCACCTCCAGTATTGATCTGATACTGCTGGACTAAATGGGACTCAGCACTAAAACGTAGGATATGTCTGTAGAAGTGAGAGGACAATAAAGGTAGAGGCTCCTGTACGACGCAGTGGACCGTCTGTCTATCCGTCTGTCTGTCTGTCTGTCAGCTGACGGGAACACACTGACAGCGCTCAGATAAGCCCTAAAGCCGGGAAATTAATTTACTTTAAAGGCGTTTATTGCAACCTTGTAGATTATCCTTGTGAAATTAGCTGTACAAATGACAGCCGGCAGTGGTGATGAAAGTACATGGACAGCATGAAATGCAGGCCATGGCCTATCACACCTTCCTCAACGAAATGTATAACTTCCTCAACGAAACTGTCTTACTCACAAAAGAGCACCCCCCCTCATTTAATGTAAATAAATGATCATAAAAACAACAACAAGCATATTACCAAACAAATGTACAATCCTAATCCTTTGAACTCTAGGCTGTTTTGGTGTGTTTTTTCTTCGTTTTTGTCAGTTCCTCTTTCAGGTCTTATAACACAGTAATTATATCAGACAGACACATGCCAAGAGCTCTTTTACTCCAGATGTCATATGGCTGCTCAAAAATCGAATCATTTAAATGTAAAAGGAAGCAGAATTGTTATATTTTTCTGGAACTGGCCATTTTTTGATCAAAATTTTACCAAGAGCCTGTTTTTTTTTTTTTTTTTACTTATTTTTGAATCAATAGATTTAAATTATATTCACACCTAAGATATCTTTTCAAAATTGTTAGACTAGAGTGTATATGAGTTAAAAGCATGAGAATATTGATGATAGTTCATTACATGGTTTATTACTTTGATAAAATACACGAACAGCATCAGGCAGACTGATTTTTCCTTGATAATCACCCCTCTAGGATACATGTAGAGATTAATAAAAACCTGATACTCAGAGCAGCCTATGCCTTTCAGTATTTTGATCAGCACACACAAAGAAAACTATATACAAAAATGTAAACTTTTTAGTCTAAATAAATAAAAGAGTTTAGTGCAAAATAACAACTTAGTAAAAATGTGCAAGTAAAATAAAAACTATATAAAGTAGTGCACAGCATATCTAGGTTTAGTTTGAGTAAAGCAGGTAGTTTCACACTTTTTTTGTGGACACTTTGAGTCATTTCCTGATTATTTGGTTTGAAACATCATATAAATATGTTTGAAGCACTAAAGGTAAATAATATTGGTGGGGGAAGGAGATCTCACTTTTTTTAGGTGTTTTTCTCAATGGGTTTCTTGTAGATTTAGCTTTATCACACTGGGATGTCTATTTTTAGAAAGAGGAAGTTCCGCCCTTTCTAATCATATATGGATTATGTTTGTGTGTGAAGGAATTCCTGAATAATTAAGCTGAGAACACAAGGTGCCATTTTGGACGTAAAATCCGTCCGTAGGGTTCTAAGGGTTAAATCAGATAAAAAGTTTTGACACTATGGAAAATACACATAAATAATTCAGTGTTTCTTACATTTACATAGACTTTGCACCCTGAAGTAATCAACCGATAGGAACAAAGCTTGAAGCTGGTACACTGTTCCAACAGGACAATACTCATCCACATACTACTGGCATCCCAAGAGCTTGTCTTGAAGACACAGAGGGCCCTATTTTAGTGATCTATAGCGCACCAGTCAATCGTGCAACCGCACAGCTGGATTAAAGGAGTGTCAGTGTGTCTTCAGTATTGTTAGGCTGCAAATATATAAGCCTTGCAAGGCTCGAAACACGTAAAAGGGATGTACTAATCAGTGTGGCAGTTGCCATTTCCTTTAAGAGCCATTTGCATTTTGACTTTGGCGTGTTAATATCTTAACAGTGTTGCGATTTTTTGATCTGAGCAGAGGATACTGACCTGCACGTTCATGCTGTGAAGGTACTTCTTCTCTGTGCAATGTGCGTGGCTGAGATAGGATTGGGCAGCTGACTGTTGACTGTTGTCAGGGTTTTAATCAGTAATTGGTGCTCCTGTGTTTCCCGCAACCAAGACTGAAACACGTCAGAAATCCACCTGAACACAATTCACTTCACTCAGACCACCACGCCCATTGGTGTAGGGGCGCAAGGTGTGAAAATAGACTGTTGACAGGGTGTCAGATAGCAATGAGCATCGCATAGTTTGTTGTTTTCCATTAATATAGAACATTTCCATAACAAAAGTTGACTGATAGCTCTCTAATGATTGAGAAGAAGGCGGGGTAATGTCTCCAAGATCTAATGGAAACATGTGAAGTGCTTAGATAAATCAGTATTTAAGATCTATTTTTCTTCTTTGGACCAGTGGACCAATACTATGATTATAGTGCAACCTTCAAACTGAATAATCTCAGCTTTGATCGGTCAGTCTGATTTTACCATATTAAACCCTATGTTAACAATAGCCCTATCCGGTCAGAACCACTTTCTCAGGGGGTCCTGGGGTATTTTTCTCTTTTATGGGAGGGTCCTCTGTGATTTTATTACCATCCAGAACGACCATGTGTGTGTTTTTCTCAGACGTCCTCTGAAAAAATTACAGGTTGATTTACCTACTGTTTTTCGCTGAACTCCGTGGTTGTAAGGTAATTTTAGTCCCGTCTGGACGTTTAATAAAATAGCTATTTGTCCACTGCCACATACTGTAATTACACTTTAGGCGCATGTTTCCATTGAGATCAACGTAAAAAAAAAAAAAAAGCGAGTGGAAATGGAGGAGCTACTGAACGTAATGTCATGTGACCAAGAAAGCCAAAAAATTCACTGGTCCTCCTGTTTTTTTCAATTGCAATTGCAGCAAGAATTTATCGCTGAGTAGAAGTGCGAAATATTTTTCACAGACACCCCCTGAGAAACTAATCCTGTCATGATAGTGCTTGGAGACCTCTGGGGTGGACCAGAAGGCAACTCCAGAACTGTTTATCAGATTTCTTCTTTAGATTTCTAGATTTTGCTCCACTATAAGAAACAGGAGTGTTCGGTTTACATGACTCGAATAACATTTACATTCGAATAAACAAATAACTTAACAATCATCTGTTTATATTCGGATCATGAAATGCATGTAAAAACACACTCAGTGATTGTATTTGAGAGAACTTGAGAGATGCACTAGTACTTGAGAAGTAGAAAATACAGCTGAATTTCTGAAAAAGGTCTTAACTGTAAAGAGGTGAAAGGATCTTCCTGCAGGCTTTTGCAGAAACATTAAACACGAATTTCTCTTTGACACCAGAGATATTCAGCACATAAATTCAGCAGAAAAAGTCATGGAGGACGTTTAGCACTGTGTATAAAAACGTGATAAGCCGAAACACTTGACTGTACCTGCCAGACAGGCTGACCCTGGACGCGAACATCTCAATATATCATTCGGCAATCACATGATTTATTCATCTGATTTGTTAGCTATTTTCCTGGACCAGGCCCCAAGGATTATAGATGGATGTCATGAGTTGGAGCCCCTGAAAGCCCTGGCATTAAGCTGGCACTGATTCTCTGTTTACATAGCATGAAGTGGTGGTTTACTTTAATCAGCGATTATAATGATGCTCGCGTATTGCTGCGGCGTCTGAGCGGACAATGCGTGGCAGATTGATGGACGACGCTGTTGTTTACAGACGAGGCCTCGCTGAAAGAGCAGAGATGTGCGTCGTCTCTCAGATCAATGGGACCGCATAATTTACGGACATTTCGTATGGGTGGGAATGCTTTTAGAGAATGAGAGAGGAAAAAAAAAGCTGTTTGTGTTGTGGAAGAATGAATGTATGTATGGCTTTGTGTGAGGAAGAAAGGGAAAGGCTGGTGGGTGAGAGACTATTATGATAGATAGCGTGTCTCAACCCCCTCGGACCCCCTACGGATCCGATTACAGATGATGAGAGAAAAAGAGAGGGAAAGAAAAAGAGAAAGAGAAACTGTTAAATCATCCTTTCTTCCTTAGACAAGTAGCCTGAGGTGTTTTCTTTGGACAGATTGAATGGTTTGTGGTAGGGTTGCACAATATATTGTTCACAATACATTGTTACCACTTTGTAACACTGCTGTTTCCTCCCACAACACTTAAATATATGTTTTGGCAGTGAATATACCAAGTGATTAAGTGTTGTTCAGGTGTTACAGTACTTAGTCGCATTCTTCTTGCAGACAGTCTAAGGTCTTAAGATGTGCAACAGTATGGTGTTGGCCTTGCATTTTCCAATTCAGAATTCACTAACACATTCTCAATGAAGGGCAGGTCAAGACTGCAAGCAGGCCAGTCCAGTAACTGTACCCTCTTTTTCAGCAGTCATTACTTTGTAGCATTTGCAGCATGTGGTTTTGCATTGCCCTGTTGAAAAAATGCATGGATTTCCCTGTAAAAGATGTGGTCTTGAAGTCAGCAAAAGTGTACTCACACTAAGCACGATTTAGTTAAATTGTGCTGGAGCTTGATTCTGCACCCTACCCATTCCTCAGCTGGCCTGCACTCTCAATGCGTTTAAACAATCCGTGCCCGAGCACCCTTACGTCATCACTCACTGCTCAGCGGGCTTGCCATGAAAAGTCAAGTCAAGTCAAGTCAAGTCAAGTAGTTTTATTGTCAATACTGCATATGTACAGGACATACAGAGAATTGAAATTATGTTACTCTCCTTCCCAATTTTACAGCAAGTACAGATAATAGATATAATAAAGGAGAATGGGAGACACTATGTGTACAATACAGCAGGGACACAAATAGACATACATGAGACAAAAACAAGGTGCAGTGGTGTGGGGGAGGAATAGATATATAAATATAAGTAAATAAGTAAAAATAGATATATAATTATAATATAAAAGAGTGGGAGACACTATATGTTCAATACAGCAAGACACAATAAACATACGTAAGACAATAGTGCAATATTGATGGTGATTGAGATGGAATGACAGTAAAAATAGTAAATAACAGTAGTGCAAATACGGTATATGGTATATAGCTTAAGGCTGGTAAAGTGAATGGGTGCGTAAGTCCTTAAAGTACACAGTTTAATTAAGTGGAATTAAAGTGCGTATAGACAGTGCAAGTATATCAGTAGTGCAGGTGTTGTGTAGTGCAAGTCCGTTTGGAAGGGACCAGTACTTTGTGCATTGTAGTGCAGAGTTTCAGTACTTTATTAGTGGGGGGGTCAGGATGCTGAGTGAGTGTGTGCTGGGGGCAGGATTGGGATGGGGGTAGAGCAGGAAGAGAGTTCAGCATCCTCACAGCCTGATGGATGGGGCTGTCTCGCAGTCTGCTGGTCCTCGCCCCGAGACTCCGCAGTCTCCTCCCTGATGGCAGCAGGCTGAAGAAGCTGTGTAGTGGGTGAGAGGGATCTCCTGCCAGACGGAGGGCTTTCCGTGTGAGGCGGGAGCTGTACAAGTCCTGAAGGGAGGGGAGAGAGGTGCCAACAATCTTCTCAGCTGCTCTCACGATGCGCTGGAGGGTCCTGCGGCAGGATGCTGTGCAGGCCTCGTACCACACGGTGAAACAGCTGGTCAGTATGCTCTCGATGGCCCCTCTGTAGAAGGTGGTCATGATGGGGGTGGGGGCTCCAGCTCTTCTCAGCTTGCGGAGAAAGTAGAGAAGCTGATTTGCCTTCCTGGCCAGTGACGCTGAGTTGGTGCTCCAGGAGAGGTGCTCTGTGACGTGCACACCCAGGAACTTGGTGCTGCTCACCCTCTCCACAGCAGTTCCGTTGATGAACAGAGGGGTGTGCAGTGTGTGAGTTCTCCTGAAGTCCACAACAATCTCCTTGGTCTTCTCTGTGTTCAGAGAGAGATTATTGTGTTTGCACCAGGAGGCCAGGCGGCTTACCTCGCTCCTGTAGTGTGACTCATCGTTGTTGCTGATGAGACCCACCACCGTTGTGTCATCCGCAAACTTGACGAAGAGGTTGGAGGTGTGTGCTGGTGTGCAATCGTGGGTCAGCAGAGTGAACAGAAGGGGGCTCAGCACACATCCTTGGGGAGCCCCTGTGTTCAGTGTGGTGATGCTGGATGTGCTGCTGCCAACCCGCACTGCCTGTGGTCTTCCAGTCAGGAAGTCTAACAGCCAGTTGCACAGTGAAGTGCTCAGCCCCAGACTGTCCAGTTTGTGTATGAGCTGTTGGGGGACGATTGTGTTGAATGCTGAGCTGAAGTCAACAAACAGCATTCTGACGTAGGTGTTCTTCTTGTCTAGGTGTGTGAGGGCTGAGTGGAGAACAGTGGAGATGGCATCATCGGTCGAGCGATTTGACCGATAAGCAAACTGGTAGGGGTCCAGGGAGGGGGGGAGCAAAGACTTGATGTGATGCATGACTAGTCGTTCGAAGCACTTCATGAGGATGGGGGTGAGTGCAACTGGACGATAGTCATTGAAACAGGATGGCGATGCCTTCTTTGGGACAGGGATGATGGTGGTTGCTTTGAAGCATGTGGGAACCACCTCCTGACTCAGAGAGGTGTTATAAATGTCAGTATAAACCCCTGCGAGTTCCCAGGCACAGTCTCTCAGCACACGGCCAGGAATGTTGTCAGGCCCAGGAGCTTTCCGAGCATTGATCCTGCTGAATGCTCTCCTCACACTGTCTGGGGACAGCGTCAGCACCTGGTCACCAGGAGGAAGGATGGATTTCTGGGCGGGTGTGTTGTTGAGTGGCTCGAACCTTGCGAAGAACCCATTCAGGTCGTTCAGCAGAGATGTGTCGCTGTCGCAGGTCTGTGGATGTGGTTTATAGCCTGTGATAGACTGGATACCCTGCCACAGGTTCTGTGTGTCTCTGCTGTCACTGAAGTGTTGGGAAATCTTATTTGAGTACAGCCTCTTAGCTTTCCTGATCCCGTGGGACAGGTTGGCCCTGGCTGACCTCAGGCCTGCCTGGTCACCTGTTCTGAAGGCTGCATTTCTAGCCTTCAGGAGCTTGTGGACCTCTCCTGTCAGCCATGGTTTCTGATTTGCTCGAACAGTGACGGTCTTGAGGTCGGTTACATCATCAGTGCACTTGGTGATGTAGGCAGAGACTTTCTGTTTCTGTGTACTCCTGAATGTCTGTGGAGTTGTTGTGGGTGGCAGCCTCTCTGAACATATTCCAGTCTGTTGTGCTGAAACAGTCCTGAAGTGCCTCTGAGGAACCCTCTGGCCATACTTGTACCTGCTTAAGAACTGGTTTGGTGACTTTAACCAGTGGTCTGTAAGCTGGCATTAGCATAATGGTGAGGTGATCAGAGGCTCCCAGGTGGGGGAGGGGGGAGGCTCGGTAGGCTCCTCTGTGTGTAGTAAAGACCTGGTCCAATATGTTGTTTCCCCTGGTTGGAAAGTCTATGTGTTTAAAAAGTCCAGAAAACACACTCTTTGGGTCTGCATGGTTGAAATCTCCAGCCAGAATGAGAAAAGCATCTGGGTGCGCTGTCTGCTGTTCACTGATGTACTGGTACAGTTCATTCAGTGCTTCACTCCTCACGCTGTTGGAGGTCGGAGGGATGTAAACAGCAGCGATCAGCACGGCGGAGAAATCTCTCGGTAGATAGAACGGACGGCATTTGATAATCATCAGTTCCACTACCGGTGAGCAGTGTTTACAGACCAAGTAACGTTCCGACACCAAGCATCGCTGATGTAAACACAGAGCCCGCCGCCACGGCTCTTACCTCCATCAGCTAGCGCGCGGTCCGCCCGATAGCATGTTAGCCGCTCCAGCTGAACGGCGTGGTCCGGGACGCTGTTGTTGAGCCAGGTTTCGGTGAAAACATAAACACAACAGTCTCTCACGGTCTTCTGAGTTGACTGAAGCAAGCGGATGTAATCCAGTTTATTGTCCAGAGAGCGTACATTGGCCAAAAGTACGGTGGGGATAGCTGGCTTGTGTGGGCTAGCCGCTAGCCTCGCTCGGATACCCCCGCGCTTACCCCGTTTCTGCCTTCTCGCCTGCCGCCTGTGGAGCTTCCATTGTGGGCGAGCTGCAGCGGTGGGGGTCGGTGGGGGTGCGGGTGTCCGGAGCACGCCGCAGACTCGCAGTTCTTCTCGGAGTCCGCGGTTTAACTCCAAAAGTGAGTTTCTGCCGACTCCAAGCAGAAACTCACGGCTGTAGGTGGGTTTCAGGACGTGAACGCACGACAAAGACGTACAAAAACACTGCGACTTACGAGACAAAAAACACGAAAACGCTGTTTCCTCGGGGGAGAGAGAAGCCGCAGCGTGTGCACGCGCCGCCATCTTGGATCTCGGGAATGCGTACACACTGTCCTCTTGATAAAAGCGGAGTCAAAGTCAAAGTGTTTTTTATTGTCATTTCAGCTATATACAGAGTACACAGTGAAACGAAACAACGTTCCTCCAAGGATCATGGTGCACATAAACACAGTGTAGACAGAACAATAGTGCAACAGTACAAAAGTGCAGACAGACAATACAACACCATACAGACAAAGAATAATAAATAACAAGACAGTGTGCAAATTTTGCAGTGTGCAAAAAAAGACCAGGTGAGGTAGTAATTACTCTATTACACAGTGTGCAATAGAGTCCAGTGAGGTAGTAGGGTTTTTAGTGCTTTCCATTTTCTGGGGTAAGTGGGGTAAGAGTGTGTGTGCATGTACAGAAAAACCATCAGTTCAGTCTCTGCAGTTAAGGAGTCTGATGGCTTGGGGGTAGAAGCTGTTGCAGAATCTGGTCGTGCTGGACCGGATGCTGCGGTACCTTCTTCCCGAAGGCAGGAGGGAGAACAGTTCGTGTGAGGGATGAGTGGGGTCATTCACAATGCTGGTTGCTTTGCGGATGCTGCGGGTGGTGTAAATGTCCGTGATGGAGGGGAGAGAGACGCCGATGATCCTCTCAGCTGTCCTCACAATACGTTGGAGGGTCTTGCGGTCAGAGACGGTGCAGGTCCCAAACCAGGCAGTGATGCAGCTGCTTAGGATGCTCTCAATGGAGATAACCTGCTTTAACTTGCTTAGAAATACGCGCCAAATGTCATGGTTATCTCAGTCACCAGTACATATATAGCGACATATCACTCTCATGAGAGGGGGTGCTTTTCCTAGTGGGGGTGCTGAATTCAGCACAACACTGCAATGTTTGTTTACAGGAACTTCTCCAAGACAGTCCAAGAGAACTGTGCTCTGGCCCACCTTCTCAAGCAGTGTACCATGCCCTGGCATGGTTTGGAATGATCCTGCTAGTAAAACGAGCAGTGCTTTAGGAGGTAACCTTGCCTGGGCATGGCATGAATTGCCTAGTGTGAGTACACCCTTAATAAACTTTTCTCCATTAATGCTGAATCACAGAAGTGTTTAGACACAATGCCATACCATGACAGACCCTGGCTTTTGTGACTTGTTGCTGATAACAATCTGAATGGTTCTTCAGCCTTCCTCTTTGGACCAAAGCTTTTGGTGGGTAAAAGTTTAAGCACATTTCCATTTTGTGATGGTCTATTCCAGATGAGTCCAGAGTCCAGAAAAGTCAACACAGGAAACCTTTGAGTGTGATTGTCAATGTCACTCTGCATTGTAGTGCTTGCTGACAAAGGTTTGCCAAAGTAATATCTTGCTCACATAGCTATTGTTGATATTATTGACAATGGTTCTTGATGTAGTGCACCTGAGCAATCAGAGATCCCTTATCTCCCTCTACTTTGCTCTGCCTCACTCTACCTCCAGCCTAGTTTTGTCATGTGATCATGGTCTGCAGTGTGATGAACACACCGGTAATGCAGTTTGAGCTTGCTGTTATTTACAATGTTATCACACTTCTTTCTCGTTCTTTCTGGCGTTAGGCATGGCGCCAATAGAGTCATGTTTATCTGCTTCAGAGAGTACTATTCTATTGGGATATTTCTCTACAGGGACTAGAGAAGCTGTGTGTGTGAGTGTGAGTGAGTGCATTGGAACATCTGTTGTAGAAATGAGTGCAACGTAAAGGAGCTAAACACATTCATTAGAGGGGGACACATTCTACAAATGCAACCATGGACAAAAGTGTTGGGCCCTCTGTAAGTTCCTCAAGATACTAACACCAATAGCAAGCCGATGAAGTAAATTGTAAAAACTAACAATAATGCTTTTAGGACCAATCAAAATCAAGATGAGGTCTCAGGACATACAAGATAGCCATTAGGACCATGTACAGCCAGGTGGAGACCTTAGAACAATCAATGCAGTGAGTTTTGTTTAGCAGGCGGTGCACACTATGCCATACAAAAAAACAAAAAGACAACATTTCTGTTTAAAAGTTGTGCATTTTTAATATGGCTGCAAATAATGCAATATATGTACATATATACAAAATTTCATATATGAAATATATGGCTGTATAAAGTATAAAAAAAGCATATACAATTCCAGTCAAAGGTTTAGACACACCTTTAGACACATTGGTTTTTCTTTATTTAAAATGTTCTTCATTGTTGATTAATACTAAAGTAATGAAAACTATGAATAGTAATAGTAACATATAGTAATATTTGGAAGACAAAAAAGTGTTAAACAAACCATTTTAGATTAATCAAATAGGCACTTCTTGCTTAGATAGAGACAGTTTTGCACATCTTGACTGTCAGCTTTATGAGGTAGAGTCACTTGGAATGGCTTTCAGTTAACAGCTGTGCTGAACTCGTCAAAAATGAATTGCTTGGATTTCTTGCATCTTAATGTGTTTAAGAGCATTAAGGTATGTTTAAGGTATACAGTTTGTGAGTTGGTATACAGTTGGTATCTAGCTCATACTATGTCAAGAACTACTCAACTAAGTAAAGAATAAAACGACTTTAAGAAATGAAGTTCAGTCAATCTAAAAAAATTCAAAAACTTCGAAAGTATCCTCAAGCACAGTCTCAAAGACCATCAAAGATGTTATGATGAAACTGGCTCTCATCAGGAACTGAAGACCAAGAGTTCCTCTGTTGCACAGGATAAGTTCATCAGAGTTTCAGTATCAGAAAACGCAAGCATTTTGGTTTATTTTGTTGAGCAAATAGATAAAATGTGCCCTGATATCAGTAGAACATGATAATGTATTTTATCTGTATCACTATGGAGCCCTACTTTAAACTGTCTTGTTTCTTGTTACAAGGTTATGAGGCTGTGTTCACAGTAAGGAGCAGCATCTTTTGTTTATGATATTATTGCCGTGATTTCATTTGTGTTTATTTTCAGCTTGACTGCTTTTACTATTATTATTCCATTTGCTTTTGGAAACGCATCTGCGGGCTCGTTTTAGTCATCTTATTTAGTAAGGAGAGAGAAAATCCCATAGAGGAGCCTTTCACAGAGAGAGATAGAGAGAGAGATAGAGAGAGAGAAAGAGAGAGAGAAATGGAGGTGTGATTTGTGGTAGAGGAGGGACAGATTCTGCAGTGGCTCATGTTGTGTTTGTCACTATGTGGCCTAGTGTGGCCTCAGGCAGTGATTGTCTGATGTCTCTCTCTCTTTCTTTCTCTCTCTCTCTCTCTCTCTTTCTATCGCTCTCTTTCTCTCTATCTATCTCTCATATTCATAAGTCACATCTTTAGTTGTGAGCTTCAGCTGAGTTGCAGTTAAATAATGAAACAGGCTGGTATTTCTAGGCAGTGTAATGAACTTAGCTGTAATGAAGCTGAACCCGCATTGAACCTGACACCAGCTTGTGCTAGAAGACTATGGGTCCTATTGTACACCTTGTGCAAAGCATGTTGCAATGCTCATTGCTATCTTATACGCCCCCCAACAGTCTATTTTCACACCTTGTGCCTTTTGAATATACAGGGGTTGGACAATGAAACTGAAACACCTGGTTTTAGACCACAATAATTTATTTTCCTGACGGACACTTCTGGTTGAAACAGGAGAGTTAAGGGGCACATTGAATTCTGCCGTGATTTGGGCAGCCGTGGTTTTATGTTTTTTGGGAGACAATCTGGGTTAGCACCCGAACATCCCTTTCAGACAGCTTCCTCTTGCGTCCACAGTTAATCCTGTTGGATGTGGTTGGTCCTTCTTCGTGGTATGCTGACGTTACCCTGGATACCGTGGCTCTTGATACATCACAAAGACTTGCTGTCTTGATCCCAGATGCGCCAGGAAGACGTGCAGCAACAATTTGTCCTCTTTTGAACTCTGTTATGTCACCCATAATGTTGTGTGCATTTCAATATTTTGAGCAAAACTGTGCTCTTACCCTGTTAATTGAACCTTCACACTCTGCTCTTACTGGTGCAATGTGCAATTAATGAAGATTGAACACCAGGCTGCTCCAATTTAGCCATGAAACCTCCCACACTAAAATGACAGGTGTTTCAATTTCATTGTCCAACCCTTGTATCTATGCTGGTGGATGAGGTGGTCTGGATATGAGGTGTGTTCAGGTAAATTTCTGGCATAGTGCTATCTTGGCAGCAGAAAACACAGGTGCGCCACAGTCGGATTAGAACCCTGACAACCATCTACAGTCAGACATTCACTGGTATATTGGGAACGACTTTGTAAAACGCTCGTTACACACACACGGGCAGGCAGCAGTGGACAAACCCCAACCAACTTTTACATCAACAATAAACAAAATAAAGAATTAAAAAACATTGCTGTTCCTGTAAATGAGCTGCTTGCACAACTTCACACATGAACACACAGGTCAGTTTTCTCTGCTAAGAAGAGGGAATGTGAGGCAAATGACACGCTGATTGGTTTATTTCATGTTATACCCCAAAAAAATTCATGATTAATTAATATATTTAGTTCATGCCTTTTGTGCTGTACTTTTCCCATCGTTATGATAGCAAAGATACATCGAGATGCCCTAAATCAAGCTGCGCAATACACGATTGATGCCTCATCTGTAGATCGCTAAAATCGGGCCCATTGTCATTTAACTAATTAAAAAAAAATCAGATTAATTACCGCAGAATTATGTGAGTAATCATGATCATTCACACACTTTTCTTTTCTTTACTCTCAAACTTTTAACAATGATTTAAATGTGAATAGGTTTTATTATATATAATTATATTTATATTAAATCAATCATATTACTCACAACAATATTCAGTGATTATTCATGAATAAAATCATGAATAAAATTAATTTGTATTTGTTTAAGTGTTGGTGCTTCCCTCTATTTTTGGGAGCATAAATTCCAGTATAAATAATAGGTCATCTAGGTCATTCTGTGTTATTTATAAGTAAAACAATGTTCATTTGGCTAAATCATGTGCATTAACCTGTTATATATATATATATATATATATATATATATATATATATATATATATATATATATATATATATATATATATATATATGGTTTTTTTTTTCTGCGTTGTAGATTAATACTAAAATCCTCCAAACTATGTCAAATGTTCAGGACTCAGACACAGTCTCAATCTATAATTCTAGAGTAAAAATTACTCTAGTAATTTACTAGTAATACTAGTAATTAATTAATACTTTGTTTTGTTTTGGTATTTTATGTTTCCCTATAGATAAAGGCTGCATTTCCAGGGATTCATGAGCATAAGAAATTGTGGTAAACTGAGACCCTTCACTTCTGGTTAAACTGAAGTTTACGTAAACTCTAACTAGCAATTTTCTAATTGCTCCTATTGCTTTTGTGGATATTCACCTGAATATTTTAGATGTTTGGCTGTATAGTGACTCAATAATTTATCAATAATCTGTGAGGGAGACTTTTTTATTTGCCTCTTTTTTCACTTAAGGTTCTGTGTTTCATATTAAATGTTTCATCTGATTCTCTGTCCTGCTACAAAATTTCAATTTCAGTTTTTTTAAGGTGGAGTGGGATTTAATGGGTAGACGTTAACGTTTCTGGGTGCCTCCGTGTCTATGTTACCTACTGGTCTTTCTACAATAATGACAGTATTAATAATAAATACTAATAATAAAAAAATGGAAAATAAAAAAAAAGTTTGAGAGAATATAAAGAGAACAGAGAGAGTGAAAAAGAGAGAAAAAAGTGATGTAATATAGAGAGCAAGGAACTTAAGTAGGAAGATACACAAAGAAAGAAAGGAAATTTATATACAGAAAAGAAACAGAAATTATACAGAAAAAGAGAGAGAAACAAAGACAAAAGACACAGAAAAGAAAAAAGAAACAGAGTGAAAAGATACAGAAAGAGAGAAAAGAAAGAAGGAGAGGATAAAAAGGGAAAACAGTGATAAAAAGAAACAAAAATAGAACAAATAGAGTGTAAAGAATTAAAAGGAAAATCAATATATAGACACATTTTATTTGATTTGACAACAATAATGACAGTTTTAATAATAAATACACATGAATACAGATCTCAGGGTGTCTGTGTATCATCATGACTGGAGCTGAGTGTGTATCTGAGCACTTAAATGAAGCAGTAGGTGTCTCTTCTCAGTAACCTGTACGTAATGTAGAGAGGCGATGTTTACTCAGGGCAGTGCAGATCTGTACTGTACTGAACACACTAACACAGCTCTGACTCTACTAACTCCCTGCTGACACACACTGAGCAGTTTTATATTTTATTAAAGTGGAACAGAAGTGCAGGTTTTAATCAAGTTAATTGAACATGTAGCTTTCTCACTGCAGAGCTGCACTCAGACTGATGATGTAACATTCATTAATATGAGTCTAAATACTGCATTTCTGCATTTCTGACGCTTCTATTCCTAATGATGAATTCAGCACGCAGAGAGAGAGAGAGAGAGAGAGAGAGAGAGAGAGAGAAGATAAACCACAGAGAGAAAAGAAAGAGAGGAAAAAGAAGACAACAAAGAGAAGAAAAGAAAGAAATCAAAGAGAGAGAAAGAGACAGATAGAGTAAGAGTTAGAAAGAGAGAGAGAGAGCAAGAGAGAGAGACAGAAAGTGAGTGAGAGTAAAGATAAACAACAGAGAAAAAAGAAAGAAAAGGAGAAAGAATTCAACAGAAATAGAGGGCAAGGAACGAGTATAGACAACCAACAGAAAGAAAAGAAAGAGGGAGAAAAAGACAACAGAAACAGAGGAAGAGAGAGAGAGTAAGAAAAGACAACAGAAAGAGAGGAAAAAGAAACAAGAAAAGAGTAAAACAAAACAGAAACAGAAAATAAACAGTGAGAAGAAACAAAGAGAAGAAAAGGAATAAACTGAAAAAAACTGAATGTAAAGAAATAGAAAGAAACAAACAATAGACAGAAAGAAAATACATTAATCAAGGAAACAAGAGAAAAAAAAGAGAGAAACCCAAGGGACAATTGTGACAAAATAAGAAACAGACTGAGAAGATGCAGAAAGAAAAGTGAGAAAAATAAACAGAATAAAAAAAACTGAATAAGAAGATACAGAAAGAGAGAAAAAAGTAACAGAAGAGAGGACTAGAGGGAAAGAAAAAAAGTGAAAAATACAAACAGAGATAGAAAAAGAAACAAAGAGAAGATAAAGATAAAAAAGAGAGAAAAATATAAAGGATTTTACATAGAGTAAAAAAATAGAAAAGTTCGAGATCAAAAAAGAGAGGAAAAAATAAGAGAAATACAAAACATAAACAGACAAAGTAAAGTAAGAGTAAGAGGAAAAAAAGGAAAATAGAAAAAAGTTTGAGAGAATATAAAGAGAAAAGAGAGAGAGTGAAAAAGGGAAATATAGAAAAAAGTGATGTAATAGAGAGACCAATGAAATTAAGTAGGAAGATAAAAAGAATGAAAAGAGACACAAAGAAAGAAAGGAAATGTATATATAGAAATTATACAGAAAAAGAGAGTGAAACAAAGAAAAAAGACACAAGAAACAGTGTGAAAATATGGGAGAAAGAAGGAGAGGATAAAAAGGGATAGAAAGAAAAACAAAGAACAAATAGAGTGAAAAGAGTTAAAAAGAAAAGAAAGAAAGGATGATAAAAGAAAGAGAGAGAATAATCTAGGGTGTGAGGAAAAGAGTAAACAGTATTTTAGCTTTTAGCTCAGAGCTGAAAGAGAGAGAGAGAGAGAGAGTTGGGGGTTTGGGACGAGGCCAGTTTCTAAACGCACATTAACACTTCTCTCCTCTGATGGGACAGAGGTGTGTGTGTGTGTGTGTGTGTGTGTGTGTGCGCTCGCGAGGGGGTGAGTGAGTCAGCAGAGATCCCGGCGTCTCCATGGATACGGGTCTCCCATGGTAACCGCCTCACAAAAATGACCAGCACTGATGTGCCTGATGCTAAACACACACACACACACACACACACAGTCTTACCATAGCGCTTCAGGCACGTGGCAGAATTCAGTCAAATGAATTACAGTAATAAGTGTAAATCAGTTCCACCTCCACAAGTTTTACATTCTAAACATCATACACACAATTATATCACACACACACACACACACACACACACACCTAAGTGCATAGATGCTTAATTTAGCCACAGCAACAAACCATATTCCACACCGGTACAGACCACTTCCACACAGCTAACAAAGGACTTCTTTCAGTTTAGCTTAGCTTAGCTTAGCTTACTTTACTTTACTTTACCTTACTTTACTTAATATGATATGATATGATATGATATCAAGTCTAAAGTCTTAAATAGTATTCTAAGCATAGATAGATGGAACCAAATCTAATACTCAGCTGTCAGTGAGTGAAGTGCAGGGGTATATACAGAAAATAGGTAAACCGGTGCATTCTGGGCAATGAAGTCATGAGCTAAAAAATGATCTATCAATACAATAAGACCCTTTCAGGAGGTCAAATTGCCTTAAACATTAAACAAATATATTGAATATAGAGTATTATTATAAAAATCAGATAACAATGAAAAAAATAATAGAAATGTTAGATATGTAAACTATTTTAAATTAGTTTGAGGATGAGGTGAGGTGGTGATCATCCAACATACTGATCTCACTAAATGCTCAGCTGTCTCAATTTGTTTGTTTGATGAAACCCATATACTGTATGATCACTTTCACATTTCTTAACTGTCTAAAATGACAGCTTTACTGGAAAAGCACAAAATGTTCTTAGTTTTCAATGGAAGTCTGTGTAAAATGATTTGATTCCAAGTCATGTTCGAGCATTTCTATTGGTCCTTTCATCATATTTTTTTCTACAGATTCACACAAAGTCTAAAAAAAAAGGGGGAAAAAAGAGAAAAAAAAGGCTTTTTTCAAGGTTTTTGACTTTCTGAACTGGAACACCCACTGGTCAGTGGCTTTTTTCACTGCAGGGTGAAAGCCAAACACACACACACACACACACACACACAGACACACACACACACACGCACACACTCCTGTTCATAGTATTCCCCTTGACCTGATTTCGATACAGGTAGATAAAAATGTTTATGAAGTATGTCAGCATGACCTGTCTCACTGAAGTGTGCGTGCGTGCGCGCGTGTGTGTGTGCGTGCGTGTGCGTGCGCGTTTGTGTGCGTGTGTGTGATTCTAGCAGTTTGGCTTGAGGTGCCTCAGAGAACATTTACAACACTGTGTGGCTTCTTTTCATTGGCTGCGTATTTATGAGAATGTTTCCCCAGTGTGCTCTTCTCTTTTCTCTTTTAGTAGTGTGTAGTTTATGTGGCTTATGTGGTGTGTGTGTGTGTGTGTGTGTGTGTGTGTGGATGCGCTGCTGTCTGAATAACGCACCTGTTACCAGCTTCCCCATAAAAATTTCCAAGGAAAAGTGTCAAGCTCATTTAAACCCAGACATCTCTCAACAGTTCATCCTTCAAAGCAACAGTCTGCCAGTATCAGTGGGCTAGTGAATGCTCACCTGTAAAACTGCAGAGTGTTACCAAGACTTAGGGCCCTATTGTACACCCTGCGCAAAGCATGTCACGATGCTCTTTGCTATCTTACACATCGCCAACAATCTATGTTGACCCACACTGTTAAAATAGCGTCAGTGTTAAGGAATATACAGGGGTTGGAGAATGAAACTGAAACACCTGTTATTTTAGTGTGGGAGGTTTCATGGCTAAATTGGAGCAGCCTGGCGGCCAATCTTCATTAATTGCACATTGTACCAGTAAGAGCAGAGTGTGAAGGTTCAATTAGCAGAGTAAGAGCACAGTTGTTACTCAAAATATTGCAAAGCACACAACATTATGGGTGACATACCAGAGTTCAAAAGAGGACAAATTGTTGGTGCACGTCTTGCTGCCGCATCTGTGACCAAGACAGCAAGTCTTTGTGATGTAACAAGAGCCACGGTATCCAGGGTAATGTCAGCATACCACCAAGAAGGACCAACCACATCCAACAGGATTAACTGTGGACGCTGTAAGAGGAAGCTGTCTGAAAGGGATGTTCGGGTGCTAACCCGAATTGTATCCAAAAAACATAAAACCCGGTCTGCCCAAATCACGGCAGATTTCAATGTGCACCTCAACTCTTCTGTTTCCACTAAAACTGTCCGTCAGGACAATAAATTATTGTGGTCTTAAACCAGGTGTTTCAGTTTCATTGTCCAATCCCTGTATTTTAAGCCAATAGGCGCGGTGGTCTGGAAGTGAGGTGTGTTTAGGTACATTTCTGGTGTGTTTCTATCTTGGTGGTGGGAAATACAGGTGCGCCCCTGACTGATTAAAACCTTGACAACTGTCAACAGTCAGCCGTGCAATTCTTTTTTAGCCATGCAGGAGCGTTGTGCATACTGTGCGCCCTCACACAGACACGCTGCTGAGCACAAACACAGTTTTTAACATAAACAAAAAAAAGAATGAAATAACATTGCTGCTGGCCTACCTTCACAGCATGAACACACAGGTCAGTATCCTCAGATTATCTTCGTCTAATATTAAAATTTGTTTGATAATCTGAAAAATATCACTATAACAAAAAAGCAAAAACAAAAGAAATCTGTAGGTGACAAATACTTTTTCACGCCACTGTTTGTGTGAAAATATAAGTTTCAGTGTCTAAAATTTCCATCACCACAGCACTAGGGGTGCTAAAAAAATTACTCAGCTATGGTAAGCAACCTTATTGAAGCTCAGTGATTACCTGTTCAGCAGAAAAGTAGCCAGCTTATTCGTTTCCATGGCTACAGCACAGTGTCTGCATGCTGTTGTGTTCTATACCTGGCAACCCCCAGGGTGTGGAGATGAGACAAGGAGCAGATTTGGAGGTTACATCTCAAAGCAATTTCCGTGATGTACTGCAAAGTTCAAACAAGAAAATACTGGCTAAAGCTCAATGCTGACTCAAAACTCTCGGTGCTTAAATAAATAGCCAACTTATCTGTTTCCACGGCTGCAGCACACTGTCTGCATGCTGTTGTGTTCTATACCTGGCAATCTGGGGTGTGAAGATGAGACGGAGGGAATGTCAGTGAGCAGATTCGGATGCCAGATCCCACACAGTTCTAGTAAGAAAATACTGTCTCAAGCTCTGCTGTCAATAGCTGTCAGTACTTAAAGTTAAAAAGCATGTTCACTTAATATCTGATAATGATACATCCTGAAAAAGTTATTATCATGTTATAACATAAAATACCATCCTTAATGGTCCTTTAACTTGTCGCAGTGTTAAACCCTACTACTCTTCACTTGTTTGAGTGCAGGATTACAGCTTGAGGGACGGAGTTTCTGGGAGTTTGTGCAGCTGAATATTAAACACACTTAGCCTTGAGCTTCAAGATTTTTTACGTCTGCCCAAATCTGCAGTTCGACACAGGCGTGCTGAACTGTGTGTGCATGTGTAATGGAGCTGGAGAAATAAACCTTGGCAGCGCAGAAAGTCATTATGTTGCTTCTTCTGCTGCGCAAGATGAAACCAGACGCCGTTTGGGACGCGGAGGAGAAGAGGATGGTGGAGGAGAACAGGAGGAATGATAGAGGAGACCATTGGAGCGTCCTCTTCTTTTCAGCCTACGTTTTCTCGATGGCTCATTCTCTGGCAAATCAACCTTACGCTGAGGACACATGAAGGCTTAAAAATAGCATCTGCTCATTCCAGACCTCCGGCTACCAGAGCAAGTGAGCCACAGCGAGGGAACACACACAAACTTAACACACACACTTAATATACACACACATGGGTCATTATCAGAAACCTGTGCCTTATGGCCCTGAAAACGTCCAAATCTCCAAAACCTCCAAAAATAAAAGAAACCATATTTTCCAGCTTAATCACTTTTCATTTTCACTTTTTATTTCTTGACATGCATGTGTCCACCTTATCCAGTGATGACATAGTTACTTTAAAAAAGTAATCTAATTACTGATTACCCATTTAAAAAGTAACTTAGGATCAAATCAGATTTGAGTCAATTTGGCTACGTTCACATTACAAGCCACATTGCTCAAATCTGATTTTTTGCTCACATTGGATTTGGCTATCTTGACGGTTCACATTCACAAATGTAAGTGATCTGTATCTGTGTGTAATGTGAGCAAATCTGTCCCTGAAACACCTCCCATGTGCACATTGATACGTGTATAAATGTCGCTTTCTTCACCGACAACATCAGCATCAGATGTGTATCTGATTTAGGATTTGGCACGTTCAGCCTGATAATGTGAACATAGCCTTTCATTTGTGGTCCTAAATTGGATATGCATCCGATCCATGGACGTGCGGCATGAATGTAAACAGTCAAATCAGAATTCATGCGTCTTTTTGCTTTTTTTACGCATGCGCTAGGTGCTTCTCTTGATGCAGCTGAGCAGCTGTAGTTGCAAAAAAACAGCAAAAGCAACCAACCTTCTTTTTACACCTCCTTGACCTGAACATTTACTTTAGATCAGCTGTTTGCTGTTTCTCCACTCCAGCAAAAGCTGCTCCACATATGAGCGGCAAACTACATGTACTACATGATGATTGCTAAAATATGGCTCTCAAACTTAAAAAAAGTATTTATTTTTTAACACAGTGGACATAGGTTACTTTCTTAGGAGTGTTTCTTAGGAGCACTTACTACTTTGCACAAACTGCATACACAAGCGTCCACTGTATCATAGCAGCAGCGATGAGATCGGAGTGTGGACGAGGGTCAGGAGGTCAAAAGCTCTGAGGTGTTTGAATAGCTTCTGGCTCTTTTTCCCAACAGTAAATGCGGAGTGTGGTCACGACGAGTTCACGAGGAGCTGAAAGGCAATGCAAGCGAGCAAAGGTCAGCAACTGATGAGATTACACGGACAGGAAGCGAGGGATGGAGTGGACAGAAGAATGTAGGAATACATGCAGCAGACCTGGACCTGGACGTGGAAATGATTGACACGGGAAGGCTTTTAGCCGCTGTCTAGAGGGAATGAGCGAGCGCGAGAGGAATAAAGAGAGTGGAGAAAAAGGCTTTATTAAATCTAATTAAGCATTTGGTGTTCAGGCCAAACGGGCTTCTAATTGAGCTCTACTTTGTGCGGATGCTTGATAACAATTCCCATATAACCAGGGGTGTAAAAACACATTAGTGCATTTTGTCATGCATCAGTCAGACGGCATCATTCGAATCGCAGGAGTAAACAGTACATAATAAACAATATTTCAATACTTTCAAACACTGTTTGAAGGTCAGACGTATCCAAACAGGCCTTCGAATGAGTGAATTTAGCTTTAGTAAAAGACCCAAATCCTCTCATACAGACATGTGGTACGTGGCCATATATCATGCATATATCATACCAGATTGAGCACATATTTATATTTCAAAGTATATGTACATATAGATTGTATACATAGTATATTGAAAAGGTACATACAGCTCTGGAAAGAATTTAAAGACTGTTTAGGACAAATTAACACTGTTTTTTAATCTATAAACTACTGATGACATTTCTCGCAAATTCCAAATAAAAAGTATTGTCATTTAGAGCATTTATTTGCAGAAAATTAGAAATAATGAAAAAAAAAGGTACAATGTTTCCTCAAAAAATTCAAAGAAAACAAGGTCATATTCATTTAGAAACGACAATATTGATATTTTAATAGATCTAAAATTAATAATTGGTGGAACTCTACAAGCCTTTAACACTGTTTTTGAGGTGACCTTATGCCACTCCTGGCTTAAGACTGAAACAAGTGACTTTGCAGTGATGTTATTCTAAAATCTTAAATAAAATCATTCTTGAGAACATCCAGAAAACTTTTTTTTTTTTTTTTTTTTCAAATTTTTTCCCCATTTTCTCCCAATTTAGCTAAGCTATGACTGGTGATGCCACAACAAAAGGAGGGTGAAGACAAGCACATGCCTCCTTCGCAGCGACTCGGTTCCGAGACATCAGCTCACAGACACCTTGTGCTGATCGACATCACCCTTTGGAGTGATATGGGGAAAGAAAGAGCGCCATCTGCCGACCAAGAGAGAACAAGGCCAATTGTGCTCTCTCAGGGCTCTGGCAGCTGATGGCAAGCTGCATGATCGGTATTCGAACCAGCGATCTCCCGATCATAGCTGCAGCGCTTTAGACCACTGGATCACTCTGTGCTCTAACATCCAGAAAACTTTCTTCTAACTAAAAAAAAGTTAGCTGGGTTCTTTTAATGTTGGTGATGCTTCTTTATCTTTTCACTCCTTTATTCTCAATTTTACCCAAATTTAGAATCTTGCAGATGTTCTACTGTTTGTACCGTACTTTTGAGAAGAATGGTCTTGAAATCTAATCTTTTTCCATTGTCTTTCTATACCTTCTATTGACTTTCTATCTATATCTACTGTATCTGTACTTGTGTGGTCATATTAAAAAAAAAATGGAGAATGAAGTGTGACGCATGATTCCAATCTACTGATTCCAATCATATATCTGTGACGCCAGGTAGAGAGGAGTGACGCGAGCCGAGTTAAAAATACAGACAGGTTTATTAGCAGGAAGGCTAACAGGTTCTGCTAACAGAATAACCAAGTAAACAATGATCTCACCGATAACCAGAGACGTAGTCAAAAATACAGTCCGAGTTCGAAACCGAGAAACAGTCCAACCATACAACAAATCCAATAAGGGCAAAACAAAAGACATAAACCGATAATCCGAAAACAGGGTCGTAACGAGAAGGCAAAAACAGTAATCAGGAAAACGCTTAGTACGCAACATAAGTCGGCAATACCTCGCGGTGTTTGTTTACAAATGGATGCCTTAAATACAGGATCTAGATAAGAATTAACCGGAAGTAATTTAGTACACAGGTGAATCAGAGCGTCGGAGCATAACGCGATTGGGTGAAGGTGAAGGGTTATTATTGATGTCATAATCAGGGGAATTCTGGGAAATAGAGTCCGGTAGTGTGGAAGGAGAACCAGGCTGCGTAACAATATCATAGAATTATTGCTTTTGTGTAGGTGCGTCTGACTGTGTGGCCTAGTGTGTGTGTGTGTGTATGTGTGTGTGAATGGTGTGCATCCTATTGTATTAGTGATTGCACTGTCAGCCCTGGGGGTAGCGTAATCAGATATTATTGCATTTCTTCTGATCTTCTCATTTATTCAAATGACGGCTGGCCTTGACCCTGCGACAGAAATGTGCACGTCGCTCAGCGACACAACACTCGAGCGAGAGAGCTGTGTGAGCGAGAGAGCATGAGGAAAGGAGAGAGAAAGAGAGAGAGAGAGAGAGAGAGAGAGAAAGAGAGAAAGAGATGGGGGAGTGATGAAGAGAGATGGAGGGAAATGGAAAGCCGTATGAGGGGAAAAAGGGAAATTAATTTAAATTGCAATTTAATTTATTTTCCCTCGAAAATGAAAGTTGCTGGCTCTCCTTGTCTGGGCAGAGAGTGTGTGTATATATGAGTGTGTGTGTTTTTGAGTGTGTGTGTGTGTGTATGGTCTCCTGCTGCGTGGGCCAAGTCCTGAGAGCAGCACTTAAAGATGATGGCTTTCTGCGCAGAACTGTTGGGAGCAAGCGAGACAGTTTCATTCACCTGCTCCCGCAATATCTCTCCATACAGTGATAACCTTCCTGTGGATGAAAGTGTGTATGTATGTGGGAGTGTGTGTGTGTGTGTGTGTGTGCGCGCGCGTGTGTGTGTGTGTGTGTCTTCGTGAAATGTTTGGCTGTGTTGCTTTGAGTCTACAGCTGCCTCATGCTGAGAGTTGATATTTAGTGTTTACTGGGATCTGTCTGTGTGTTTATGAAGTGTGTGTGTGTGTTGTGAATTAAAGATGGAAAGCTCTCGCTGCTACAGAGCAGGTCAATGCATTTTAGAACTTCTGCTTTAAAAAGGTCTGCATCGATTTGTGTGAACAGAACTTTTCGGTACAGTATGTTTAAATATGTGTGGACTCCCCTTCTACTGAATACATTCAGCTACTTTAGCTTTAAAGCATCAGTCCTTCATTTTTGTTACTTTTAAATTAAAAACAGAACTATTACTACTACTAGTAAAGTTTAAGAGGGAAAAAAATATCATAATTAATGGTGGTATCCATGTCCTGATAACACCATCCCTGCTTTTTCTAATAACTTTTTTTCTGATTAAAAAAGAGTGGGTATCAGTGGGTATGTCAGGCCTGAGCAACCGCGCCCCCCCTCCGGCACTCTCTGAGAGCACTATGCCCATATAAGGACATCCGCTCCTTCTGAGCACACACACACACACACACACGGCTGCTCAGCCCTGATCACAGACTGGCTTCAGCTGTGGAGAGCAGCTTAAAAGCACGCTGCTCTCCTCCACTCTTCGCCGAGTATTGGTCACTATCATGGTCTGTGTTTCCCTGCGGTTCCAGCCTGTTAGCTGTTTGTACAAAGCGTTCTCCCTGACGGTCCTGTCTTCCCGTTTCCCCGGATTCCCCGTTGCATAAGTATTTTCTGTTATATTTTCTTATTTTGTTTATTTGCCCAGTTTTATTTTTCTCAGTCTAGCCGTTTTCTCTAAGCTCTGCTTAGTAGTTTTTTGTTCTCGTTTGTTAGCCTAGTTGTCCCGTTTTCCCCGCTGTACCGCGCTACGCGCTGGTCTTATTGTTTTGGCCACTTCCTGGTTTTATTGTTTTGGCTGTTTTTCGTTTTTCCCGTTTTTTCAGCATTTTCTTTACTTTGCCCAGTCCAATCTTATTTGTCAGTTTCTGAGTTTGTTTCTAGTTTTCCCGTATAGTTATTGTTGCATATTCCTTGTTTTCATTTGTTTTCCATTTTTGAGTTTTATAATTTTTCCTGTGTTTCTGAATAAACACAACTGCTTCGTATCCCATCCCAGCAGTGTCTCCCTTTTCTTGCTCTGCCTGATCCCAGTCAGGTATGACAGGGTAACTGTTATTGCTATTTTTAAATAGAATGTCATTTATAAAAAACAAATTAAAACAAAACAATATAGGTCTTTCAAAACTCCCAGAATTTCACATGCAATGTATTCATGTTAACCTACGTAGCTCCTAAGGTGATATAATGTAAAAAAAAAAAAAAGAAGAAGAGTAGCCTTGACTTATTAAGGTGTGGGAACGAGATAATTAAAGCGTGTGAATGAGAATTCATTAAGTCGTTGGCAGAGAATAATAAAGCTTGCGTTTCTGTAAATGAATACCCCTGAAGGATAATCTTTAGTAAAAAAAATGGAGCTTGAATTAGTTCATTTTGGAGTCTTTCGCATTGAGACATGACATAATTCTAAGTAAAAAAACACTTAATTCTAATACTAAAAGTTGATTGGCTCAGATGCAGACAGTATGCAGACCCGTTTTCCTTCCTTAAGCAGTCAGTTCCAGCACACCCCCTGAGAGCTGCTCGCTTTGTTAACTGCGAAAAAAATGACCTTGTGGCCACGCCTTTATGGCTACGATTTCATTATCTTGTTCCTACGCCTTAATAAGTCATGGCCCTGCCTTAATGATCTCGTTCCCACACTTTAATTTATCTGGTTCCCAGGCATTAGGGTCTCTTTTCATGCCTTAATTATTTCATTACATGATGTCACCTTAGGGCAGGGCTGTCCAAACTTTTTTTGTTGGGGGCCAGAAGGAGAAATATATTTGAAGTCAAGGGCCACAGACTCTGTAATAAAACAAATAATGAAATATACCACTTTAAATAATACATTTACCTGATTACTTTCAGCGCACCCTCTCTGCTTCTCTTGGGCCCGTTTTTCTTCACTACAACTGAGCACTCTCTCCGCTTTTAGACTCTTTGGCCCGTTTTTCTCCACTATAACTGCGCACCATCTCCGCTTTTAGACTCTTTGGCTTGTTTTTCTGCGCTATAACTGTGCACTCTCTATGCTTTAAGACTCTTTGGCTTGATTTTCTGCTCTATAACTGCTCACTCTCTCCGCTTTTAGACTCTTTGGCCCGTTTTTCTGCGCTACAACTGAGCACTCTCTCCACTTTTAAACTCTTTGGCCCGTTTTTCTGCACTACAACTGAGCACTCTCTCCGCTTTTAGATTCTTTGGCTCGTTTTTCTGTGCTACAACTGAGCACTCTCTCCGCTTTTAGACTCTTTTGCCGTTTTTCTGCGCTATAACTGCTCACTCTCTCCACTTTCAGGCTCTTTGGCCCATGCTACAACTTCACTCTCGCTGCTTTTAGACTCTTTGGCCTGTTTTTCTGCGCTATAACTGCACGCTCTCTCCGCTTTTAGATTCTTTGGCCTGTTTTTCTGCGCTATAACTGCGCGCTCTCTCCGCTTTTAGATTCTTTGGCCCGTTTTTCTGTACTATAACTGAGCACTCTCTCCGCTTTTAAACTCTTTTGCCCTTTTTCTGCGCTATAACTGAGCACTCTCTACGCTTTTAGACTCTTTGGCCCGCGCTACAACTTCACTCTCGCTGCTTTTAGACTCTTTGGCCTGTTTTTCTGCGCTATAACTACGCGCTCTCTCCGCTTTTAGATTCTTTGGCCCGTTTTTCTGTACTATAACTGAGCACTCTCTCCACTTTTAAACTCTTTTGCCCTTTTTCTGCACTATAACTGAGCACTCTCTACGCTTTTAGACTCTTTGGCCCATTTTTCTGCTCCATAACTAAGCACTCTCTCCACTTTTAGACTCTTTGGCCTGTTTTTCTGCGCTACAACTGCACACTCTCTCCGCTTTTAGACTCTTTGGCTCGTTTTTCTGCACTACAACTGTGCACTCTCTCCGCTTTTAGATTCTTTGGCTCGTTTTTCTGTGCTACAACTGAGCACTCTCTCCGCTTTTAGACTCTTTTGCCGTTTTTCTGCGCTATAACTGCTCACTCTCTCCACTTTCAGGCTCTTTGGCCCGTGCTACAACTTCACTCTCGCTGCTTTTAGACTCTTTGGCCCGTTTCTGACACCTAGCGTTCAAACTTTGAATCTCACATTATAAAAACCTGCTTAACAGCGGGCCAACTTTCATTCTATTTCTAAAATACCTCGCGGGCCGCTTCAAAAAAGGTAACGGGCCGCAAATGGCCCGCGGGCCGTAGTTTGGACACCCCTGCCTTAGGGGCTCCGTATTAACCTGCATTTAAAGAACTCCTCCACACGTCTAGTGTAATTACACATTCTCGACAGAGAGGTCACTATATTCACAAATCCCCAAATTCCACATACTTTCACTTTAATTTGGACAAAAGTGAGTTCAATCATTTTTGTAGTAACAACATATTGTATAATCACGTTTGTAGCTAAATAGAGTAGGGCTGGCCCGAATAGCGTTTTTTGAGCTCCGGATATTCGGCACTGATTCGAAGCGAATATTCGAATATTCGTTTTTAAAAAAAGAGGTAAAAAAAGAGGTAAAAAAAAAAAAAGAAAATCACGGCCCCCTTAAGACATATTCACCCCGGATTTTTGGTGTTTTTATCCCGGATTTTTGTTTTTCACCCCATATTTTTTCTGTGTTTTTAGCCCAGATTTCTTTGTGTTTTCATCCCGGAATTTCTGCTGCCGCACACCGCGTCTTATCTGCTGCGTAAGAATAAATAAAGAAAATAAATGATGTAATTACTATTATTATTAGAAAAATAACAAACAAAAATAAACCCAAAATGTTGACAAAAATATAGTCTAACGAATAAAAAAAATAAGAAACGAAAAACTCCACAGGACCAAAGAAAATTACTAAGACATGTAATACTGAAAAAAAAACGGAAAAAACAAATACGCGTCTGGGGATAAAAATTAAACAAACCAAACCACACTCAAAGAAATAAATGTATATATAAACAAAACAAAAGAATGGACAAAAACAACAATCCGTTAAAAAAACTCATTTAAATCCATTAAAAAACTCATTTAAAACAATCACAGGCTTTTTGCACAGAATAATAAAAGTTTCGGTTAGTTTCAGTTTCAAATCATGAAAACAGCTCACCAAAACCTCAACCTATCCTTTATATTTGACAATATTTGATTAACTTACAGGTCCTTACTTATTTTTATTTAACTGAACTGAGTTGTAAATTATTTATAGCCTCGCGCTGAATTCATCTCCCGCTGCGAAAGAGAGAGAGAGAGAGAGAGAGAGGCGCAGCGCATTTTGCCTGATTTTAATTAACAGTACATTTGTTGGCTTTAGTAAGTTTAATAACATTAATTTTAGTATACTTGTCAGATCTTATTTATAAAAACTTTTTTTAGAAGACAGAGGTTATTCTGCGCGCAATGCCGCGCCGCTGCGCCAAGCACCACTTTGCGTGCCTGACATTTCAGAGTGCTGGACGAGATTTTAATTCATGAATTAATATATTTAATATTTTAATAAATTTGCCCTGGTGATAAGAAACGAATGCTAACATATAGCTTTATATTTCTGTGTATTTCAAATGTTTTAAGTTTTATGTAATTGACGGGCAGCACCACGCGCCAGATTGACAATGTGCTTTATTTTTCAGATATAAAAGTGAAATTCAGTTAAATAATAGCAAAGTTAACTAAAATAAATTTATGTTCAGTCAAAGTTATTTTCTCTTTTAATTTTCCATTTCAAAACTCCAGCATTTGAGTGAGAATAAGCATCTGTTGAAATTTTTAAACAGCAGAATGCCTAGTTACAGTTATTTAGTCTGTGTACTAAACATAAATATAAATCCTTATAACTGACAGAAATAAATATAACTAATAATAATTTATAGTTACAGTGCAGATTTTTAAGTATATATATTTTTTCATAGTTGATTGCTGAAGGCTCTGGGTGTGGTTTATTTTTATGTGGTAAAGATGTGATGGTATGGAGTATTTTGGAGCGCAGGGTGAGCAATCGCGCTAAGCTTTTTTCCGCCGCCAAGATAGAAACACGCCAGAAATTTACCTCAACACACATCATTTCCAGACCACCACGCCCATCGGTGTTAATATATTCCAAAGTCCAACGCTATTTTAAGGACGCGTGCAAGGCCTAAAAATAGACTGTTGACGGGTGGCAAAGCGCCACGCTACACGCCTTGCGTGGGGTGTATGATAGGGCTCTTTGTCTGTATGCGCAAAGTTTAAAAAAAGTTCATTCAGCTGCTAAAGTAACGTGCAGTAACGGAGTGTCGAAAATGGTAACGGCGTTATAGTTACAGTCATAGTAATTAGTTAGATTACTCCTTACTGAAAAAAGTAACGGCGTTAGTAACGCCGTTTATTTTAACGCCATTACTCCCAACACTGTCGTCTGGATTAAACTCCCGCTCCAGCCAATAACAGTTCAGTTCTGTCCCGCACGCAAGATATTCTGACGGGACCCGCGAGAACAGAAGTGGTTAGAGTGAGGTGGAGCTCTGGAAAGTAGAAAAAAAACGAATATCCGAATACCAAAATTAAAAACCGAATACCTACTCAACGAACGAATATCCGAATACCCGAATATTCGGGTCCAGCCCTAAAATAGAGTCAATATGGAGTCAAAGTTTTGGTATCTATTGTATATATTTCTGTAATGCTGTTTTATGCTTAGAGCTTGTAAACAGCTTTGGCCGTTTATGAATCAGTGTAGCAGTAAGTTCTTTAGAGGCACAATGTACTGTAGAAGACCAGCACTTTTTCTGTGTTTAAACACTGTGTGGGTACATTAAAGGCAGAAAGTGCTGAGTAAGTGCAAAATTAGCTCTCCAAATATCTGAGGGCCAATGTTGGTTTGTAACAGCTGTGAGATCTTTGAAATGGGTGTTAGGGAATTACTGCGACCAACGTAAATGAAGAGGAAAAAAAAAAAAAAAAAAAAAAAAGGAAATGTTGAGGGAAACCGCAGTGAGAACATGCTTTAATAATGTGTGCGCTTGCAATTACGAGGCTGTAAATGAAAGAGCTGCTTCTACAGTGGGTAGGAGTGAGAAAACAGAGCTGGAATGAATCATCTTCAGTAATGAGAGAGCCTTGGATCTTAGGTGATACAATTCCACCTGGATTTATCGAACAACCGCTGTAGAATCAGACCTTTTAATGGTGTGATTTTGGGTTGTTTTAACCCTAACCCTAGGGAATTATAGCCTGGTACCAAGGCGGTGGAGAAAGAAAAATACGCTTATTGTAAATTCTAAAAAAATCAACCAATAGGAAATAAACTTGGTGGGTAGTCGTGTCAGACTGTCATGGAGAGGACCAACAAATCTATTCAAAAGGCCAACTTTTCTGAATTGCACACTCCATTGCGTTATTACAACAAGACAATCATTGTCTTGTCAGTTGCATTGCCAGAAACCTCTACAAGCTCATGCAAACCTTACATGTTTTATTACACATGCATTACACATGTGGACACATGCATATGACCAAAAATGGACAATTTAAGTCAAAAGTTGTAATCAGTTCCTGGCAACCTTTATCTTTCTTTATCTTTATTTTTGCAACTATTTCTTTGATGATGAGTGCATATAGCAATCAAAAGAACTGATGGTCAAACAAGGCTCAGAACTAGACAAATTCTGATTTCTGATGTTTCTAGTGGAGCTCAAAGATTCTGGTACATAGATCATCAGTGAGATGGTTGGATTTGACCCTATGCACTACGTCTTTAATACAATTTGGGGGACAACTGGACAAAGTTGCCCATATATGTTGCAGCTGGGCCTGTAGATCCTGCACACTCTTAGGTTGCTGAAGCTGAAACCCCAGCCAGTCTCATAAATGCTTAGTTAATATGGATATCGGGCTGACCAAAGAAACGTTGTAATCTTGTGGAATTCCTGGGAAACACTTGTTCTGTGTGGGCAAGCATTATCCTTCTGAAAATACAACCAAATACTACCTGGACCTAAAGAAGACGCAGTTTTAGTTCATAGCAGTCCAGGTATCTCATTTACAAAATCAATGCAAACAAAGGTAATAGTGGAAATTTCTCAAAATTTTTCAAAGCATACTAAGTGCACTTTTCCAGTACTACATACAGCTCTGGAAAGAAATTGGAGACCACTCACAAATGTTGAGTTTCTCTGACTTTACCAAACTGAAAACCTATGGAATATAATCGAGAAAAAAATTGACAATCACAAGCCATCAAACCAAGCTGAACTGCTTGATTTTTTGCACCAGAGGTGGCATAAAGTTATCCAAAAGCAGTGTGTAAGACTGGTGGAGAACATGCCAAGATGCATAAAAACCGTGATTAAAAAACCAGGGTTATTCCACCAAATATTGATTTCTGAACTCTTAAAACTTAATGAATATGAACTTGTTTTCTTTGCATTATTTGAGGTCTGAAATCTCTGCCTTTTTTGTTATTTCCTGTTTAAACAGGATTAAGGAGATGATTTGATCCCAAGCAAGTGTTACCCACACTTCAGAATTCTTTTTTTCATGCATTTGATGTCATTCTACTGTTTGTGTCAGAAACAAAGATGTTTCAGAACAAGAAATTACTTTAAACGTACAGTTATTTACCTAAATAACTGATTGTGCTGCATTACCAATGCTGAAAAAACAGCTCATAAGGGGGTTGAAAAGCTGGTACATCCTATATTAACTAGCATAGTGTATATTGTGTATAGTTTGTCCATACAGTGGTTTCATCATGCTATTCAACAAGCTTGGTCATTTATTCACTAACATGGCAAAAGCTTATATTGTGTCCCATGACTTTTGCCATGACCCATTGAAGCTAAAAATCTTCTAAACTGAATGTGGATCTGATTTCTGCCAGAATTACTTGTCTTTCACGTGGACAATTTTAGCCAGATATCGCCGGTCACAATCCATATAATTCATTGCACTATTGACCTAGTTGATTGCTGAGCTGGCCAACCATTACACTGCCAAACTGGTTAACCACATAATGGTATTCTCTGTGTGTGTGTGTGTGTGTGTGTGTGTGGGGGGGAAAGAGAGAGAGAGAGAGAGAGAGAGAAAAAAAGAGAGAAATCCACTTTGTTGCTCTCCGTTGCTGAAAAGCGCACCCTTGTGTTTGTCCATTTAGTTTTGGGATTTAAAGTCTGTTTGAACTCCACAGGCCAACAGAGCGAGACATTAGTGTTAACTCACACCCACACAGAAACACACACACTCACTATAGCAGCTTTTAGTCCCTCTATCTTCTAACCTGAACCATCCTTACTTGTTGCTGTACTTTTTTTTCTACTAGACTTTATTCTACATTCTCTCCATCTGTCTCTTCCCTTCCTCCTCTCTTTTTGATCGTGTCTTTTTGACTCGACTTCTGCTAAAGTAAGTGGCATTTTAACAAAGCTGAGTAAAATTAGCCAGAGCCAATTTTAAAGAAAGAATCTCTGGACCAGTTCAAGTTCGCTCGTCTAAAGCGCTGCTTTATGAAAGCTTTTTTACAATCAATAAAACCGAGGCTGTTAAAAACGAACCCATCAAGTAACACCATCGTTCACTCAGGCAATTACCTCATGGGATAGAAATAGACTGTGATTCAGTATTCACCTGCTTTGATCTCCCTTCGAATTTAGAGACCTCATATTGCTTTTAAATGGCCAATATGGCAAAACATATAGCATTGAATTAATGGATGTACTATACACTAGGGATGTAACGAGACATTCATATGATGAGATGAGACAAGACAAGATATTGGGTTCATGAGACAAGATAAGATTTTTAACAATATGTTTTTATTTCACACTTTTATTTTTAAATATAATTTCATTTGTAATTTTCTCGCAATTTTACCTAGGCCAGTTGTCCCACCCATCCACATCTTTCACCCCCTAGAAGTGATAAGTGAAAAGAGCGCAATCTACCCACCCAAAGAGAGCAAGGCCAATTGTGCTCTCTCAGGGCTCTGGCACATGATGGCAAGCTACATGACCGGGATTCGAACCAGCGATCTTCCAAACTTTAGCTTTGCTTTAGACTGCTGGACCACTCGGCACCCCCACTGCAGGTTAAATGTTTTAAGTTTTGTAAGTAATCATCTTGCCATAAAGTCAGTCAGTTAAGTTTTACTCTAATTCTGAATTATGTATGATTTATATGATCATATGCAGTAAAATGCAGAACGGTATACAAGTGCTGCAGCCTGCTTCATCATAAACCCAATAACTTCTCTCCTTTATGATCTCACATGAGTCCCTTCATGCCTTTGAACTATTGTCAGAATCCCCCCAGTGAGGGTTCTGTATTCAACTGCCATTTCCAATTGAGGGTTCTATATAGTCCTGGCAACCTATGACCGAATCCCAGTCATCAATCATGGCTACAGCTGTACTGTATATGTTTCCTGTTTCGTTCCTTATACTTTTCTGAATGGTGTTTTGACTTAGATATCAGTAATAAACTTCTTATTTTATAATGTACATGTGCTAATGTGTTTATTACCATGGAAAAACATGTTAAAGTCAGAAGGACAGATACAGAGGGGAGGAGAGCAGCATTTCTCTGCTCTAAGACTCTCCTGCCTCTGAATCTCTCTGATTCTGATGCTGGGTGGTTGCAAGCAAGATTGATACAGGGTTTTTGCGGGTGATGCAAGCGTGACTAGAGTATCTAGGGGGTGAGTGTAAGGCCCAATCCCATTTCACCCCTTGGCTCTACCACTTACCCCTACCCCTTCCTTTCGTGTAAGTGTAAGTGTTCCTAAGTGTAACCCTTAGGGTAAAATCCTCCCCACAAGAATCCTCCCCCTAAGAATCAAGGACCCGAAACGTCATCAGGAGCGCTAAGGTTCAGCAATGTATCTGCTGGTTAACTAGTTAACTTTAGGGTTTTATTGTATGTCTTCAGAACGGGAGATGGTGTAGAAATTATTATCAATCATTGTCAATTTCTCAATTCCTCTGTGATGAGGAGCTGAAATTAGCTTTAATTAGCTTTTAATTTATTAAATTTTTCCATTCCACCTTAATACTGCAGATTCTGGCGTCTGTTGCACCATTTAAGGTGGAACAGGAAAGTTAGCTACCTAGCTACTGAGACATCTTTTTTATGCTTGTTATGAAGAATTTGACCATAAAACATTGAAACTACACATTAAACGCTAATAAAATAGTGCTAATACCTCTTTGTTTTAAGGGTTATTCCTTCCCCCTACCCCTCCAGCCTAACAAGAATCGGGACACCCCTACCCCCTGGGTACGTGGGATTGGGCCTAAGTATTATAGTGAAGCTCCGGCAGACCAGCGCTACTGTTTGCTGTCATAATGATCAAACATTTGTTTTGGATACCTGTGCATAAGTATCACGTATCATAAGTATAATTTAATTTAAAGGCATGTTTATAGTTCATACTAGGAATAATTCATAGAAGGCATTATCGCCCACAGTGGACTGTATTGGGCGTTAATGATCGTGACCGAAAGTGCATGGTCAGAATTGACCATGTGGAAAGACAAGCGACTCTGGCAGAAATCCTATCCTAATCTTATTCAAACAACAGGCCCGAAATGCACATCCCACAGGTCAATTATTCGATCTTTAGCTTCAATGGAACATGAGAAAAGTCATGGGACATGATGATACAAGTACCAGTCCCATTACAAAGATCTGCCTGATGTCTCTGAGATGTTTTGACCCTCCAGTCATCTAGTAATCACAATTAAGGCCTTGTCACAGTGACTCATGTTTTTAATGCTTTTTTTAAACATGAATTTAAAGAAATGACTGACTTGACTTGCTGCCTAATTTGTAGATTTGTTCATTGATTGCAATGGTAATTGAAATCAATGAAAAGCATCTTGTTAGAAGTAATGTTGGAACATTTTTATTAGTCCATTCTTCATGAAATTTGGACACAAGGGCCCTATCTTTCACCTTAAGGCACAAGGTGCCTCATGATGCGTATTGCTATCTTTCCACCTCACCAACAGTTTGAATAGCAACTGGGCTTCTGAATATATCTTAATCAATTGGGTGTAGTTGTCTCGATGTGTGGTGTGTTTTGGGTAAATTTCTGGCATATTGCTACCTTGGCAATGGAAAACACAGATGCACCTCTGACTGAAATGATCTTAGACAGAAGTCAGCAGTCACATGTCCACTGCTATCTTGGCAGTGAAATGTCAACACAGTCAATCACGTACACCCACATGTGTTATGGAGCATGGTTATGGACAATGCTCCAATCATCAAATAGCAATCTGTCAAAATCACAACCATGATTAATTAAGATAATTATTACATGCCTTTTGAGTGTTTTGAGTCGTGCAGGGCATAATTTTCCTGTTGTTATGATAGCAAAGACACACTGACACCCCCTAAATTAAGCTATTGGGTGCACCATTGATGGCTCACCTATAGATCTATAAAATAGGGCCCAATGTATTTGCCAATACCATACATACACTGGTGTTCTTCTTTATAATAATGGTAGATAAACACACTCTCTTTGTAGAGGACACACATTTTTTAGGTCTGTAGTTCAGGCTAGGTCTGTACGCTCTCTAAGCAGAAAGAAATACGAGCATGTTTTTAGCTGGCTGGAGAGCCTCCATTCACTCAAGCATGAGAGTCAGCTAAGGACTGCTCTCTCTGTACCGCCTCTCCCTTCTCTCTCTCTCTTACTCTCCCTCTCTCTCTCTCTCTCTCTCTGTCCTTCCTTCATTCCCTCTGCTACTTCTCAGAAGTGTTCTTCTGGGCACAGGCAGTCTTCATTGGAGAGTTTCTCTATCAGCTCTGTTGCTGTTGTAACCCAAATCCAATATTCTGGAAGATGGCAGAAGATGTTGCAGAAAATAAATCTAGTTACAGCTAACTAACTAGCTTACTCACAAGTTTACACGCTCCCTTACTGAAATAAATTGGCCCTTCATTGTTTGTGTGCGCTCTTTCTTACTGTGAACTCACACTAAGCACGGTTTGGTTGAATAATGCTGGAGCACGGACTGCCTAGTGCAGGGGTGTCCAAACTTTTTTTGTTGGGGGCCAGAAATCACCGCCCACAGACTCTGTAATAAAACAAATAATGAAATATACCACTTTAAATAATACATTTTCCTGATTACTTTCATTTACACACCATTTTACTTGACTTACTATCTTTATCTTTGACAGTGTTGTGTAAACTAAGATTTTTCAAATTGATGTTTCATTTCATGATGTCTCTTAATATTAAACTACTTAATTACGGCAACTTTTAGACTCTTTGGCCGTTTTTTTGCGATAGAAATGCTCATCCTCTCCGCTTTTAGACTCTTTGGCCCGTTTTTTTGCGCTAGAAATGCGCATCCTCTCCGCTTTTAGACTCTTTGGCCCGTTTTTTCTGCACTAGAAACGCGCATCCTCTCCGCTTTTAGACTCTTTGGCCCATTTTTTTGTGCTAGAAATGCGCACCCTCTCCGCTTTTAGACTCTTTGGCCCGTTTTTTGCGCTAGAAATGCGCACTCTCTCCGCTTTTAGACTCTTTGGCCCATTTTTCTGCGCTAGAAATGCTCACCCTCTCCGCTTTTAGACTCTTTGGCCCATTTTTCTGCGCTAGAAATGCGCACCCTCTCCGCTTTTAGACTCTTTGGCCCGTTTCTGACACCTAGCGTTCAAACTTTGCATCTCACATTATAAAAACCTGCTTAACAGCGGACCAACTAGCATTCTATTTCTAAAATACCTCGCGGGCCGCTCCAAAAAAGAAAACAGGCCTCAAAAGTGGCCTGCGGGCCGTGCCTAGTGTGAGTACACCCTTACTTACTCACTCGAAGAAAAAAAAATATTTCTGGGATTATTATATATATTATGTTTGGGAGACTTCCTGAAATTCTGTGACAGGTGGGTGGGATCTCTGTAAATAAATACTGTGGCATGGAAGAGGAAGGAAGACCCGTGAGACTCATGCTGAATGCTCAACAGCTCCTTTATTGAACAGGCTTGCCACTCACTTACAGTCTTTAACAAGACTAGGAGAGCTAAAACCATTACCCCACAGAGCTAAAACAGCCCAAAGGCCACCAACCCAGCTGTGTGTCTCCCAGATGGCAGATCCAGAGTGGTGCTCACCCTCTCTGCATAACCCCTCCCAAGGGAGATGCCCCACCCCTGTCATCCTCGCACACAGGAGAACAGAAACATGCCTACAGGCAGCCACACACACAACCCAGAGCCGCCACAATACTAAGTATGTGACTTACTAAAACCCTGTTATTTTGCCTTAGATGGAAACATACTGTATTTCCTATTGTATTTCGTGGTTTCAGACAAGACAGACTCTGGGTTGTGTTTTCATTGATTTTTAATCTCGGATAAAAATAAATAAATAGCCTTTAGCTCTGAATAGTCGGGTGCCTTTTTTCTCCACTCCACTAATCTCTCCATTTTAAGACGTGTATAAAAGGGGCAAATGTGTTTAATATTCACTCCTGTACTGGGATATTTACAAGCTCACAGGCTAATAAACTTAATAACAGGATTAACAGGTGAACAGCTTAGCGTTTTATTGGCCATCTCGGCTCGTAATTATGTTGTCCGCATTGTGCATTTCTGCGGAACCTGCACAATTGCATAGCCACATAGCCTAACCGCGCTAAGCTAGATGCACAAACTTTTAAATAAATAAATAAATAAAATAAATACTCTACATATCTGATAAATAGACATGAACAGCATTTAGCTCTGGAGAGGTGGGTGCCCCTTTGCACTGCTATACTCCTTTACTGCTACATGCTAGTATAGACCATAAGGCGTAGCATTAGCGGTGCATATATATGAGTATAACTTCAACACTCTAAAAAACAGAAGTACGATAAGAGTACTTTTCATAATTGTACCCTCAAAGGTATAATATTGGTCTTTAGAGGGTCAGATTTGTTCCCTCTGAAGTACAAAGTATTTCCTAACAGCAATAAGTACAGATTTCTACAATTTAAATAACCAAAAGCTACATTCCGTATTCTGTATCACTGTACTAATGAACAATATATATTTTAATTGCACATTTTTTTATTTGAAACCCAGACAATTTTGGATCATTAAGCTCTTGACACACATTCAGTTAATGATACAGTTTATAATGTTTAAAATCTTTACTGGCACAAAAAACATGGGTACAAAAAGGACTTTCACTAAAAGGTACTTTTTTGTACCTCAATATAAGGTACAGCCCCAGCGACAAGCTTTGTACAAGCTTTTTAAGTACAAATCTGTCAATTTTCTCCCTCTAAAAATTGGGACAACCCTTCTAGAACCTCTTAGGTAATGTGATAGCAGTAGAGTGCTAAAGTTTAGCAACTTTTAGCGGTTAGCGGTTGGTTAACTAGTAAACTTTAGGGCTTTATATTAGATGTAGTAAACGGAGTCGCACAGCTGTGGTAATTAGCCTTATCTGGCTATTATATCATATTAAACGGCACCTTATCAGCAGTTTAGCTTAAATAAAAGGAATATATTTGATAGCTGGGTCGGATCGAGACCGGATCACGTTCTCACCACATGCAAACCGCCCCAGAGTTCGTTTTGATGTGCACCCGAGTGTGATTACTGGTTTCACACCTGCTCAATCGACCAGAGTCCTTTTTACTGGAACAAATAGTGCTGGTGTAAAAGCACCCTTAAAAGCTTTTTTTTATTTAACGTTTCTTAGCGACGTTGTTGCAACGTCACTTGTGTCAATGTTTAATATATTCAGATTTTGGAATATTGCTATTAACATTTCCATAACGTTAGTATTTGTGTAGCTGTGAACATTATGTAATGCCAAGCTCAGACTACACAACATTTTGTCCCTCACAATGTTCACTATGTTAGATTAAGCAGTTATTTTCATTTTGCGTCGTTCTCGGGGGACTGGCAACACTACAAATTAGTCAGCCCTTCGCGTGATGGAAGTGCTTTTGTGCTGAAGAAACTAAAAAAAAGAGGGAAAAGCGACTGTGGGCTCGTTCCTGGGTGACCCAAATGGACATTACATGCTTTTTGTACTCCAGAGAGAACTTAAGGTATGGTAAAGATGTAGCTTCTTAGGTTTCAGTGCCTGTAAACAGAATATTTCATGAATGAAGTAGATTAATAGATGATTATTAGATCATTATTCCGTTTCTCTGGTCCAGCGAACTGCAGGAGCATCGTCCTGCTTTCTTTTCTCATGTTTACATCTGTGCGCCTCAGAACGCTCCGTCTTCCTATTGGTCAGAGTCAGGAAGCACATCGCGGAGCAGCATGCGTCAAACTAGACGATAAAATACAAAAAAATCTAACATGCTAGTCTTTCCGTCGGACGCTCCGACACCGTCGCTCACGTCAGATTACTGCTCTTTGACTGTGTCACACTACACGGACCTTTGTCGCTGGCAACAGTGAAATTCGCATCCGACGCACTCAATGTGTCGGCGCCGACAAAATCAGGTCAAAATCGGGCTAAAATCGTGTAGTCTGCATAAGAAACATTCTAATACTGTAACGTTTTGATGCAAATCATTGTTATCTCACATGTGTTCAGAACATTCCTGGAACATTGCTTTTGTAACCCCTCTGGAACCTTTTCAAAACGTTGCTAAACATTCTTAGAATGTTCTATGTTAGCTGAGAGATTAGCCATATGGCTAACAGCAGACCTTGGCAGGACTGGAAAGAATACTGTGTGTGCTTTTGGAGTGATTGCATTCCCTCAAACATTAACCCTAACTTTTTTGTACTGTAAAACTTTGGTTTGAATACATGTGGTTAAACCCCTAATATTTTGTAGTAGAACTATCTTTCTGTATTTGTTCTCTCTCTCTTTCTATTTCTCGCTCTTTTTTTTCTCTGTCTCTCCCATGCTGCTTGTTGGAGAGCAGCTAATGCAGGCTGCTAATACTCATGAATAATAGATCCACACTTTCTGATTAAAGCCTTGAAGTGCTGGAGCCTAAAGAACAGATCCAAACAGAGCAGGTGCTTTTGTGTTAGACGTTCTTACATCAGTCTCCCACTAGTTCTTGGACCAATTACTGCTTGAGTCATTCAGCTACAGGCCGAGCTACCTGGCACTTCCTTCAACAACACTTAGAGACAGATTCCAGGTTTAGATTTGTACAAAACAAAGCAGATGCATCGCTGTTAGGTCATTCAAATGTCTACTTTGGAAAAAAACAAGTATTTATAAGTTAAATACTAATTGAATTAAGTACTTTACACCATTTTTGATGTTCAAACTGTAATAATGTCAAAATAAAAATAAAGAAAACATTTCAAAATGTCTAATTAAAGGTTATCCATATAACCAATGTTTTTATTATGTTTTATTTTGGTTTACTTACAGCTTTTAGCTAGCTAACTAGCTAGCCTTGGCAAGCTAACACAGTTTATGTTGATATTTTGATATTTAAATTGTAAAAATGTCAAAATAAAAACACCAATAGTAAAAATGTCAAAGTATCAAAATGTCTGAGGGCTCCAGATTCACCAGCGGACTAGGGTCGGGATATTGCTGATTCGAATCCCAGCCATGCAGCTTACCATCAGCTGCCAGAGCCCCAAGACAGCACAATTGCCCTCGCTCTCTCTGGGTGGGTAGATGACGTTTTTTCCCCACACCACTTCAAATGCTGATGTGGATCAGTACAAGGCGTCTGTGAGTTGATGTATCAGAACCGAGTCGCTGCGCTATCCTCCGAGTGCGCTGTGATGCTACTTAGCAATGCTACATCAGCAGCAGATCAAAAATAGTGATTGGCTTTGCACATGTTGGGAGAGGCATGTGCTAGTCTTTACACTAGCACATGGGGGATATAAAGCTGGCTAGCATCTCAACAACTAGGACAATTGGCCATATAATTGGGAGAAAAACAGGAAAAAAATACAAATAAAAAAATAAACAAACTACTGTCCCCATATGACAGAAACAGAAAGACTTTCTGTACATAGTTTTATACTTGTTAGGTCCTCCTCCTAATAAAAAAGCTTAATGTCTCAGCAGGTTAAGTTGCAAATATGAACTGATTGGCTTTAAGGATCAGCTAAATTAGTGATGTTTTGATTGATCACTCTTTGCATATTTTCACTAAAAAAGGTCTGTTATCAATATACAGGAGTTGGTCAATGAAACTAAAAAAAAAACACCTGGTTTTAGAGCACAATGATTTATTGTCCCGATGGACAGTTCTGGTGGAAACAAGAGAGTTGAGGTACACATTGAACTCTGCTGTGATTTGATCAGCCGTAGTTTTATGTTTTATTGGATACAATCCGGGTTAGCACCCGAACATCCCTTTCAGACAGCTTCCTCTTACAGCGTCCACAGTTAATCCTGTTGGATGTGGTTCATCTTACCCTGCTAACTGAACCTTCACACTCTGCTCTTACTGGTGCAATGTGCAATTAATAAAGATTGGCCAACAGACTGCTCCAATTTAGCCATGAAACCTCCCACACTAAAATGACAGATCTTTCAGATTCATTGTCCAACCCCTGTATGTGCAAAGGTTCCAGAATCTATTAGACATCCTTCTCAGGACAGTAGAGAAAATTAAAAACTCTATTAAAGAAAAAAACAGTGATCTGATAATCTAATAACAGTGATCTTGTTGCCAGAATAAACCAGAAAAAACATTTATTAGGGCTGCTTTATTTTGCCGTTGTGGCCAAACCTACTCTCTTTGCACACATGCAAACACAGGCACAGACACTGTCAGATGATACTGAGATGGATTCGGAGCTCCCAGTGTTTTGCAGATGACCTTTCCAGTAATTTCCACTCATCCAGAACAGCCGCTGATCTCCAGCAGCTTGGCTGGAACATCAAGCCTTTAAAAGCTTTACTGAGTTTTCTGTGATTTTCTCTGTTTACCTGTGAGATTCATTTCCTGTCTCTCTGTGTGTGTAAGAGTCGTTTTCTCTCTTAGTGTGTGTGAGAGAGTTTGACTAACCCAAAGCCTCTGATTTTATAAGGACTAGTATATATTGATGTGAACAAGAATTAAATATTCAATTAAACATGTTACACATTTCATATTAGCTCTGATATTTCTGGTTTAATAAAGAGTAAATGTTTAAACTCTTAAGTTCTCACGTTTAATATTCATCCAGAATCTGCTCTGTGACTTTAAGCTGCCATAGACTGCATTTAAAGAGTAAAAAGTAATTTAATTTGTCTGTATATAGTAAATGTGTGACTATGGTTGGGGTTAGGGGTGGGCGATATATAGCACTAAAATAATATCACAATATTTCAGTGTATGTTTGTGATAACTTTATTTTTGAAGATAAGCCAAAACATTGAATTAATTTAGTATAAGTATAAATATAAGAGTTTCATACATTCTGTAGAAACAACAATATATATATATATATATATATATATATATATATATATATATATATATATTCATCTGTTTTATAAAAAGTAGCGTACCAAGACCCTGATTGTCTTGTATGAAAAAAAATAATATAAAAATTATAATAATAACAATAATAATGTAAAAAAATATAAACAATGTAGTTTTTTTGTAACAACAAAAAATCTGCCAAAAAAAGTAAAGTGCGGCATTTTCAGTGGCGCATAAACTGGCACAGTGGCATATAAAGTGCAAACAAATAAGTAAATGTAAATACAATAAACAGCTAAACAAAATACACTATAAACAATATGGCACACCCGTAATTGTGGTAAAAAAAATGCTCAGATGCTATTTAATTAACCTATTTACAACCCTGTTATTTTGCCTCCAAATGAACCTTGCTGATTTTCCATTTACAAAGTTTTCTCAGAAAAAAAAAAGATATTGGCTGTTTTTTTTGTCATGACAGCAGGTGTCCCAGTACTTTTGTCTGTATAGTGTGAAAAGAATATATATATATATATATATATATATATATATATATATATATATATATATATATATATATTTATGTGCATTTTTGTCCGCACTTGTTTTTCCAGAATAAACTATTGCTTAACCTTACACTCACACACTCAGCCTCTGTGTGTTAGAGTCATTCTTTTTCTGTGTGTGTTCTTTGTAACAAAAAGAGATAGAGGTAAAAGAGAAAGAAAGAGGTAAAGAGAGATTTGAGAGAGATTTGAGAGTTTAACTCAAACCCATATTCACTCACTTCACATTTCATGCGACTCCATATATAACATTTAAAGAGTAAACAGTGTTTAATTTGTTCCCGTGTGTATACATAGAGTAGTAAGTGTGTGACTATGATTGGGAGAAAAATGCTCAGATGCTATTTAATAAACCTATTTACATTCTTTCATTTTGCCTCGAGGTGAACCATGCTGATTTTTTCTTTTAATGAAGGCTCCTGAAAAGCAAGCAAACAAACATATATATAAATGTTCTTTTTATTGGCTGTTGTTGTCATAACAGCATCCGTCCCTGTATCTTTCTTGTGAGCATTTTTGTCAGCAGTTGTTGCCATTATAAACCAGAAAAACATTATTATTGCTGCTTTGTTTTGCTATATTGCCCACCTTTACCTTCACACATTGTCTCTATGTTTGTATGTGTTGTTTTCTCTCTTAGAGTGTGTACTGTGTCAGAAATAGAGTGAGAGAGAGAGAGAAAGAAAGAAAGAGATATGATTTGCAATGATTCCTCAATTCTCAGGTTTGATATTTGTCCAAAATCCGGTCCGTGACTTTAAGATGCCATAGACTGCATTTAAAAAGTATAGAGTATTTAATTTATTATCTGATGTAAAGTATACATAGTAAGTGTGTGTGACAGGTTTTTGTAACAGAGCTGCTCTACAGACAGATTTAGGAGATCCTTTGTTCCAAGAGCATCAGACTCTTCAACTCCTCCCAGTGGAGACAGAAAAGAGAGGACAGATGAGGAACGAATCTCATATGCTTTCTTAATCACAGCCTATTTTTTTTTAATCTGTACAGCAATCCCACTCTGTAACGTGCACATCTATACCCTGGGACGGTATAAAATTTGACATTTTACTGTATATTCTGTTCATTTGCACACCTGGGCACTTGTAACTTCATGGTACGTCTTGTACATTTGCACTCCTGGACACTTGTCACTTAATGCTACATCCTGTATATTCACACTCCTGGACACTACACTACTCACTTAATTTAAATACAATACTTGCACAGGTTTATGTTTAGTATTTTATCTATCTATCTATCTATCTGTCTGTCTATCTATCTATCTATCTGTCTGTCTGTCTGTCTGTCTGTCTGTCTGTCTATCTATCTATCTATCTATCTATCTATCTATCTATCTATCTATCTATCTGGGGTGCAGTTAACTTGTGGTTTCTGAGGCTGATCACTCTGATGAACTTATCCTGTGCAACAGAGGTAACTCTTGCTCTTCTTTTTCTGCAGAGATTCTGATGAGTGCCAGTTTCATCATAATGTTTTGATAGTCTTTCAGCACTTGACTGATCTTCGTTTCTTAAAGTATTTTTTTTTTCATTACTTAGTTGAGTAGTGCTTGCCATAATATGGACTAGAACATTACTTAAATAGAGCTTTTCACTGTATATCAAATCTACCTCTTCACAACTTCACAACTGATGCTCTCAAACACATTAAAGGGGCAAGATATTCAAGTAATTACTTTTTTTGTTTAATAAATATTTCCATATGTCTTTCTTCATAAATACTGTAAACAAACTTAAAAATCATCCTTCAAACTACAATTTTAATATATTTAAAAGGGCTGTAGTTAGTGCTCTATTTTACTGGGAATAAAACATACAGTAGAAACAGCAGCAGCTTGGTGTGACTTTAGTTTCCGCCGTTTTCGGGCTCCCTATCTCCTTTTAGGGGCGTTTTTTCCCAGTCATGTCCCAATTCACTAGTTGGGGCAGCGGTAGTGTATTGGACCGCGACCCTGACAACACAGGTTCGATCTCGCATGAGGAGTGGTGTGTTTATTTATTTATTTTTTCCTTACTTCCTGGGTTTACCTGCTTTGAGATCAACTGTACTGCAATTGGGTTCAACAACCCTCTGGGTGGGAGAGCTATTAATCTGTAGCACTCAATCCCATTACACTTCATTTTTACAAAACACTTCATTTTTTTTTGTGGCCGGCCACTTAATGGCGGCCAAACTTAATTGCCGACCCCTGCTCCACATGAAACATCAAGACAGATTTTCCAACTCTAATTATTCAACTTTACTGAGATCAATACAGTTTTTCTTTTTAGGGCCTCTTTGCTACATATATACACATTTTCTTTCATTCAAAAGACTTTTAAATTTGTACATTTTCTGTGCAAGTGTTGGAATTTGGCCGGTAAGGTTAAAACATGATGTTCTGCTATCTCATGCATCTCTGCCTCAGGATGTTCGGCAGGTCATTAAGCTGTTGGAAAAGTATGAATCACTAAGAGCAAAGCTTTTTACTGGTAGTTTTAAGGACCCCCTGCATTAGTCCGAGCTAATCTCAGCAGAGGCGGACAGAAAAAGCAGTGCAGAGGCTGTTTGAGCATGACCAGCAATCATGGTCATGGTTTGAAATGGGGGTCAAGGAAAAAATGCGGGCAGGGTTAATGTAGGTACATCCATAATCATAAACTGAGTCATAAGTAGGGAAGGTCAAAACCTGGAGGAGCTAGAAAATGCTAGAAAGGTGCTTTCCACCCAATTCCCCAGAACCCACCAGGCAGTTCACTTCTTTCTTTCTTTCTTTTTTTTGCTTTACAGCTTCTAACACACTCACACCTGATCTTGTGGGGTCACATACAATCTTATAACAAGATTGCTTATCTGGAGGCAAGCGTGAAAGGATTCGGATTATATTTTGGTGGAAAATAGACTCAGCAAACTTAGAAATAGGAGTTTTAAAGGTCTAACATAAGTGAAACATGGGAGTCTGAGTACTGTTTGAATAAATGAACCTGGGACTAATTACTCTCTGTCTGTATATAGTCCTTGTCTGTTTCATTGTAACTTTGCTAAGTATTGCCAACTCTGTGGTTGCATGAGGGGCATTCTATTTTTTGTCTGGTGCTTATCATGTACGACCCTTTGTTTTAATTTATTATTATTTTTTTTTTGATGGAATAATATATATCACAAACATAGCAATTGGAGTTTAAAAGGGCCCACCCCAGCCAACATGCTCATATGAGGCTCACATAGGTTTGTATATATACCCTCTCTGTTTCATTGTAACATTGTTGGCAAAGTACAGCTGTGGGAAAAAAATAAGAGACCACTTAAAAATGATGAGCTTCTTTGATTTTACCAAATTGAAAACCTCTGGAATATAACCAAGAGGAAGATGGGTGATCACAAGCCCTCAAACCAAACTGAACTGCTTGAATTTTTGCACCAGGAGTGTAAAGCATAAAGTTATCCAAAAGCAGTGTGTAAGACCGGTGGAGGAGAACATGCCAAGATGCATGAAAACTGTGATTGACAACCAGGGTTATTCCACCAAATAATGATTTCTGAACTCTTCAAACTTTATGAATAAAAACTTTTTTTGTTTTATTTGCATTATTTGAGGTCTGAAAGCTCTGCATCTTCTTTGTTATTTCAGCTACTTCTCATTTTCTGCAAATAAATGCTCTAAATGACAATATTTTATTTGGAATTTGGGAGAAATGTTGTCTGTAGTTTATAGAATAAAACAACAATGTTTATTTTACTCAAACATGTACCTATAAATAGCAAAATCAGAAGAACTGATTCAGAAACTGAAGTGGTCTCTTATTTTTTTCCAGAGCTGTATTGCCAACAATGTGGTTGCATATAGTGCATTTTTGTCTGATGTGTATCATGTATGATATGTTAGCTGCATTAGATCAGCATCAGATTCGACCTTTTTTCTACAGAGTTAAATTTAGTTAAATCATTTAATTAAAGTTATTTAATTAAAGCATTTAAAATGTAATTCAACACTGCATTGAGTAGTATATTAACTTTATGTAACACTCATTACTGTTAGTTAATCCATTTTTAGGCCACAAGTAGAACAGTAGAATTATTTTTTCAACCCTATTAGTTTTGTACAAAACTGAAACTGATGTTAACTTACACACCTTATTTTTCCAAAATTATACACCAGAAAAATCTAAATGAGTTTATAAAATCCTAGTTGTACCAGATAAATGACATTTTTATCCTGGCCAAGCTTTTTTATTGGTTGATTTTTGGTAGACACTGCTTTTAGCTTTTAGTTACAGTGCACCAGCGAGCTGGAATTTAGTACAGGACCCTCTAAAACTCAGCTCACTGGTGTCACTCAGTCATTTTAAACTTTATTCTTAAGTTTTATTTCTAATTTTAGTTTTTTTCTTAGTTCTTTATTTCCTTTTATTTTATTATTTTATTATTATTTATGTATGTATGTATGTATGTATGTATATATTTATTTATTTATTTATTTATTTTTTATCAATAGTTTTGTATTATTGCCTTTTATCTTATTTTGATTAGTTTATTTTATTATTATTATGATTATTATTATTTATTTTTTTATTATTATCATGATTGTTATTTTTATTTTTATTAATAATTTCTTTGTCATGTAAATCCCTGTTTCTGTAAATGCTCGGCTATATTGAAAATGAGGGTTGCCCTCAATATACTTCCAAGTCAAAAAAAAAAATAGGTTGATTAATTGATACACCATCTCTCCAATGGAGACCCTTATCCATCGTTCAAACCAACACCATGAGGGTGAATAAAACTCTACCAGTGGAACTAAAACTGAATCACATTTATCTAAACAAGCATAAAAACACACAATCAATCAACATAAACAACATAAAACCCCCTCATAATCACTAACAAAGTATAATGTTGGCCACAGAGCATACTCGTAGTGAAGCAAAACCAAGAGATGGAGCCTCTGAGACACTGAGTTCACTGTGGGGAGTTGAATTTTAACTGTGGGGAGTGTGTTTTAACCATAGACTGTGTATAGCTGGACAGAGCATCGTCTCTCAAAAGTGAAGCCACCACAGGTCGGGCGCCCCCTGCTGTTTGGTTTCAGAAAGCCCCACCCATCCCCATAGGTTTCAATGGCAAAACAGACAACTTTCAATCACGTTTTTTCCTAATATACTGTAATTCTCCCTTCATTATTTAAATGCAGCAGCTAGTGTAACCTCTGCTTATATTGTCAAATGTTAATATCCCCACAGAATTCGTTTTTAAAAATGTTATTCAGCTCTATTCAAAAAAGGTGTGGTTATTGTAAAAGGGCTGCTTATGGGCGGGACCAATAGAACGTCAACTCCGCTCCGCTCCGCTCTGCAGCCTGTGACCTCGAGGCAGCCCTCAGGGGCGGAGTTATTTAAATGAGTAGGCTGCTCTCCACAGTCTTTCTCCCTCCTCTGGTCTCTACTGCGCAGACTCGGGTATCAGGATCACCAACATGGAGGAAGATTTTGGCTTCATTTTCATTGAATGAATGGGAACGGAGACACCACGTCCATATTTTTTTACAGTCTCTGGTTTTAACTCTGAAAAATAACACCAATTTGAAGAACGGTTTAACACTGACAGTTATACCAGACAGGATAACACACAAAGAGTCAAAACATGTTAACACTGATTTTAACACTGTGGATTTTACTGTGTAGAGGCACTTTATTGGTGTAAATGTAGATAAGCATGATTTTTATAAAATAGTTCCGGGTTTTTTTAATCATCCCCGTTTTTAGGTCTGGTTTTGTTATAATGGATTTACTTTTGAAGGAGGAACGACAATGTTCGAAGTGCACAGTTTGTCAGTTCCATCTACTGAAGTCTCATTATGTTACTACTGCAAGAAAAACGCAGTTTTCCATTCCAGAGCCTCTTTAAAGTACCGTTTTGCTACTGTCAATAAGAAACAGACACTAGTAAGACATCTTGTCTCAATGCTGAGACTTATTGCGATGTAAAGTAAATGAATGACAACTGGAGAGATTCTTTTTTTTGTGATATTGAGAAAGTGAGGAGTTAGTGACAGATTCTGGAGAGCTGCTCACTTATGAATTCATGAATAGTGACTAAATGAAGATGTACAGGTGGTGGGAAAGAGAAGGGAGGAATGAGAGGAAGAGAGATTGGAATGTTTTGTGAACACCTCTTCTAATGAGTGAATACAATCAAATCCTCACAGCAGTGCCCTAAAACATAAGCAAAACAATTCTATTAGTTAAAGTTGTGTCTGGTTGGTTTTTGACGGCTGTTAGTACAGTGACATGAAAAATATTTACCCACATGCAGATTTTTGTTTTTGCTTTTTTTGTCGTGCTGATATTTTTATGATTATAAAACTAATTTTAATATCAGACAAAGATAACCTGAGTAAATATAAAAAAACACTTTTTAAACAATGTCATGCTGCATAACCCAAGTACGCATGAGCTTGAGGTCACAAATGATGGTCAGATATTCTCCTTCAGGATTGTCTGGTAAACAGCAGAATTCCTATTCCTACAAAATGTTTTTTTTTGTAAATGTGAGATGACCATTTTCACCCAGGCTCTTTCTTTATTATTCAATCATTAACACTGACCTTAACTGATGCAAGTGAGACCTGAATTTCTTTAGATGTTGCTCTGGGTTCTTTGGTGACCTCCTGGATGAGTTGTCCATGCCCTTTTTGGAATAATTCCTGTTAAGACAGGTTTACCAGTGTTCCAGGTTTTCTCCATTTGTGGATAATAGCTCTCACTGTGGTTCTCTGGAGTCCCAAAGCTTTAGAAATGACTTTGAAACCTGTTCCAGACTGATAGATAATCAATAACTTTGGTCTGCTGTTTAGCATGAACCAGCTTGTTCGTTGTTTTGCCTTTTAGCACAAGCTAACACTAATAGGTAAACACTCAGCCTAAATGTAAGGCAGTAACAGCTTATTTGCTTAAAAGTGACAAAGCCCTTAAACGTCTTATTCTGAAAGAGACTGAAACTGACAGTACAATAGAGATGGTGAAATCTCTTAATCCACTCATTTTGAGATTTTGCATTTGATTATTTTACGTAACCTTATTAAGTAAAAAATGTTTACGATGTTTCTATGAGTCTCTTTGATTTTACCAAATTAGAAACCTCTGGAATATAATCAAGAGGAAGATGGATAATCACAAACCATCAAACCAAACTGAATTGCTTAAATTTTGGCACCAGGCGTGGCATAAAGTTATCCAAAAGTAGTGTGTAAGACTAGTGGAGGAGAACATGAAAAATGCATGAAAACCTTTTGATTGTGATTAAAAACCAGGGTTATTCCATCAAATATTGATTTCTTAAACTCTTAAAACTTTAGGAATATGAACTTGAGGTCTGAAAGCTTCTGCATCTTTTTTGTTATTTCAGCCATTTTTCATTTAAATGGAAAAAAAGCTCGAACAATATGACAATATTTTTGTTTGGAATTTCGGAGAAATGTAGTTTGGGGTTGCCCATAGTTTATAGAATAAAACAACAATGTTCATTTTATTCAAACATATACCTATAAATAGCAACATTAACTGAAACTAAAACTGACGTGGTGTCTTATTTTTTTCCAGAGCTGTACATATCAATTTACATAAATTTTGTCTATTTTTCGGTAATGGATTATTTTTTTTTGCAGTGCGCTTGGACGGAACGTATGCCAAACAGGAGTTCCTTCCTCTCATCATGTTTGTTGTTCTCGTCCTCCACCCCTCCACTCCGGCATATTGATCGGCCCATCTGGGTGCAGGAGCAGGGGAGGGCCGTGTCTGTGTGAATCCATCAATAACGCTCTGATGGCCAGAAGTTTCATCCTCTCTGCCTCTCTCTGAATCTCTCAATCACTCTCACTCTATCTCTCCCTCCTCTCTCTCTCTCTCTCTCTCTCTCTCTCCTGGGCACCTGATCATAACGAAACAAACCAGTGTAATTATTTGGACTCTCGTGGTGATTATGGAGCAATTAATTACACTTTTGCAGAACACAATCACAGTCTTCCTCATGAGGAGGCAAGGGAAGGCAAGGCAGTGTTACTTATGTAGCTTATTTAATACACAGAGTGCTCTTTTCAGAAACAAAAACAAGCAAAATGAAACGGCATGAATAATTAAAAGCAAGTGGGAGGTGTTGAAGGTCTGGGTCATTTTCACCAACTTAGCCAGGTTAAAATCCCTCCCAAGTTCTCCCAAATAAATACAGAACAGTACATATTTGATTTATTTGGATGTTCTTATGCTCAGATCGATCAAAAACAGCCAGCCAGAAGATGTTCTGCAGAGCAGTTTTGCTGTGTTGATATTTGATGATAACACTTTTTTTTTTTTTTGGCCAGAAAAAGAATGCACCTTGAACCTGCATTGAGATTGCAGGCAGTTGCTGTATGTAAATGTAAAAAATAAAAAAAAGTGTCATCTGATTGGACGTCAACCATGCACTGTGCAGCTTGATTTAGGGCGTGTCAGTGTGTCTTTGCTATCGTAACAACGAGAAAAGCATGCCTTGTGCATATGAAACACACGCAAAAGACTAATGTACTAATTATTTTAATTCTTAATTATGGCTGTGTTTTGGGCATAATCATGGGCGCAGATGGCACTGGGGACGGGGGGGACATGTCCCCCCCAGATTTATAGTGACCTCATCCGAAATCTATCATCTACAAGCATAAACGTTGGGGTTTTAATTTAATTAACTGTACGTTTGTGGAGTTTTGTGTTCCCCAATGCCCTCGTTTTTAAACTAGGAAGCGTTCAGTTCAGAGGTTACATTGTTCGGAGCTCCGTGTTCCAGTTCCAATGTAAATTTAACGCACCTTCTCAAGTCCGGGGTTCTAAGGAGCTGGTAACTGCCTGTAGACTACAGACACAGGCAGTTACCAGCTCCTTACGGTACGTGTCCACTAGCACTTTTTTCAACGCAATCCGCTGCGCTGGATCTCCTTGCTCGTTTTTGAATTAAAATGAAGCAACAGAAGTAGACAGTCATAAGTTTATTTATTTTTTTTTTTTACCAACCTCACCGTAACCTATAGCTCTATAAATCCATATTCTGCCGCTTTCAGCTTCTCTTCTGTGGTTGAAAGGCGCCTGTTCTGTGTGTGTGTGTGTAAGAGGCTTGTGTGTGTGTGAAGACGCAGCCTGCTCTTCCCTCATTGGCTGGACGCAGCCTGCTCTTCCCTCATTGGCTGGACGCAGCCTGCTTTTCCCTGATTGGCTGGACGCAGCCTGCTTTTCCCTGATTGGCTGGACTGGACACAGTGCGGCGGCCGGATTTATTTGAATAAAGTTGAGCCGGAGGGCGGAGCTGCGTTAAACACTGCGTTTAACATTGTCTTCCTGGTCCTGCCTAGGCTGTAGCAATGAAGAAACAAAAAACAATAACATATAACAATAACAATATTCTAAAGTTTATTGCAGCATATATATATATATATATATATATATATATACATATGGATGGAAATTTTGAACTGGGGGTACCAAGCTGTAAAAAAAAAAATATATATATATATATATATATATATATATATATATATATATATATATATAATTTTACAGCTTGGTCCCCCCAGTTCAAAATTTCCATCTGCGCCCCTGGGCATAATGTGAACTTGTCACGCCCTTTAAGAGCCAGATGTGATCTGGCGGATTACTATTTTAACGGCGCAGCGCTTCTGCACTTCTCAGCTGAGGAAACTGACCTGTTCGCTTATGCTGCAAAGGTGCGCAAGCAGATCTTATACGGGAACAGCAATGTTATTTTATATTTTGTATTCTGTTAATCATTGATGTAAAAGTTGAGTTTGTGCACTGCTGCTTGTTCTTGTGTAATGTGTAAGGGTGTACTTGCACTACACTGTGTTCCAAATTATTATGCAAATACTATTTTCTCAGATTTTCCAAAATTACCTATATGAATTGCAGCCATTGTAATTTTCTAGTCATCGACTATTAGAGTACAATTGAAAGGTTTTTGAACAAACTGCCAATGATAACAGTATGTTTAAAAAAAAATAAAACACTCAAAATGCACTCAAAATGCATGTTCCAAATTATTATGCACAGCAGAGTTTTCAACCTTTTCATTTTTATAAAGAACAAAAAATTGGTCATTTATGAAATTATAAGCATTAGCAGGTTATTACAAACTGAAATCAAACAGTTTTCCAGTCAAAACTTTATTCTAGGAGATGTTACAATTGCACATAGGACCCCTTGTTCGAAAGGATCTTCTGAACTCTCTCGTCCATTGAATTTGTCAGATTTTGGATGGTATCTGCTTAAATTGTTTTGCATGTGCACAGAATACCCTCCCAGAGCTGTTGCTTAGATGTGAACTGCCTCCCACCATCATAGACACTCCTTTTGATGATGCTCCAGAGGTTCTCAATAGGGTTGAGGTCAGGGGAGCATGGCGGCCACACCATAAGTTTGTCCCCTTTTATGCCCATAGCAGCCAGAGATGCAGATGTGTTCTTTGCAGCATGAGACGGTGCATTATCATGCATGAAAATGATCTTGCTGCGGAATGCATGATTCTTCTTCTTGAACTATGGCAGGAAGTGCTGTTTGAGAAACTTCACATACATTATGGAGGTCATCTTTACCCCTTCAGGGATCCTAAAGGGCCCGACAATCTCTCTCCCCATGATTCCAGCCCAAAACATTACTCCACCTCCTCCTTTTTGGAGCCATAGCCTTTTTTGCATGGGGTGTCCATCAACCAGCCATCCACCACTCCATCCATCTGGACCATCGAGTGTTGCACGGCACTCATCGGTGAACAAAACAGTTTTGAAGTCAGTCTTTATGTATTGTTTGGACCACTGGAGCCATTTCTGATTGTGTGCATTGGGTAGAGGAGGTCGACAGGATGGAAGGACCCTGCATCTTGTTGTTCGGGGGATGTTGGAGGCACCAGCAGCTTCAAAAACTTGTCTGCTGCTATGACAAAGCATTTTTGCAGCTGCTCTTTTAACTTGACAGAATTGCCTGTTGGAAAGAGTCCTCAATTTTCCTTTACCAGCACGCACACGTGTGTGCTCTGAATCAGCTACATACTTCTTGATTGCGCGATGATCACAATGAAGTGTCTTGGCAATGTTGATTTTAGTCATGCCTTGACCTAAACACTCCACAATTTGTTGCTTCTCAGCAGCCAACACATCCTTTTTCTTTCCCATTTTGGCTAAAAATGTAGGCTGCTTAATAATGTGGGACAGCCTTCTTAAGTAGTCTTGCCTTTAATTGGACACACCTACCAAATAATTAGCACAGGTGTCTGCAATTGCTTTCAGTGATACAAAGAGCCCTGACACACATCACCATCGATGAGTTTAACTGACAAACAAAAAAAATCTTTCCTTATCACTCCTAAACACTTTTTGCATAATAATTTGGTACACAGTGTAAGCTCTAGCAGCGCAACCTTCATTGCCAAGATAGCAGTGAACCTCTGATGGTTGACTGTTGTCAGGGTTCAAATCGGTCAGTAGTGTACCTGTGTTTTAGGCCGCCGCCAAGATAGTAGTACGCCAAAAAATTACCTGAACACACCTCACTTCCAGACCTCCATGCCTATCAGTGTAGATATTTTCGTAAACTTTGTCGCTGTTTTAATGGCGCAGGCGCAAGATGCAAGGTGAAAATAGATTGTTTGCAAGGTGGAAGATAGCAATGAGCAAGATACAACCTTGGGCTTTCCACAAGAGGACATAAAATTGCTTCCACCACTGCCCTTCAAAAGGGCTTTCAGTCAGGGGCGGATTTGGAAGTTCTGGGGCCCCAAGCAATGTTTTTTTTTTCCGAGGGCCCTTATTAAATGGATTTTTTTGTATAGCAAAATGCAATATTGACTGACAATATTGAGACCTAGCTGTCTCAGGTACCTCATCCTCGTCAGATGTTCCATTTTTGCTGCTGCGAAAAAATTGGTGACCTTTGTCAAGCTTTCTGTGCTGGAATTCTTTTCCTTACTTTTCTTTCTTTTTTGGCCACCGCTGGGATAAGACCGTTTCATGGTTGTGCTGAAGCTACCTTAGTCTACCTCACCTAGCTTAACTTGCATGTACGGTGTCTCTTCGGTGCCAACATTGGCTGAAAATGCATGCATGAACCTACAGCGAGAAACCTGGAGTGCTATGGATTACAACAGTATTGTCTTTAATGATGAATCCAGGTACTGTTTGGCTTCTACGACTGTTGGGTTTGAGGGTGGAGGTATTGGGGTGAGCAGTTCAATCTTCCATTTGCTAAGAAACAACAAACTGCCCCAACTGCTGTAGGAATGGGAATCTGGGAGCCATTGAAAACAAGAATAGATCAACACAAGAAACACTAATAGCTTAGGCAGGGCTTCCAACTGCCAATTTTCAGCAGGATAATGCTCAAAACATCAAGGGTTTGCAACCAGATTGCAACACTTCCTTCAATGTAACACCAATCGCGCATTTATGGGACCAGCTGGGATGCCAGCTTCGGTAACCGGAGAGTTTGCAGGATCTACAGACATCTGTGCAACGACTGTAGGCTAATGTGCCACAAAATACCATTAGAAAACTACTTTTAATTGAATTTTTTTCTCTTTTAACCATATACTTTTGTTCTAATATTGATACCACAGACAAATACCAAGCTTAATGCATCTTGCAAATGAGTCTTGTGGAAGTCAAAAAGTTAAAGTAAAGATCTTTTTGGCTGCAATTACCAAAGGTACTGTATGTTTGGAAAAAAGGGGTGCAGATTTCATGAAAAGAACACTTCCACAACTGTTAAACATGGGGGTGTGTGGATCATATGAATCTGTCTTGTGTTGTAACCCTTGGCACCAGAAACACTATACTGGTAGAAAGAAGAATGGATTCAATTAAACAATCAGCAAATTCTGGAAGCAAACATCACACTCTCTGAATCAGCAATCACTCTATGAAGGATGGCAAAGCTGAGGATGACGTCTATACATGGATAAGAAGGATAAGGATCCTAAACATCCTAATCTCAGAATGCACAATGAATGATTACAGGAGGTGTAATCCAAAGGGTTTGCTCTCTATTGCTCGTCACAAAAATGTGTAGATGGACCTTAAAAGAGCAGTGCAGTGAAAAGAGCCCAAAAATCTCACAGAATTAGAAGCTTTTCATTGGGAAAACGAAGCAAAAATCTCCCGAATAAGAACTGAAAGACTCCAGAGCGTTTACTAGCTGTGATACTCGCCAAAGGGTTCTTACTAAGTACTAGGGCTGGCCCGAATAGCGTTTTTTGAGCTCCGGATATTCGGCACTGATTCGAAGCGAATATTCGAATATTCGTTTTTTAAAAAAAGAGGTAAAAAAAATAAATAAAAAAAAGCAAATCACGGCCCCTTTAATCCACTGAAAAATGTTCAATTTGCTCTGACCGACGAGACATATTCACCCCGGATTTTTGGTGTTTTTATCCCCCATATTTTTTCTGTGTTTTTAGCTCAGATTTCTTTGTGTTTTCATCCCGGAATTTCTGCTGCCCCACACGCGGCTTATCCGCTGCGTAAGCAGGCTAGGAGGCTGCTGCACGGTTTCTCCACTGCGCAAGCCAGCCCAGTAAATTGCTGTTTGTGTTTTCACACTTAGGCTATTTGCTTAAAAAAACAAACAAAAAAAAAACGTTTGTTCAGGAAGTATTTTATATTCTTAAGCATTGTTAATTATATTAGAGGACAGTCATTGTAAACTGTACTTGGTCTATTTTGGTTAAAGGATTGTGCAGGGCATATTACTGATTTTGTATTTTTGCACTTGGGCTATAAGCTCAATATTAAATATTTCGTTTGTTTAGAAATTATTTTATATTTTTAAACCATGTTAAATTATATTAGAGTAGAGGAAAGTCATTGTTAATGACGTTATTGTACTTGGTCTATTTCGGTTTAAGGATTGTGCAGGGCATAGCCGTATTACTGATTTTGTATTTTTGCACTTGGGCTATAAGCTCAATATTAAATATTTCGTAAGAGGAAATTCGTTCAGACATCATTTTTGTAGGCCAGGCTTTTGTAACCGATTTAGCCCCTACTGTTGCCACATTACCCCTTACGTTTTATTATGTAAATCAGTTTCGAAGAGCCTGCATTTTTTTTTATCATGTATAATAGAGGTCTGCGCGAGACTGATTTTTAAACCCACTCTTCCACGCTCCCGCGTTTCTGTCTCGTTACCGCTCCGCAAAAAAATTGCTTCTTTTAATCCCGCGCCCGCCCGCCACATAGTGCGGTCCCGTTCCTTACCCCAGTCCAAACACCATCGGTGTGTGCGTGTGTGTGTCGGTCCATCCTGCGCGTTGAGAGTTTTCTTTAGGTTTTTTTTTTTTTACAATTATTACAGTTTTCTTAACTATTTATTAATTTGCTCCCGCATCGTCTGGATTAAACTCCCGCTCCAGCCAATAACAGTTCAGTTCTGTCCCGCGCGATATTCTGACGGGACCCGCGAAAACAGAACTGGTTAGAGTGAGGTGGAACTCTGGAAAGGAGAAAAAAAACGAATATCCGAATACCAAAATTAAAAACCGAATACCTACTCAACGAATGAATATCCGAATACCCGAATATTCGGGTCCAGCCCTACTAAGTACTGATCATGCAGGGGGCCTTAATATTAGCCGCAGGCCATTTTCATTTTTGGTTCATTTAAAGCTGTAAAAATGTAAATTTGAAGTAATCTTGCGCAAAATATGACTAAATATTTCTTTTTTATTAAGGCAAAGTTTAATCTTGAACTTCATGCCTTTTGGAAGTCAGGACATTTGTAACTTGCTTAAATTTTTACTGACTTCACAGAAACAGATATTTTGACTAGGGGATACTCTTCCCTCCCTCTCTCTCTCTCTCTCTCTCTCTCCCCCTCTCTCCCCTGACAGATGGCAGAGGCTGGCACACATCGGCCTCCTTGGCCTGGGGTCGCTCTGCGTCCATCAGCATGGTAATGTGAGCGACAGCCTGGCCTTATCACTCTGCCTCCTTCCACCTCAGAGCGGCTTAACGTACTTACTTTCAGACCTGCTGCTCGCTGCCTGACTCTCTCTCCCACCCCTCCCCCTCTCTTTTTCTCCCTCTCTCTGTCTCTCCCTCTTTCTTACCCCTCTTTTCTACTCTCACTCTTTATTTCTCTGTCCTTTTAAATAAAGTGGTCTGAGAAAGTTTGGGCACCCCTGATAATTTTCACTATTTTTTAAAATATATATATATAAAAAAACAAAAAAACAAAAACAAACAAACAAACAAACAAACAAATTTTTTTTAATATCAATGTTTTTTTCAGATCAGCGAATTCAGTTAAATATATCAAATAGCAGCCTCCTTGGCCGTCCAGTGGTGAGTACTTTGAGCTACAGGGGATGAATCGCTAGCTAATATCGCCCTAGCTTACTGGAGCACTCTCAGTTACTTGGGGCATTTCCTTCTTCCCCTGCTTCACTCCTCTATCCCATTATTTCCCTTTGACCTCCTTTAGGCCCAATCTAAAAATGTTTTTTACCTTTAACTTCTATTACTTTTGTACTTCACTATTAAAAGCTAGCTGTTTGGCTGTTCAGAAGTGAGTGTTATAATCCTGTAGCCTGCTGCTAACACCGACTAGCCCTGCTACAGCAGCATTAACGTTATCCACTAACTGCGCTAAGTGCTAGCTCCTTAGCCATCCATTGGTAATGCTAATGCTCCAGAGAAATTTGTGAATCTAAGCTCTGGAAATAAACAGTAGTGTTTTACTCACCCAAATAAACAGTTTTCCTTATACTCTGGTGCCTTATGTATGAAAATAGACCAGAAAATAGACATTTATTGATAGTGTGCCTTATAATATGGTGTGCCTTAATAAGCTTAAATAGTGCAAAAAATCTGGTATTACAGGTTTGTCACTGTCCAATGAAAAACAATTATCTCCCTTTTTGTTCATTTTTATTTTACTACATAATTTGAACACAGAAACCAAAATCGAACACATTAAAACCAAATCTAATGATGAACACACCAATACGAACTCTTCAAAATGACCTGAAATGAACTCTTTTTACATTGACTTCCATTGAAAGTTTAGAAGGTTTTATCTCTCTTCTGTAAAGTTGCCGTTTTGGAGATACTTGTTTTTCAATAGACAGCGACGATATGGTATTATAAATTAGCATAGAGAGTATAGGTTTGTGTAGGTAATATATGGGAGTATAGAGCAGTATAGTGAGTATAAATTAATATAGTGAATATATGATATATATATGGTATAGGGAGGATAAAGCAGTACAGAGTAGTATATGTGATTTTTTTAAATAAATGAAGAAGCTACTGTATCTTCTCTACCGTGCAGAGCTTGATGTTGAAGACTAAAGGAACAGGTTCACCTTTGCTCCTGTTCCGTCTCGCTGTGTTTGTCAGTGCAGATCTCAGCCCTGAGTCACTGCCTTCAGCCACTCTGATCTCGACCTGCTCTTTCAGCTCCCACACACTTAAAGAAACGCTTCAGCTTTGCACAGTGTCCCCTGCACCCAATTAGCCGGGGTAGCATTAGCTTACGGCTAAAAGTTCCCTGCGTTTGGCTTTCTCTGCTCTTACCCATTAAAAATAAAACATATGCTGGAACTTTCCTTCTGATGTTCAGTTGAGGCAGTCAGGTTTGTTTTTTTGAGTGATAGAATGATTTAGAGAAGAGATGGAGAAAGTTAGTGTTAGTGTTTAGCTTTGTGCGCCTCCCTGTTTGCTGAGGAACAGAAACCTGGGCATCCTTAGCATTTAAAGGTATTCCAGCTAGCAGAAAACATTAGAAGAACATTTAGAAATAATGTTCCAGGAATGTTCGGAAAACATTCATTTTTGCAAATGTTACAGGTAACATTCCGACAACGTGAGAACGTTCCAAGGACGTGAACTCGAACATTCGGAAAATGTTCAACCAATCAAAAATTGCAAGCTGGAAAACATTATAATAAATGTTATAATAAAGTGTTTGTTTATCAATTATCCGATCTTGGAGATTCCTAAAAAGCCAAGGAATCCTTCACATTTAAAGGAACCCCTACTAACGGAAAACATTGTAAGAACGTTTAGCAAATGTTTTGAAAATGTTCAAGGAAGTTTAGCATGTAATGTTGCACAAACATAATAATGTGACATAAGAATGGTTTGCGTCACAACATTATTAGAATGTATCTCACAAAACATTCCCATCTAGACTAGTACTAATATTTTGCAAACGTTAAAGGTAACATTCTTACAACCAAACAATTAAACACTGACACAAGTGGCATTGAAGTAACGTGATCAGAATGTTCAAAAACGTTAAACAAAAAAACAATCTAAGAACTTTCTAAGAACATTTGACAGATTAAACGTTCTAACAACCAAAGAACAAAAAAATTTTCTACCAACCAAAAATTGCTAGCTGGGATAACATCAGTGTTTATTAAATGTAAAACACGGTTGCATTGTGGGTAATCTTACAGGCAAGAGTGGTATCAGAGTGATCTTGGAGCTTCCTAAAAAGCCACTCCTTGCTCCTTGCAAAATTGTGCAACTCTACTCTTAGTTATGGGCGTGAGGAACAGAAACCTGAGCATCCTTAGCATTTCAAGGAAAACATTATGAGAACATTTAGCAACGTTTTGAAAAGGTTCCAGGAAGGTTAGCCTGTAACAGTACAGAAATAATGTTCCAGGAACATTCTGAAAACATGTAACATGAGAATGGTTTCCATCAAACCGTTATTAGAACGTTTCTCACAAACATTCCCAGCTAGACTAATACTAACATTTTGCAAACGTTAAAGGCAACATTCTCACAACACATCTGTAACATTCTGAAAATGTTCTACCAATCAAAAATTGTAAGCCCGGATAATAAAGTATCAAATGTTAGATCTTTGTATCACACCGTTATTACAACGTTTTTCACATAAAATTCTCATGTAGACTTATACTAAAAAAAATTTTTTAACATCTGCAAAATGTTTTAGTATTAGCCTAGATGAGAATATGTAATATGAGAAACATTTGAATAATGTTGTGATGCAAACCAGTATTATGTCACATTATTATGTTTGCATAACGTTACATGCTAAACTTCCTGGAACCTTTTCAAAACGTTTGCTAAACGTTCTTACAATGCTGTCTGTCAGCAGGGGTTACTTTAAATACCAAGGATGCCCAGGCTTTTTAGGAAGCTCCAAAATCAGACATTTGATAAACACTTTATTATGCCAGCTAACAATTTCTGGTTGTTTGAACACTTTCTGAATGTAACAGTTAACATCCTTAGAATGTTTTCACGTTGTGGGAATGTTACCTTTAGCCTAGCTGAGGATGTTTCATTCAGTTCATTCACAACATTATTTCTGTAATGTTACAGGCTAACATATTTTCCGTTTTTATTAAACATTTTAAACATTCTGTCACGTTGCTTTAATGTCACTTGCTTCAGTGTCAGTGATACATTCCCAGCTAGAATAATAGTACGATTTTGCAAAGGTTAAAGGTAACATTCGCACAACGTGAGAACTTTTTAAGAACGTTCTAAGAACGTTACCTGTAACATTCAACCAATGTTCAAATGCTCAGATGGTCCAAGCAGTTGCATTGTGGGCATTCTCTCAGGCTAGAGTGATATAAGAGTGATCTTGGAGCTTCCTAGAAAGCCTCTCCTCGCTCTGCTCCACTCTCAGCTCTTGTAGTGGCAGTTTGTTGAAAAGATCACGGCCTGGGTTCAGGTCTGTACAGATCTTTGCAGTTTAGGCTGTTTTGCTTATTCTGGACATGAACAAGACCTGCATGCAACTGACAAAGCACACCGAAGAGGGTTAGATCTGTTCATGCTCTGCCATTACTGAGAGTCCTCACTGCCTCCATCACTCTCTGCTTCTTCTGCTGTTACCTGCTGCAATGTCAGGATGGAGTGTTTGTTGTTCCTTTTAGCTGAGAGGCAATAGGACCTTGGTTTGCACTATTTGCACTATTGTTTTGACAGGTTTCTTTCAGCCATTCTGCAAATTGAAGCGAAGCAATTGTGAGATAGACAGCAAAACAGCTAACAATGTAAATGCCTTATCAGAAGAGATGTAGCAGAACATAAAATAAAGCATTATCTTTTACAGTAAGATGCATTATTCACTATACACTAATGCCAGGTTCACACTACACGATTTTTAGCGCAGTTTTCCAGATTGATGGCCGACAAAAACTCTGCTCGGAGGCAAATCGGGGATCACTCGACGCTCGCACAGTCGTGTAGTGTGAACTACTGAAAGACACTCGCTGAGCCACCAACGAATTATCGCCAACCAGTCGCAGATGCCTGGCAAATATCCGGCATGCTAGATATCTGACTCAGTCAGCGACTGGGATTCAGGAGCAATGGCTACATACAGCCAATAAAAATAACAGAGAAAGAAAAAACACGGGTCCAAATCGCGCCCCCTGCATTACCATAGCCATTTACAGTGTGGAGAGTCTGATCACTTTCTGCTCCCACTGTTGTATCAAGAAATAACTGTCAATGAATGGGGTGAATGGAGCTAAAAGGTAAAAGCTGTCAATTAAAAACAATAGACTACATGTTCTGAGTATTTTTTTTAATTTTAGAAGTAGAAGTAGAATAATGTATTTTACCTAAAAAGGAAAGAAAGTATGCCTGTATATTTCAGTTTATTATATATATATATGTATACTTGAGTATACTTTCAAAGTTCTTGAACTTTTTCAGATTGACTGACCTTTAAGTTCAGTCATATTTTTCTTTTAGTTGAGAAGTTCTTGCCTCTTATAATATGGATTAGAACATTACTCAAATAGAGCTATTCGCTGTATACTAACTCTACCTTTTCACAACTTCACAACTGATGCTCTAAAAACACATTAAGGGGCAAAACATTCTTAACTCAAGGCTGTTAACTGAAAGCCACTCCAGGTGACTCTACCTTATAAAGCTGTATTCCTTAATAAAAGGCATTGAGCTTAATGGGTTAAATATCTTCCCTGCCAACAAGGCAATGACTAAAACACCTCTTCTATAAGAGCTGAAATATAACTGATCTGTAATATTTCCTGCACTGTGTGATTGATCTTTTTTCTGTAAAGCTGGGACAGCTAAAACTATTTAAATACTACCTCAGCATTTCTCAGCCTAATAAAAGTCTTTATCTTATATAGTACAGAGTTGATTACCATAGACAATTGCTTCAGCATTCAAGTAATCAGATTATCTGTTCCCAGTGTTAGAGGGCAGCTTGAGATTCGGTTGGAAAGCTCTGCAAAATTTCTTTCATTTAGTACAAAATCTTTGCAGTAAAAAAATGGAAATTCCTCAGAAGACAGTAATTTTGTTCCCAGTTATTTATTTATTTTCGTCATTTTGATTTCTGTTGTATGGAGGATGCAATGCTGTACAGGATTCCCCTAGTAGTTTTGATGGCTGTTACTTAGTAATTTAAAGTAATTACAGTAATTTACTGAATATCATATAGTTGATTCTGAATAATCCACAATAGTCATTGAATAATTCATAGTAGAGTCTAAATGACTTGGATCTGATACTTATTAATTCATTAATTTATAGCATGTATAGAATAATTCATACTGGATGCTGATAAATTCATAGTAGTTAATACATGATTTAAAGTAGAGACAGAACAACTCATTGTAGATCCAGAATAGAATAATATATAGCAGTTAATTAACAATTCACAACAGATATTGATTAATTCATAGTGGTTAATTATCAATTTACAGTAGTTACTGAATAATTCGTAGTAGATTCTGAACAAGTCAGAGTACTGAATACATTATACCTAATAATACCTAATACCTAATAATTAATAATAAATACTGAGTAATTCATAGTAGATATTTCATAATTCTTATAGACATGGGATAATTTGGTGTAATTATTTAATAGTAGTTACCGAATAAAATGTACAGTGTATACAGAATAATTAAAAGCAGGCATTGCTTTATTCATAGTATATACTACATAATTCAATAATTTATAGTAGTTACTCAATAATTCACATTTGTTCCTGAATAATTCATATTAGATACTGAACAATTTAACACAGTTAATAAATAATTCACAGCAATACCCAAATAATTCAGAGTAGATACTGATTAATTTATAGTGGTTAATTAATAGTTTTCAGTAGTTAATGAATAATTAATAATAGAACAGGTCAGTGTAAATAATGATTAATTCATAGTAGATACTTAATAATTCATCATAGATACTGAATAATTCATAGTAGATACTAAACAAGTCCGAATAAATATTCAGTAATTCATAGTGTATAGTGAGTATTGTATAGTAGGCACTGTACAGGTCAGAATATTACTGAATATTTTTTGTAGATACTTAACAATTCATAGTAGGCATGGAAATATTTGGTGTAATTACTGATTAATAGTTACTGAATAATGTACAGTATATAAAGAATAATTCAAAGCAGGCATTGCTTTATTTATTAAAAATGTAATAAAAAAATTGTCAGGAATTGACCCAGGCAGGGAGACGAGGAAAGCGGACGCAAGTGCAGGTATGGTGAAACGAATAATTTAATAAATATATAAATAAATAAAGATAAACAAATAACAAAGAACACGGAATAATAAAGCAAACCAAAACAAACGAGTGAAACTAAAGAACATAAACTAAACAAACTAAAGATAATATATACACTAACAGGGCTAGGGAAAATATATACAAGAGAATAACAAGGGAAACTAGAAATACACAGTTAAACACAAAGCAGGGATATGTACAAGGAACTAGGGCTAAGACTATGCAAAAAACAGAGAACAGAGAAACGCTAAGAGGACTGAAGAAAACACTGAGAGAGACAAAACAACAGGAGAAGGTGCAAAGACCGACAAAGGACAAGTGACACAGGGGATCTATATAACCAAACAGGAAACACTCTAGAAGTGGAAACACCTGGGGAAGGGGCGGGGCTACAAATGAGAAACACGTGGTGGAAATCTACTGACAAGAGACACAGAGGTGCACAGGACACGAGGGAATAACACACAGAGACATGAGACAAGACCAGGACGTGACAAAAATATTTTATAGTAGATACTGAATAATTTATATTTGTTACTGAATAATTCACAGAAGTTCTCAAATAATTCAGAGAAGATACTTAATAATTTATAGTGGTGTTTGAATAATTTTCAGTAGTTCCCTAATAATTCAGAGAAGATACTTAATAATTCATTGCAGTTAATAAATAATTCACAGTAGTTCCCAAATAATTCAGAGTAGATACTAAATAATTAATAGAGGTTAATAAATAATTGTCTAGAGTTTGAATGATGTTGATATCTGATTAATGGAACTGTGTTCTGCATATTTCAGTGGGTCTGGAGTGCTCCTCATCCCCCCGACAGCGAGATGAAAAAAATCCCTTTCACTCTCCTTATTTCAGCTCACAATGCGCACCATTTCCTGCAGTGTTTTCCAAATCATTCACTTGCCTTGAGCTGAGTATCGATCATGTTCAAACTGGTCCCTTTCAGCCTCTCTTCACACACTCACACACTCTTATACACACGCCAACTCTCGAGTGTTTCCTGCCATTCTTCTCCCTTTATCATCGCCATCCTTTTTAATCATTTCTATGCAAACACAATCTGCTAGCGATTGGAGGGAAAATGAGACACTCCAATTAACACAACACAGAGGAAACACAGAGGCTGAAACATCCCAGCTATCTCTCTGTGTCTCTCCGCTTCATCACATCTATAAATTATTCTACCAGAGCTCTACAGACCACTGTTTGCTGTGGACTATATCCTCCAGAACTTGCAGCTATATTTACAGAGGAAATTCAGTGGTCAAATATCTACTTGTAGTGTAGTGGTTTCATGAATTATAGCAGGGATACAGTTTCTGATAAGTGCAGGAGATATTTGAGTCATTCTACGAAAGAAAAAAAATTACATTTGCAGCATTTAAAGTCTTAAATTCAAGTCTTAAATCAAATCCCAAGTCTTGATACTCAAGTCCCGAATCTGGGCAAGTCCCAAGTCTTGATACTCAAGTTCTGAATCAGTATGGTCAAGTCCCAAGTCTTGATACTAAAGTCTGTAATTAAGTCCCAAGTCTTGACAGTCAAGTCTCAAATTAATATGGGCAAGTCCAAAATCAAGTTTTGATACTTAAGTCCCAAATCAATCTGATCATGTCTTAAATCAAGTTCCACGTCTTGATACTCAATTCCCAAATCAATATGGTGAAGTTTTAAGTTCCAAGTCTTGACAATCAAGTCAGAATCAATATGGGAAAGTCTTAAATCAAGTCCCAAGTCTTGATACTTAGGTCCCGAATCAATATGGGCAAGTCCTAAATCAAGTCCCAAATCTTGATACTATGGAGATGCGGATTTCATTTTCCAGCAGGACTTGGCACACTGCCCAAACTGTTTTTTTTACTGGCTGTAAGACATAATCATCAGCAACAAAAGAAAAAATGCTTGAAATAGATCACTCTATGTGTAACATATATTTGAGTTTCACATTTTGAACTGAATCAATGAAATAAAGCAACTTTGTGATGAATAGTGATACATTGGATGTGACTGGGATCCAAAGAATTACAGAAAGTCATCCCAAATGTACAGGGGTTGGACAATGAAACTGAAACACCTGGTTTTAGACCACAATAATTTATTGTGGTGACGGACAGTTCTGGTGGAAACAGGAGAGTTGAGGTGAACACTGAATTCTGCCGTGATTTGGACAGCCGTGGTTCTATGTTTTTTGGATACAATCCGGGTTAGCACCCGAACATCCCTTTCAGACAGCTTCCTCTTACAGCGTCCACAGTTAATCCTGTTGGATGTGGTTCGTTCTTCTTGGTGGTATGCTGACATTACCCTGGATACCGTGGCTCTTGATACATCTACAGATGCGCCAGCCAGACGTGCACCAACAATTTGTCCTGTTTTTGAACTCTGGTATGTCACCCATAATGTTGTGTGCATTGCTTTTTACTCTGCTAATTGAACCTTCACACTCTGCTCTTACTGGTGCAATGTGCAATTAATGAAGATTGGCCACCAGGCTGCTCCAATTTAGCCATGCAACCTCCCACACTAAAATGACAGGTGTTTCAGTTTCATTGTCCAACCCCTGTAGATCTGTATTAAACATGAAGATGCCACAACTGGTTGTTTGAGGGATCGCATATGGGAACCACCTATAGTTTTCTAACTAAAATGTTATTTTTTTAGTGTAAAAAAGCTTTGCAGCATCTTTATTTTTAAAAGCATAATTTGTTCTTAGCTACGCTCGAATCGTATCCGTTTCCTGGAAGTGTGGGCCGACTAAATGAGTGGCTTAACCAATAGTCATTTGTGCAGTCTTGCGGGCAGTGAAAGGAGGTATTAGGCCGCTCGGCTCTAAAGCCTATCTGTCTCAGTAATGTGCTTATAGCAGAGGAAAGAAGTTCACAACAGCGTATCATTATCAGCCTCTAACCAGTGGAACTGACCTTTGTGTTTAATGGGCTTCTTTACAGCCGAATTATATGGTGGAGCCTTTTTGTGAAAGCTTGTACTGCATGTTACTTACAAGGCTTTCACAATAATGGGTAATCACAGATTTAAAAAAAAATTAATACTGAAAATCATGTTATTTTGGGATGGAGTCGAACTAACTAATGAAGGTAAGAGGATAAAAGGCTGGTATCTATCTTGAATGGCCCCATTTCCATGTAATACACTCTCAACAGACTCAGCACAAACAGTAACATACATGCAGCCATTGGTCTAGAGCCATTGTTCCATTGGTTTTGATTTCCAACGTCTAAAAAAATGTGGTCCAATCAACCCATCTCAGGAAGTTATTTATTTATCTGTATTTCACAATTTCCACTGTCAGTGGCTGTATCTACACGAGTAACAATAAGTCATTTATCGAGGGGATGTTAAAGTGTATTTGCCAAATCTGATTTTCTTATTAAATCTAATGTTTTTTTAACCCTTTGAATCACAGCCTATTTTGGTGTGTTTTTTTTCTCAACTTGTGTCAGTTCCCCTTTCACTTGTTATATCACAGTTACATTGAGCTGCTCAAACATGTTTGAGATCATTGAGACGTTTATGCTTTCAGAATTTGTATATCTTCATGGAATTGATTATGTTTTGATCAAACTTTTACCCAGCACGTGTTTATTTTATTTTTCCATTATTTTTGTTGAATTTACAGAATTTAAATCAATTCACACAAGAGTTTTCTTTTCAGTAATAGTTATTTTAGAGTGTATATGAGTTGAAAGTATGAGGATTTTGATGATAGTTCATTACATGGCTTATTACTGTTAAAAAATACATTAGCAGCACCAGGCGGATTTATTTTTCTTGATATTCCCACCTCTAAGATGCAGTATGCAGCCAATATTCCTGCCTAATGAAAGTAATTTAGTACACTGAATCAGCTGCTTATAATAACAATAACTATTATAATAAAGAGTTATGTAACAAAATGACCAGATAAATACTGCTTTATTATAATACACAAAATAAAAAAAATAATAAACAAATATGCAAACTTGAAATATTAATAACATTACAGTTAAAAATAATACAAGTTTTATAAAAAAAAAAAAGTCCAAATAGAATTAAGCATGGAACTATGAAGGCTTATCACTGAGAATGCATTCGAGCACTCTGCAAAAATTACGTTATTTGACCTCATCTACTTGTTTGTTTTTTATTCTTGGTTTGAATCTTTATTTTAAATCTAAAGTATTTTTTTTGTACTTTGCCAATGTAAATGAATGTATGTTGTGTATGTTGAGATATGTGCCTTCTAAATGTATTTGAACAGAGACCCACATATTTATTAGTGTGATTGCAGTAGACACGCATGATCGATCATGATCATAATGGGCCTGTATACAGCTTTTTTTAATCAGATGTTCGGTTTTGGTAAAAACTTTGTAAACGTCAGATTTTTTTTCCCCATTAACCCTTGTGTGGTGTTCATATTTTTGTTACTCGTTTCCTTTGTTACTTGTATTTAATTCAGCAAAATTAAGCAATTTTACATTAAAATGCTTTACACATGCTTGCTTCACCTAAATTGCAAGCAATATAAACAGCTTACATGGTTAATATTTGCCCTTTACCTTTCTTATGTTACATTTCTTTTAAAAAGTGCTACTCTTTTTTTATTAGTTTTTTAATAAAATGTAAAAGAAAATTAATTAAACTCAAGATATGAGTAGAAAATTTGTTTAGTTTCAAATTTACAAATGAAGCAATGTTTATTAGCCCTTGGCCAAACATACTGTATGTAATATAAATGTGTGTGTGTGTGTGGGGGGGGGGGGGGGGTGTACAGTGTGTGTTTATCGAAAATATGTTTTGATATATGTTTTTCACAAAAAATGAGCCAATGCCAATGAGTTGGAGAGAGCTGAGAGGAATGCGGTCAGGATGGCCGTATGGAGATTGCGGGGAGATTGTTGGCACAGTCATGCTAATAATCAATTAAATGCAGTCGTGCATTTTCATTAGGTAACAGCAGTATGAATAAGGAGCATCATTAGAAGCAGGAACACTGGGTTCAGGATGAGGGTCCACTTCTATAATGAGAGGTTTGTGGAATTTAACAAGTGAGAAAAAAAAGGTATCTATCTTTCCATAGAACACACACACACACACACACACACACACACACACACACACACTGTCTCTCATTCTCTATCAGACACTGTCTCAGAGAAAGATGTTATGTGATGGTTAAGCAAGAGATGACAAAATGTTATCAAGGTTATTAAAGGTCTCATTCCATTGTTTTTTTCATACATTTTAAACTACAGTCTAGTTGTGATCTCTAGTATGAATGAATGCCATGTAAGTAATTTTTGTGTGACAAAAATGTTCAGGTGTTTCTGTATAACCCTGCTTTAGAACACTGGACTAGTGGTCTCTGAAGAAAGACAGAATTTTGGCTCCTGCTTGCGAATATTTATACATGCAAGCATATGGCCTCTGATTGGCTAACAGCACTACAGCAGAGAACGCAACTTCCTGCCTCCCCCCACAGTCAATTTATAGCTATAAAACTCAAAGAACAAAACGTTTTCAGAGATATAGGATATAGCCGTAGTTATAAAGATATAGCATCTAGAGTGCTAGATAAAGTTAGCCCCTTTAAACTTCACTTAACGCAAGACTCCCCACAGCCGAGAAACATTATCATCGCCAAGCCTAGGGCACGCGGTCTAGAGGAGAGCTTATACCCCTCTAGCCCATGCCTGGAATATGGCATGGTGCCAATAGGTTGTTGTGTATCTAGACAAGCTCTGTGTGGGTGTGTGTGTGTGTGTGCATTTGCACATGTGTGTCAGCAATGGGTGCATTCATTTGGAGGTGAAATGTGTCACACTGATGTTGCATCAAATATGATACACTTGGCTTTTTGATGTTTAGAGTGAGAAAGTTAGAAAACCACATCTGTCTCGCCACATAAACCACTCTGACACACACACACACACACACGCACACACACAGAGTCTCAGACAGTGTCTCAGAGGGGGACGTGTTGTGGTGTAGCTGGATATTCTGCGATGTGTACTCAGATAACCCCAGGAGGAGCCGGGCTCTGTTATTCTGTCTGTTTTCTCATTTTCATTCGTTTCCAGTGTTTAACAGAGAGAGAAGGTCAGGCTGCAGAGTCTCCAGATCCACACGGGGGCTGGCGGGAGTAGACGTGAGGCGGGAAGCTAAAGATCAGAAGCGTTCTGGCACTTGAACTCTTGTGCACATGTGTGTGTGTGTGCGAGTGGGTGGGTGTGCAGTATGTGTGCAGATATCTGAGCTTCTACAGGCTGTGGCATCTTCTCCTGCTCTCTTTAGCGCATTGATTCTTATTCGCTCTGAACAAAAGCACATGCAAACCAACAGTATCTAGGAAGTGTGTGTGTGTGTGTGTGTTTGTTTGTGTATCTGTGTGGGTTGTGTGTTCATAGCCCCGTGATCATGTTTGCAACATTGCTCATGCACAGAGAATTTCTTTTATTTCTTGTATTATAATGTCAGATCTAGGTCAGTATCTATTAAGGGTAACCATACACAATGTTAAAAAAAAAAAAAAAAAAAAATATATATATATATATATATATATATATATATATATATATATATATATATATATATATATATATATATATCAGTGGCGTGCAGTGAATATAGTGGGTACCCCTTCTGTAACCACTCCCCCAATCCCCCCCACCCCGCCGCCGCCCGACTGACATATAGATAAATATTACAATAACTATATATTCTATCTCTTGACTTAGTTATAGTAACTTAATACACATAAATAGCCCACAAATACAGCTACAAACTACAAAAGTGTACAATAGACCCAACAATAAATGCTTAATTAGCCTACAAGCACAACTGTACAACAAAGATCACTCATTTGTATGTCTACAGTTCGCCAGAGCAGCCAAAACATTAAGTACACACAAAAACTCACCAGTCAGGGGGCCTATTATTGTGATTTAGTTTCACATTGAAGGGCAGCCTTTAAAAAGGTTTTTATAATTATATTATATTATATATAATATGACACAATATCTGTCTCATTTGCAGCCGCAATTCCATGATAGTTCGCTAACTATTGAATTAATCCAGCATGAGCTCCGTTTATAACTAAGCAACGCATAACACCTTCAGCACAGCGCTTAGAAGGGTTTACACAGCCATGGCCACGCCCCCGTAGTAATCATGAATCTGATTGGTTAGACTTGCTTCGACTTTGCTAATAGATTCATTACTACACCCTTCTCAAAATCAGGAGAGGGGGCACGCAGTCATGCCATTTTAAAAAGCTTTGATTGGTTAAAACCGCTGTCAGTCAGATAAGAGTCCTGTAACAACTGAAAAACACAGACTAATGCTTTGAATTAGTTGCTGTTTTTTTATTTTAGTTAATTTATAAAATAAATTCTTACACGCACAATAGCTATGATATATATTTCCTGATTAAAAATTATGTAATTATTTACATGCATTTATTGTCAAGGGTTAGAAGGGCCTTACTAGACACCACTGATATATATATATACATATATATATATATATATATATATATATATATATATATATATATATATATATATATATATATATATATATATATATATATATATATATTGTAATAATTGTAAAATTGCTGATTTGTTTTTTTTTTTACAGTTCGATTGTAAATTTAGCTAGGCCATTACCTATATACCAGCATACCAATAAACAGCTATTTTCTGGTCTATTTTCCTACATAAGGTGCACCAGATTATAAGGCATAGGGCAAGATCAGCCAGTGGTTCGTCTCACATAGCTCATTTTAACACGGCAAACGCGAAGGCTACAGTCCAGTATTCTCACTTCTGAACAGCAAAAGAGCAAGAGCTGTGGTTAGTGGCTAATGCTAATGCTGCTCCAGCAGTGCTATCCAGGGTTAGCAGCAGGGTACAGGCCGATAATACTCGCCTCTGAAAGGCCAAAGAGCTAGACCCAGCTTTGCAGAAAAACTACAATTCTTACCTCACTTCCTGTGTATTCCATTTTTATCTGTCCCTAGAAAACATTAGGCTTGTTTGACTTGACGTCTGTGCCTTCAACACGTGATGACATGCCCTGCTGTAAGGTGTGAGGTGGCTACAGACACAATTACCTTTTAAATATGACACAGTGCTGAAAATATAGAATATATACTAATAGTAAACTAGCTAAACTATGCATTTTTAAAGCTAAATATCAGAGGAAGTTCCACTTTTATTCTTTTTGTATGAGCCACACCGCAAGATCTACTGTGGTTCTGCTGCAGGTGCCCTTCATCCTCACCCCTCAACTGCACCCAGCTGCTCTCACTGACCAGTAAAGCAATGCACAATTTCAAACTGACAAATGAGGAAAAAAAAAATATCCAAAAAACTGAGTGGTTTCTTGCATTGGCCAGCATGCCTTGAAGGGTTAACTAGAGCAGCAAACCTCTGCACAGGGCACAAACTATAACACAAGGGAAAATGTAACATATACATAGATAACGCCTCAGGTAGAATGTCTTTTACTCATGTTCCCATAGCAACTTTATTTCACCAACAATCCTGATTTTTCACTTCAGAATAAAACTCTTTTTTTTTCCTTTTATTCATGAAAACTTGTCTGTAGAGCAAGTGTCATACATGCCCTCTTTTTTGAATGTGAAATATTTGTCCAGCCAATATGACACAAAACGTCTGGTATTTCACATTAATTTCACATCAGTGTTTGAGTTCTTTCACAACTAGCTTCTTTGATCTGGGCCTTCAGACTATTCAGTTTGGTCTGAAGCACAACAGCAGGTGTTAAAGGTGCTGCAAACCACAGTCTGGACTAAAATAACCAAACTTTCGTCTGACCAAAAGAGGTAGTCTTGGTGAAGACTATTGTTTGGGATTTCATACCAATTACAGAAATAAGGCACAGAAACATCACTTATACTTTACATCTTAATGTAATATAAAGTTCTTGTAGTTTTTTTTTGTAAGTCAGGATTGTAACTCACTCTCGCTGAGCAGGATGAAGATTCTCCACTAGGGGGCTCTGGAAGCATTATGGTAGCTTTTGGTGCTTCATAAGGGTGACGCTTCTGATCATATGGAGCAGTTTATATATTGTCTTTGGATTGTAAGTGCATGGCTAAGGATGAAACTAAGACCCCTGTTTGTTTTAAAGATCTTTAGGTAAGCCGTCACCCCATTTTTTTTTGCTATCGCAACGACGGGAAAAGTACACAGCTTGCGTGGATTGAAACGCACAAAAGACATGTAGTAATTCTCCTAATTAATCATGGGTTTGATTTGAGTGTAACCTACAATAAACCAATTAGCATGTCACTTGCCATTTCCTTTAAGAGCCAGGTATGCTCTGACTTGGGCGGTTTAGTATTTTAACAGTGCGGCGCTTCTTTGCTTTTCAGTAGAGGAAACCGACCTGGGTGTTCATACTGTAAAGATGTGCGAGCAGTCCATTTAAGGGAACAGCAATGTTATTTTAATTAGTATTCTGTTTACTGTTGATGCAAAAGTTGGGTTTGTGTGCTGCTATGTGTGTTTTATTCATTAACAGGCATAGGAATTGACATCTGATGATGAGCTTTTGGTGCTTTAGGTGCATATGTGTTTTCTATTCCAAGATAGCAATACACCAGAATTTTACCTGAAAGTTCCTGATCACTACGCACATCGGCCTAGAAAATTTTATATTCGTGGGGTGTAAGATAGCAATGAGCATCACCACGTGCCTTACGCAGGATGTAAGATAATGTCCTATGTGTTTTAGTAATATAAAAATGTGCGTTTTCCTTTTAAAGGTATTCTAGTTGTAGGATTGCTAAATTGATCAGATTTAATCTAATTGATTTACATCTGTAAATAAGTAAAAGTGATGCAAACAATTTGAGTGGTTAAGTCATATACATGAGCTTATTTCCAAAACAGGGCGCTGCCACTATGATCGGGTTCGAATCCTATGCTGGTTCAAATCCCGATCATGCAGTTTGCCATCAGCTGCCAGCTGGCCTTGCTCTCTCTGGGTGGGTAGACGGTGCTTTTTCCTCTCATCACTCCAAAGGGTGATGATGATCAGCACAAGGCTGCGCCTGTAAGCTGATGTATCGGAACCGAGTCGATGCGCTTTCCTCCGAGCACACTGTGATGCTACTCGGCAGTGTTCGAAAAGAGGCAGTGGCTGACTTCACATGTGTCGGAGGAGGCATGTGCTGGTCTTCACCATCCTTGTGCTCTGTCATCACCAGTGATGGGGAATATACAGCTGACTAGCAGCCGGGACAGCTGGGTGGGACAACTGGCCTAGCTAAACTGGGGGAAAAATGTGTTGTGTTTTTTTTAATGCCCTCAAGCAAACAGTAGTTGTCAGCAGTCTGGGAAATATGTGAAACCTCTGTAAGTCTGTTGGAAAATCCCAGGAGGCTCTGGAGCAGCTTGAGAGAAATCCAAAAGTGTGTAAAGCTACATCACAGCAAAGAACGAAGGGCAACTTCACTCCGAAGAATCTGAAACTGAAGATATTTTGGATTTGTTTAACATTTGGTCCCTGAATAATTCCATGTGTTTAGTTTCATGTTTGTCTTCGCTGTTATGCTAATTCACTGTTATGGGAAATGTAAAAACGAGAAAAAGTGCTTCTGTGAGTTGAGTGTGCGTATAATAATTTGCAGCGAGATGTAAAAAAGGTTAGAAATGATGTTGAAGATTTTAAAATCCACGTTTTCTGAGCGAGGATCCCATCTCTACTAATAAACTTACTTAGAAAATGTAGTGTAGCGGAACTTCACTTGGTACCTTCTCTCTTTTAAAAATTTATTTCTAATATTTTCCACATTTTTCTCATAATTTAGCTTGGCCAAATGTCCCACTCAGTCAGCTGCTAGTTAGCTGTATATCCCCCCATCACTGGTGATGCCACAACACAAGAAAGGAAGGTGAAGACAAGCATGTGCCTCCTTCGACACATGTGAAGTCAGACTCCACCTCTTTTTGAACAGCTGAACTGCTGATGCATCATTGCCGAGTAGCATCACTGCGCACTCGGAGGAAAGCGCAGCGACGCGGTTCTGATACAACAGCTCACAGACGCCTTGTGCTGATCGGCATCACCCTAGGAGTGATAAGGTGGAAAGTGTACCATCTACCCATCCAGAGAGAGCAAGGCCAACTGTGCTCTCTCAGGGCTCCGGCGGCTGACGGCAAGCTGCATTACTGCGTTTCGAACCAGTGAACCAGCGAGCTTGACCTTTGCTTGGCTTGGGATTAGAACAGGACTTACGATGTGTGTTTCGAGTGTGTTGGAGTGTGTATAATGTGAGTATAATGAGTCGCTCTGTGCAGTCAGTGAGTGAACAGTCACATTAATAAATGAAGTGGATGAGGGACTGATATAAAATGAATACAATTCAAGGTCAGGTTCATCTTTTTGTACATTCTCTCTCCCTTTTCCTCTCTCTCTCTTTTTCTGCACTCTGTCTACACAGAGTCTGCTTCTCTAATTCTCTCTCTCTCTCTCCCACACACACACACTCACACACACACACACATTGACAGGGATTAGAGTGGTTGGCGTAGTAGTAAGGGAGCTTTGGCTGGGTGCTGAGATCCTCCTCCACTCCTCCATTCATCCTCCTCTTCCTCCACTGCGGTGTGGGACGCTGCCATTCACTGCTGTCCAGAGCTCTGCACACACTGGGAGCTGCTGCTATGGATTAGACACACATTTTGGCAATGAAATTAAAGCTGCTCATTAGTGGGCAAAGGATTGTGGGTGTGATTTTGGCATGGCTGTGGGTTAATCTACGTGTAATCGTGATTTGTTCGTTTTTATTACGACTAGATAACTAGATACAGTAAGTCACTTGTCGAATACTGAATGGCAGCAGTGTGTGGACAAGCATTGTCTTGTTGGAATAGTGTTGCTTTGAAGTTGTGAAATATACCACTAGAGACACCACTACACAGGAAGGGTGAAGACTATCACGTGCCTCTTCCGATACATGTGAAGTCAGCCACTGTCTATTTTCCAACTGCTGCTGCTGATGCAGCATTACTGAGTAGCATCGCAGTGCACTCGGAGGAAAGTGCAACGACTCGGTTCTAATACATCAGCTCACAGACGCCTTGTGCTGATCGACATCACCCAAGGAGTAATGAGTGGATAGAGTGCCATCTACCCACCCAAAAAGAGAGAGAGCAAGGCCAATTGTGCTTTCTCTTAGGACTTCAGCAGCTGATGGCAAGCTGCATGACAAGGATTCGAATCAGCAATCTTCCGATCATAGTGGCAAGGCTGGAGCATTTCAAGCACGCTGTGATGCTACTCAGCAATGGTGCATCAGCAGCAGTTTGAAAAGGAGAGGCGGTGGCTGACTTCACATGTGTCAGAGGAGGCATACCAGCCCTGTTTGAATGTTCTTTTTAGAAACCATTCCTAATCTTAAAAAAACATATATTTTATTGTGGTCAATAAAAGAGGGCAGTACCCTCTCAGGTTCAACTTTGCTACAGTAGAGGATGATGTGTCCGTGTACTATGCAAATCACTCAATTAATAATACCGCCACCCTGGTGACGTCCAACCATCTGTGTCTCACCAAGGAGGGGAGGATGAGACCAGGGTTTCTCTAGGGGTCTGCAGGCTCATCCTGGTCAAACTTACGATTGACTACACCTGTTGCTTGATTTGAATAAATAAAAACGTCGGGGGATAGTTACTTTTACTGGTAACTACTTACTTTTATAGTGGAGTAACTCCGTTAGTAACTCAGTTACTTTTTTGGAGAAGTAACTAGTAACTATAACTAATTACTTTTTCAAAGTAACATGCCCAACACTGATTGTGGGTATATGAATATATACAAGAGCAGCATATGTATCATTGTACTATAGAAATATGAGATAGCAATATGAGATTATAAATAAGTATTTAATTACTAGGAGCCACAATGAGATGAGAGTGAAACTAGTAACAGCAGCAGGTCAGATAAAATTAACAGTGCAATGTGTGCATTAGATAATAGTAATAATACACATAATATTAAAATAATGTGCTGTTAGGATCGTGCTGTACGTTGTGGAAAGACTAGCCAGTCAAATAAAAGCTAATTATTGTGTCATGTTCTACAGTGAAAGTGTGAATGTATCTGGATTTCAGGGATTTCATGGATTTGTTTAATCATTGGTCAGTCTTCAAACTATTGATGATGTGCATCACTTTATCTCAGTGAAAATCTACAGCCACGCCATTCCTGTGTAGATAAGATTAGGCACACCTGACCTGGAATATTGTTGGTGTCTAGCTTTTTGATATTATGCATCTCTGTTTCCACTGTGTCTCTTGAATTTAGCTGAAAGTACCTCAGCCCAGGATTTTGTTCCAATTGCTTGCGTAGTTCTCCTGGAGCTGAGCTATAAACTGAGTCTTCCAGGTAGTTGGGAAGAAGTTTCACTTTCTGGACCAAGGAAACAGAATCTTTGGACGCTAGCCCACGATGAGTTCATTTACTCCCTCTGTTTGGTTTGGTTTCACACAGGCACAAACTTATATGCAGCAATAAACCACGCAAGCACATGGTCTCCTTTGATTGGTCGGAGCTGTCTGGCGCAAGAACAAGAAAGTAAATATTCTGCGTTCCAGCACGAATATCTGTGCAGTTTGAACACAGAAAACTGAAACACTAAAACGCTTTGCATCTTTAAAACCAGTGTTTTCGATAGCAAGTGCAGCACAGATGTGCACCTAAGTAAGTAAACAGCATGAAGCAGCAGAGACAGCGTTTGTTCATAGCTGTGGTAATTCACATTATCTGGCTAACATATCAGATTAAAGCCCTGTATTTTACTGTGCTTGAAAAAACATCATCTTAAAAGACACATTACTCTCGCTTGTCGCTTCTTCTTGTAGCTGTCAGTGTGTACGTTCAGTTTGCGCGTTGTTGGTGTGATTTAATCCATTTTCTAAAAGCCCTTTCTTTGAGATTTGGGCGTAATCAGTGTAACGAGGGAGATATAGAGACAGCACTCAGTGGATACATGCAGAGGCTAACAGAGCTAATGAGGTCAGCAAGCACACACCACAGAGTAGAACAGTCTGAGGATTTGAGCTGTGGCAGGAATCAGGCTTAGACCGACTGCTGTGTCAGTAAGATCCACACATAAACAGTAAAGCTGTGATACAGTATATAAGCAAAATACTATGCCTTTCTATAGACCAGTGCGTATTCCTGTTGCTCAGACGTAAGCACAGGTAAAAGATTTATTATAAGACGTCTACAAGATTGTCAGCAATAAATTGTCACTGAATCATCAGTAAAGACTCTCGCCGTTATTCTAATGGGAATGCTACAGAAACTCTTATATATATTTGCCAGTAGTTCATCAGTAATAAAGAGAGAATTGTTCATGACTTTACTTTAGGGTCCACAAACATGATATATTACTCATGAAGTATCAGTAATAAATGCTTAACATATAACGCATTTACAATCACTTTCAGTCATGTTAATATAACTTATTAATTATTACATATACACTGGGGAAAAATAACTTAATACACTCTCATATAAAAACAAGTTCATGGATGTGCTCTTTTACCAATGTAACAGCCTCAGATGTCTTGTTGCTTTTACAAATAAATATGACATAACAACAAAACAATAAAGAGTATTAAACTCAGTACAGTAGTAATAGAAGTGCCAGCATTCTGGAAAAGATGACAGGATGGACATGCAGGTGTCTGTGTTGTATACTCAAAAATATAAGTGTATTTTTGTATGTATGATTTTAAATAATATCATTAAAAACAAAGCATGTGCATTAAGAAGGCAGATGTTGTACAGAATTATATGAGGAAGGGAATGTGGGATGTCAAATGGAAACCACATGCCTAATTAACATATTAATTACTGATATATTCATATAGTGTACAAAGCCTTTATTCATTCATTCATTCATTCACACACATTAGTTAATGGTGAAGAATTTAACCTTGCAGTTATTAATGTGTGATTCATTCATTGTTCCTTAATGCATCCCTACTTACTGATGAGTTCATTCTCAATGAAGGCCTTAATTAATGTCATGTCATGTACTATTATTATAAAGTGTTACAGATAAAAAGGAACTAGGAAAACTAAGGCTACGTTCACATTACCAGGCTGAAGTGACTCAAATCTTTGATTTTTTGCTCAATGTGGCTCAGATCAGATTTTTTCAGGGCTGTGTGAACGAGCCAGATCTGAGCCACTCATATATGTGGTCCTAAATCGCATACATATCCGATCCATGGACATGCGACATGAATGTGAACGGTCAAATCGGAATTCATGTGTCTTTAATTCATCCATTTCCCTTTATAAAGCTACGAGTCCTCACTCAATATAATGTTTTTTTTTTGTTGTTGTTGGTGAAGAAGGCGGCGTTTTTACACGTATCAATGTGCGGAGAAACAGATTTGTTCACATTACACTCAGATACAGGTCACTTACATTTGTAAATGTGAACTGAAATCACCAAACATCGGGAAAACCAAAAATGTCACGAAAGACTCGACAAGGAACACTCAAACAAGCGGCTGTGTATACACAAAGAGGGTTGGGAATACCTGGGGAAGGAAACAAGGTGGCGGGGTTACAAATGAGACCCAAGGGTACACTGATGACAGGGCGGGTCTGAGGCGAAGCCAAGACGATGATAATAATACAGGGCTTGTGCTAGAATATTACGAGATTAAAAATGTAATATTAAAAGAAAAAAGTTGTAATATTACGAGATTAAAGTCGTAATATTACGAGATGAAAGTCGTGATATTACAAGTTTAAGGCATAATATTACAAGATTAAAGACGTAATATTATAAGAATAAAGTTGTGATATTACGAGTTTAAAGTCGTAATATTACGAGATGAAAGTCGTATTATTACGATATTAAAGACGTAATATTATAAGAATAGAGTTGTGATATTACGAGAATAAAGTCGTAATATTACGAAATTAAAGTCGTAATATTACGAGAATAAAGTTGCAATATTACGAGAATAAAGTCGCAATATTACAAGATTAAAGTCGTAGCATTTTGAGGGAAATGTAGTTCTAACTGCGTGGGCTGCAGTTTAAAAGCGGAGCACTAAGGGAGGGAATGGGGCATTTTCTGCTTTTTAACACCATTAGTTATCTACATTTATAACCTGCTGATTATTAATGCTGTAGTGTCCAGATGTTGCAGACTTTGGCTCCGCTTTTAAACTGTAGCCCACGCAGCTAGAACTGCATTTCCTTCAAAATGCTACGACTATGATATAATGAATTATACTGTGCTTATACTGTAATATTTCAGTCTGGTTTTGACTCTGAAAGGGTGTGGAGAAGCCGACTGATAAGCTGCTGATAAGTTTTCTGTCCAGTTTTATACAACCAGACAACCAGTAAACGCTCAGAACCAACTCTGCTGTGCAGTTTTTTTCTTGAGGGACCGAGGCGACGGGGTTACACGGACTATGCAGATCGTTTTTTGCGACCAAAGGAACATAAATACTGTAAATTCCAGTCATGAACGAAGGAAATGAACCTTTAACTGATGCAGGATGACTGTCTGCGTGTTATATAGACTATATCAAGATCAAATATACTGTGAAGCATGACATGATAGTCAGGAATATGATCTCTACATTCTCATAATATTACGACTTTAATTTCCTAATATCACGACTTTATTATTGTTTTTTTTAAGAGTTGCCTTAAAACGGCATCGTAGTAATCACAATAACACTTTTAAAACAATATATCGTCCATCCGCTACACCGCAGTGCTGTGCTCTTGTTGCACATAATAATAGGGCACAGGTGGGGTCTTGTTTTGACCCTGCTTGACCACCTGCCGAGGGACTTTAATGATCAAAAGGTCGATGGTGTGTTAATTAGCTTTCTAATTCTCCTTTTCCCCATCTCACACACACACACACACACACACACACACACACACACACACACACACACACACACACCGTGACTGTGCTGTCTGCCATGTCAGTGGCATCAGCAGGCAATGCCCCAGTTAGTTCTGCTCTAATATGGCGCACTTCCTGCCCTAGTGCACTCTGGGATATCAAGCTGTGACCGCTCAGCAATACAGAGTCCCGCTGCGAGCTGGTCTTTGATATGAGATGCAATCTGATCATGGACCTGTGAGCACACACGGTTACTCACATCAGCCAGGCTGTTGAGCTCAGTCTGCTGGGTGTGTACCTGTGTGTACGGGTGTGTTTTACACAGTTTCAGCTAATGCTAAGCTGCTCTGGCTTAGTTCTTGATCAGAATATGGTTTTGTTTGAGTTTTATGAACTAACTGATGCATTATTGGCCTTTTTGACCAAGCTAGGCAACCAATTTGAACATAATCAGAAGGTCAGTCAGCTTTATAGAACTAATCAATCAGTATGGCTTGATCTTTATCAAATGAAAATACTCTTCTTAATAAGCGTTTTACAGAAATACATACGTTTTACTTGGATAAACAGCTGCTCAACCTCATTGACCGTCAAGAACCAGGGTACACCATTGGAGTAACAAGCTACCAGTAAAAATCTTGAGTCTTGATAAGGGAAAATAAGGGACCACTTCAAAATGATTAGTTTTTCTAGTTAATCTGTAAGTTCATATTCATTTAGAAACAACTATACTAATGTTTAACTCAAGAAGAGTTCAGAAGCTCTATTTATTCACAGCTTTCATGCATTTTGGCATGCTCTCCACCAGTCTTACACACTGCTTTTGGCTGACAAAAATGCAAGCAGTTCAGCTTTGTTTGATGGCTTGGGACCATCCGTCTTCCCCTTATGATTATATTCCAGAAGTTTTTAAATGGGGTTCAGGTCTGGATATTGGGCTGGCCATAAAAAGGTCTTGATGCCACTATTATTGGTCACTATGATCGCTGGTTTGAATCCTGGTCATGCAGCTTGCCAACAGCTGCCAGAGCCCTAAGAGAGCACAATTGGCCTTGCTCTCTGTGGGTGGGTAGATGGTACTGTCTACCCACATCACTCCTAGGGTAATGCCAATCAGCATGAGGCGTCTGTGAGCTGATGTATCGGAACCGAGTCACTGAGCTTTCCTCCAAACGCACTGGTTACTCAGCAATGAAATGAAAAGGGGTAGCTGATTTCAGCTGTGTCGGATGAGGCATGTGCTAGTCTTCATCCTCCTCCAAACAAATAAATAAAACAGTCCTCAGATTTGGGGAACTTTGCCAACACTAAGCAGAAGGAAGCGAGTTTTCTTCCGTGTTAACCTTGTACGTGGCTTGATTTATGCGTCCTTCGCAAAGATGAATCTGCCCAAATCCGGCCTTGCTGAAGCATCCCCAGATCATCACTATTCCTGCACCAAATTTCACAGTGGCTGAGAGAGATAAAGAGAGAATGCTAGAAAGAGATGGGGGAGAACGAGTGTGTGAGAAATGGCCAACTTAAGCCATATATCCAGTTCAGCACCTAATCAATAATTAGGTGTGTGTGAGTGAGTGAGTGTGTGAAGGAGAGAGAGAAAAGAGAGAGAGAGAAAGATATTAGAATAAGTAAAAAGACACCAATGGAAGACAGCTGTGTAATGAGATAGAAATAAATTTATAAAAGTAAAAAGAAAGTGAGATCAGAAGAGCAGGAGTGTGAATGATGATGGGAGAGGGAAAAAGAAAAGATATGAGTCAGAAAAACATGGACAGTCTTTGACTGAGTGTATAGAGAGGTTCCTAATGGTGTCCCACTATAATTCATTCCATGCAGCTTGAATATTCTTACACAGTTCCTGCTGATTTTGCACTAGGGGTCAAGTGTTGATGGTGTGTCCAAAAGCAACCCACATACAGCTCTGAAAAAAAAATAAAGAGACCACTTCAGTTTCTGATTATGCTATTTACAGGTACATGTTTGAGTAAAATGAACATTGTTGTTTTATTCTATAAACTACAGACAACAGATTTTTTCCAAATTCCAAATAGAAATATAGTCATTTAGAGCATTTATTTGCAAAAAAAATAAAATATGGCTAAAATAACAAAAAAGATTTCAGACCTCAAATAATGATGCAAAGAAAACAAGTTCATATTCATAAAGTTTTAAGAGATCAGAAATCAATATTTGGTGCAATAACCCTGATTTTTAATCACAGTTTACATGCATCTTGGCATGTTTTTCTCCACCAGTCGTACACACTGCTTTTGGCTAAATTTATGCCGGTGTTTGCCGAATTCAGCACCCCCGCCATGAAACGCACCCCCTCTCGGCAGTGCATATGCATTGTCTTCTTGATAAAAGTGCTTTAACTTTACTTAGAAAAATGCTCCGAGAGGCGGGAGAGGGGGTGCTGAATTTGGCAAAACACCGGTCCTAGTGCAAAATTTCAAGCAGTTCAGCTTGGTTTGATGGCTTGTGACCATCCAGCTTCCCCTTATGATTATATTCCACAGATTTTCAACTTGGTAAAATCAAAGAAACATATAATTTTTAAGTGGTCTCTTATTTTTTTCCAGAGCTGTAGTGGACTCTTTATCTCATTGACAAGGACCTGATCAAGGATTAAACCAACACCACCAGGCCCCTATAACTATATAACACACCCTGAACTTGCTAGACCACCATGCCACCCTCAGCAACGTTCTCTATGCACCATAAACGAATAAAAAATACCTATAAAATCAAGTTTCCATGAGGAGAAGATGATGTTTACAGCATCTGAATTTCCGGCATTAATTTGGTAGATTGTTCCGCAGTCAGGGAGCGGTGCATGCAGTGCCGTCGCTCCGGCTGGAGATGAGTCGGTATCTCTAGGAAAGTCTGAGAGAGGCTGTTTTGTGTCGTGGAGTGTGTAAAACGACCTGCAGCACAGCACGAACAGAACAGCGGAAATGAAGGTGAACGTCCATAAACAGGCACCTGCTGTCCTTTCCCCTGGAATAAATGGCACAGCTGTGCTTCAGTCATTGAAGTTCCCGGGCAACAGCATCTGCAGCTCCCCGCAGTGGGACAGTGACAGTTCTACTGCTGTCAGGAGAGCTCAGCGAAGGCTGTTTTATTCTGCATCAGGTCAGGAAGCTCCGTGTCTCGAAAAGCCTTGAATTTCTTACATTTTTCACAACTTTAAAACCAGAGTTTTCTGTGGTGCAAGCTTCATAACTTGAATTGATGAAATAAGTTGGTGGATGAAGATGAATTCATGTGTCAAGAATCTAGACTATCATCTATGATGATAGTAAGCTTTCCATTGTGAATGCTAATGTCAGCCTTTTCCTTATGTGTCCTTTTTTTTTTTTTGAGGAAAGCTACGTTTTAACCACAACCTCTATCCTGATGATAACAAAGCTATCATCAGTTGTCGATCACTAGAAGGTTCTTATGCAGATGCATCTGTCAAATTCACAAACAGCAGAAGACTGTCTACTATACACAGTAATAAATCACAGTGTTAAAATCACAGTGTGAACATGTTTTAACTCTCTGAGAGTTTTTCTAACAATCCACAGAGCTGGTGTTATTATTATTCAGAGTAAAAATTCAACTCTAACAGGCTCCGCCTCTTAATTCTGCTGTGTGTGTGTGTGTGTGTGTGCGGTTTAGCTTAGATGTGATGGTTCCTGATGGAGCGTTATTCACTCTCCTGCTGTTGGGTTGGGTTGGATGGTAGATAAGGGTCTCCATCCAAGAGTTATTGTGTTCTGGAAGAAGCACTGTTTTTTTGGCAGTTTTTGATGGTTTCTTTTGTTCTAAATAAAGCTTAGATAGTATAAAAAGGTCATTTATTCTGTGGTATAGCTCACATTTTATAATGTTTTATAAATACTCCGTTATGTAGTTTTTTGGGTGAAAGTCAGAAAATACACCATAGCCTATTTATTTTACTTTAATAGTTGTAAATGAGTTAGCTCAACTTGATATGCTGCAGTTGTGTAAAAAACATGAAATTAAGTTGCATTAAGGTGTAATGAATTTCTGTTAAGGCCGACATACTTAATTTTAATGAGTTGGCACACCTATTATATACATCCAAATGAAGATCGAGTTTGAGTTGAACCAACTAATAATAACTGAGTTTAGTCTGTTGCCATTAACAGTTTATTTTCCATTGGCTTCTGGCAAAATATATTTGCATACCGGGTGTGTCCTCCAGTTTCTGAAACTCACCATCAGTGTGTAGTGATTCCCCTCTTGGGTTACCTTAAGTAAACCTGTAGATCATATATTATGATTAGCTTTTTAGCCTCTGTGTTGTTTTAGGCTGTAAGAACAAGCATCATTTTTCTGAGCTGCTAAATCTCTATTGGCTGTGCTCTTAATACTGATCACTCTATAGCTCATTTATGTGAATTAATGATTTTGAGAATGAACGTTTGTTCAACTCCATACAGTATTAAAATTAATTTAAAAAATGGGTTTTGAAAACTTAATTTATTTGAGGCAACAAATTACCTAAATCATCTGAGTAGAAAAATACGTAAATAAACTAACAATTACACTGTAAACATTGTTATCACAAGTCACTTGATTCACTCAATTCTATATAACAATGAGGTACCACTTTAAAATAAGACTACCTTTATAAAGGGTTTATAAATGGTTTACAATTAGTTTATTAGTGTCTACTAATTAGGTTGTACATGCCTTAAAAATCATTGATAATCAGTTATAACACATACGTAGAAAGGGCAACAATATAGATGGCTGTGGGTTCACTATTTGATAAACAACAGATCATTGTTGCCCTTTCTATGTATGTGTTATAACTGATTATTAATTTTTTAAAGGCATTTACAGCCTAACTAGTAGACATTAATAAACTAATTGTAAACCATCTATAAACCCTTTATAAAGGTAGTATTATTTGTGGAGTGGTATCTCATTGTTATATAGAATTGAGTGAATCAAGTGACTTGTACTAATCCCTGTTTACAGTGTAATTGTTAGTATTTTGGACTCATGTGCATTGTAAACCCTAATAAGTTAAGTTTAAGTTTAGGTAATTCGTTGCCTCAAATAAATTATGTTTACTCCAGATTCTACAGATGTTCATAGTTTGTATAGCTTAAATAATTTCTTTTTACCTAAATTAAGATCAATTTAGTCTTGATTTTCCAACTTAAGGACACCAGAGGAACTTAAACAAGCAATCATATGATATGATATATTGTATAAGCTGTTTGTCTAAACAGGTCTAGCCCCAGTCAGGCTGTTCTCTCTGCTGAAAGACTCAATGGCTGCCAGCTTTAGCAGGGCCTTGTACTTGTTAGAGAATAAAAATAAGAATAAGAACTGCACACATACAAACCATCTTCACAGTGGCTGGCAATACAGAGATCATATTTGCACGTCTTTAGATGTTTTTTAAATGCTGGAATTATGGTTATTCATATTATAAAACATTTTTGATTCATTCTGATCTGTGCCGCTTCATCGGGTCAAGGTCGTGGAGGTATTCGCTCATTCAGAAACCAATGAGTTCCAGAATATATCAAGAAAAATGGTTCGCATAATTGGAATAGCCATTGGCTAGACGTAGCCTTCGCTTCACCTAACTTATCTTTTTCTCTTTGCATTTCTTTAAAACAGACATTGTGAGGAAACTTCATGAACCTTTTGGAATTATCTGGATTTTTGAAATAAATTACTTTTATAGTGTATTTTTATCTTTATCTGATTCATGATAATAAACGCATAAAGAAAACATAAAGCATTTTACATCCTGTCTTATCTGTATTGAGCAAATTAAAACGCAAACAGTTGATGGAAATACTATGTGGATGTCTAGTAAAATGACCTCTGGAAAAAAAGGGTAATTGAAGTTTAAGTTTGCTGTTTCAGGCAATTCAAGTGTGGATTTAACTCACCCCATAAAAACGTGTCAAACAAGTTATCAGCTTTTCACAACAGATTTCTGTTGAACTACAGTTTGGCCTAAACTAAGTAAGATAAGAAGATTTAGAGAATCAAACCTAAGCATTTAAATGGTTGCAAAAATTATCACTGGACTTCCATTGGACCAAAATCATACAGAAGCAATATAGGACAATTTCCAAAGTAGTTGTGGGATTTTCCACACAAAATTAGGTAAATTCCAATAAATAAGGTCTTAGTGAGCATATGTTTATTAGAGACAAATATGGTGGATCAAAAGTTACATACATATATCTAGTTTATTAAAATACTTGTTTTAAAAATGTTCATTAAGAGGTAATTTTGGAATTAAACACTTTTGAATAGAAATTTAAAATGCTTGAATAGAGGAAACACTTTAAGTTAATACTGAAGAGATTACTACATTTAAAACACATTGACGTCTTCTTTTGAACAACAACAAAAAGAAAGATAAGCTCCACTTCCATCTCTTCCTTTAATCAGAATTGTACACCCTGGACAAGGCGCATCACAATGCTCTTTGCTATCTTACACCCCATCAACAATCTATTTTCACACCTTGCACTTACGCCATTAAAATAGCATCTACATTTAAGATTTAAATCTACACTGATGGACGTTGTGCTCTGGAAGTGAGTAGTGTTCAGGTACGTTTTTGGTGTGTTGCTATCTTGGCAGTGGAAAACACAGGTGCCCCACTGACTGAAATGAACCTAGACAACAGTCAACCATCAGAGACCATTCCTATAGGAAACACAGACGTTCTGCAGAGTGCAAACCCAACTTTTGACTCAACAATAATCAGAATAGAAAATAAAATAACATTGCTATTTCCTTAAATGAGTTACACCCAAAACACACCCACGATTAATTAAGAGAATTAGCACATGACTTTTGCACATTTCGAGAAAGGCGTACTGGTTGCGCCTTGAAATTCCTGGAGTCAGAATTCCACCTTAGAGTCTACCATGGAACTTTGAATCAGAATCTGCTTTTGAATTTAGAATAATTCCTAGTCTCAGAGTTCACATTAGAATTTCTTGTCACAGAGTCTGCATCAGAATTTCACCTTAGAGTCTATCATGGAATTTTGACTTAGAGTCTGCTTCTGAAATCAGAGACCCAGAATTTCTAGTCTCTCAGAATTCAGACTGGAATTTCTGGTCACAAAGTCTGCATCAGAATTTCACCTCGGAGTCTACAATGGAATTTGGCTCAGTGTCAGCTTCTGAATTAGGAGACCTTGAGACCCGGAATTCCTAGTCTCAGAGTTTATATTAGAATTTCTGGCCTCAAAGATTGTGTTAGAATTCCAACTCAAAGTTTTTATGAAATTCTGACTCAGAGTCTGCTTCTGAATTCAGAGACCTGGAGACCCGGAATTCCAAGACTCAGATTACACACTGGAGTTCCTAGTTTCAGAGTCTGAGGCAGAATTTCACCTCAGAGTATATCATGGAATTCTAACTCAGAGTCTGGTTCTGAATTCAGAGACCTGGAGACCCAGAATTTCATATCTCAGATTTCACACCAGAATTCCTGGTTTCAGAGTCTGAGGCAGAATTTTACCTCAAAGTCTTCCAGAGAATTCTGACTCGGAGTCTGCCTTGGAATTCAAAGACCCAGAGGCTCTTCTGAATTCAGAGACCCGGATTTTCAAGACTCAAGTTTCACACTGGAGTTCCTAGTTTCAGAGTCAGAGACAGAATTTCACCTCAGAGTTTATCATGGAATTCTGGCTCGGAGTCTGTCTCGGAATTGAGAGTCTCAGAGTCCACAACAAAATCCTGGAGTCCAGAACTTCACACCAGAATTCTTAGATAGATAGACAGACAGACAGACAGACAGATAGATAGATAGATAGATAACGTGTTGGATTTCTGTCTTGGAGCTGCATTGAAACTCTGTCTCGGTCTCAAAGTTTGGGGAAAAAATCCCAGAGAAAATACTGTTCATGCATTGCATTGCATTTATGATCCATTTACCATAGAGTCAGCATAAGAGTCACCTGCCTTTTTTTCCTTTAGAGTCATTTTTTTCCCTCCCTGTTTATGTAAATCATCAGTTCAGTAAAGATATATCAATATTAACTGTTTCTAAATAAGACAAACTTCATACTTTGAGGCTTTTATGCAGAAAGATGTAGATGACTCTAAATGGTTAATCAAAATGGTCTTTGTGTTTATTTTAGGACTCATTCTGGATCTCTCTCTCTCTCTCTCTCTCTCTCTCTCTCTCTCTCACTCACTTCTACAAGCTAATGCAATAGAGAAGCACCTTCACTCTTGAGTCTATTAATATGCATGTCAGGCTGTGTGTGGTACAGCCCATAAATAAATGATGTGGCTAAGCGGTTAGCGCATTATGGCTTGTGTATGACACGCTGGCGGTTTTATTAGGGACTAATGTATTCCCATGGCATGTTTACCGTGTAGGTGAGAGTCAGCGTATCTCTAATGGGTTGGTCTCCAGGGCTGGCTTGGCTTGTTCTGCTGTGCTGAGCCGCTCTGGTGGTGTATCAGTGTGACCCAGCCTGACACGGTGTTAGCAGAACCCACCACAGCATGGTCTCCCTCCACTACACTGCATCTACCAGCATGACCAATCACTCCCCGCCCGAGCAGAGTACACATACACACACTCACACACTCTTTTTCTCTCTCCCTCTTTTTTCCTTGTTTTTTTGCTTTTTTCTTATACTGATATTTTTCCGATTATCAAACAAACTTTAATATCAGACAAATATAACCCGAGTACATATAAAAACACACTTTTAAAATGATAGTTAAATTTATTAAAGAGAAATAAAACTATTCAACTGTCCAAACTATATAATTCAGACACATTTAGGGCTTTTCCAGCATGAACCACCTGTTTAAGATCATCCACAGCATCTCAGACATCAGACTTTGACTACTCCAAACCCTTTATTTTTTTTTCTTGTTTTTTTTTAAGCCATTCAGAGGTGGACTTGTTTGTGCGCTTTGGTGGGTCATTGTCCTGCTGTAGAACCCAAAAACACCTCAGCTTGAGGTCACAAACTGAAGGTTGAATATTCTCCTTCAGGATTGTTTGGTAAATCCGAGCAGAATGCCTGGTTCCATCTATTATTACAGCAAGTTTTCCAGTCCCTGAAGCAGCAAAGCAGCTCCAGACCATCACACTACCACCACCATGTTTACATTCAGTATGATGTTCTTTTTCTGAAATTAAGTGTTAATTTTATGACAGATGTAATGGCTTCTGAGACACACCTTCCAAAAAGTTCCACTTTTGTCACGTCAGTCCAAAGAATATTTACCCAAAGTTCTGAAGCTCATCAAGATTTTTGTTTTGGTATATGTGAGATAGATGACAGGCTGTTGGGTTCTTTTTGGTCAGCAGTGGTCTTTTATGTTTGAACTCTTCATGGATCCATTTTGGCCCAGTCGCTTTCTTATTATTGAATCATTAACACTGACCTTAATAACTGAGGCAAATGAGACCTGTAGTTCTTTAAATGTTGTTCTGAATTCTTTTGTGACCTTCTAGATGAGTTGTCCATGCCCTTTTGGAATAATTTCAATGACTTTTCAACATTTTTTTTTTAGATCGTGGCATAATGTGTGGCTTTTTGAGATCTTTTAGCTGCTTCATGTTGTCAGACAGGTTCTATTTAAGTGATTTCCTGATTCTACAGGTCTGGCAGTAATCAGGTCTGGTTGTGTTTAGTAGTGAAATTAAACTTAGCTTTTCAAAAAGTGTGATTAATCACAGTTAATTTATGGGGGCAAACACTTTTTCACACAGAGCTAGATTGGTTTGGATAGTTTTCTTTTCTTTAATAAATGAAATGAAAAGTGATTTTTATATTTACTCAGGTTATATTTGTCTGATATTAAAGTTTGGTTAATGATCTGGAAATGCAAAAACAAAAATAAATCTGTATGGTGGCAAATACTTTTTCACGCCACTGTACAATTGCTTTATAATACAGTAAGTGTAAGATAATTGAGGGAAAGGTCAGCAGGTGGTACGAGACTGGATTAGATGTGGATATTTAAATATATATGGATATCTAGGAACTCTAAAGATGGCTCATTACCACTGTAAACATCCTACTCCTTGCTTTAGTCTACAGTTGATGTGGTGAAGTGGGTGAAACCATGGAAAATACTGGAGTAATTTTCACAAAGAGCAATACATTCATTTTAGTGGGATTTGCAATAGAGGCATAGAGGCACTCACAAGTTAATCCTGATATTTTTGACTTCACTCTATGCAGAAATCCTTCTTTACCTGTAACGCCACAGACGGGAGTCAGACGGTCGCGGTAAAAACAAAACGAGGCTTTATTATAAAGCACGTAAGCTGATAGCGTAGTCAGATAACAGGCGTGGGTCAAAGCCAGAAAAACAACCAACCAAAACATCAGAGCCGAATCACAAACCGAAAACGAAACCATTAACCAGAAGCAGAGTTCAATAAACCAGAAAATCACAATACAAACAGAACAAAAGGATAAGGCAAAAAACGTAGTCGAAAAGAACAAACTAGGGTCATACACGGGTAATACAGAAAGGAAAATAACGCTCAGTATATCGCTGGTGAAACAGGGAAAATACCTCGCGAAAAACGAGACAAACAGACAGGTATTTATATCTGAAGTAAATTACCAACACCTGAACACAATCTAGAATTCCGGTGACGTAGACCGCACGAATGAGCCGCGATTGGCTGAGTCCGAACACGTGGTGTTGTCAGGTGCATGCTGGGAGGTGTAGTTCCGGACCGGGGATTGTCCATAGACGGGAACGGCAGAGTCAGAAAAAGGAACTACAGAGTCTGTGGTAGGCATCACATTACCAGCTTAATCACTCTAATATTTATCTTTTTATTTCCTGTCAATGGACAATGGGCAAATTTAGGGAAAATTGGCATTTGATGAACACATGGGTGACCTAGATTTGCAAACATTACATGAAATAAATGCGATTATTTTGTTCTCTATCAAAAAACCTTCTAAATATAAATATCTTCTAAAATCACTGTAATATTTTGGCTCGGCTAAATTTAAAGACAATATCAAAATTATTGGGTGAAATTAATAGTATTCATTGCTAAACATGAAGCAAATTGTCTCCAGTTTCTTGACCATAAAATAGTGTGAAGATTGTAATGTCACTGATATCAAAGGGGAAATCACTTAAAGGGATAGGGTGGACAGGGATTTTTTGGAGATGGATGCATGGCTGGATGGATATATAGATATTCTACATAGCAGAGGTGTCCAAACTACGGCCATTTGGGCCCGTTTCCTTTTTTGGAGCGGCCCGCGAGGTATTTTAGAAATAGAATGAAAGTTGGCCCGCTGTTAAGCAGGTTTTTATAATGTGAGATTCAAAGTTTGAACACTAGGTGTCAGGAACGGACCAAAGAGTCTAAAAGCAGCGAGAGTGAAGTTGAAACGCAGAAAAACGGGCCAAAGAGTCTAAAAGTGGAGAGGGTGCGCAGTTTTAGCACAGAAAATGGGCCAAAGAGTCTAAAAGCGGAGAGGGTGCGCAGTTTTAGCGCAGAAAAACGGACCAAAGAGTCTAAAAGCGGAGAGGCTGCTCAGTTGTAGCGCAGATAAACGGGCAAACGAGTCTGAAAGCGGAGAGGGTGCGCAGTTTTAGCGCAGAAAAACGGGCCAAAGAGTCTAAAAGTGGAGAGGCTGCGCAGTTTTAACGCAGAAAAACGTGCCAAAGAGTCTAAAAGATGCCGTAATTAAGGAGTTTAATATTAAGAGACATCATGAAATGAAACATCCATTAGAAAAATTAGTTTAGTTTAGTTTACACAACACTGTCAAAGATAGATAAAGATAGTAAATCAAGTAAAATTATGTGTAAATGAAAGTAATCAGGAAAATGTATTAATTAAAGTGGTATATTTCATTATTTGTTTTATTACAGAGTCTGTGGCCCATGACTTCAAATATATTTCTCCTTCTGGCCCCCAACAAAAAAAGTTTGGACACCCCTGCTGTATAGGATGTGTGAGCAATATTTTGTTTTATATATGCTTAATAAATGCTTATTTTAGTACAGAAAGCATGTGCTGTTCAGTTGAGTGTAGCAGGTGACCCTCAATGCACCACTCTCCCCTGTATGTGTGTGTATGTGTGTGTGTGTGTGTGTGTGTGTTTGTGTGTGTGTGTGTGTGTTGAGAGATGGATCCCTGAATCGCTTCAGGGCGTTTGTGAGGGATGAGCGTGTCTCATTCTTTCGTGTCCTTTAGAAAACATGAAGAAAAAGGATGGGAGAAAACTGCACTGGTCAGTGCCTCAGTCTTATATTTATTTTCATGAAAGTTACTAACACTAATAAAAAAATCAACTTATTAAATTAATTAAATTGGGCTTTGTTGGATTATCAATTATTACATATCAAGCACATGCTTTTATGTGAGTGAGGGATCACGTTATAAAGAAAAGCAGATTAAATAAAAAATGATTAAACAAAGATTAAATGTCTTATCTGTTCATTTCAAGTTCAGCAAGTGATCTTTAGTTTAAAGTGTAAAGTTGGCAGCTATGCAAACTTTTCCATCAACAACAATAAACAGACTAAACAAGTGTGAACGAGCAGGTCAGCTTCCTCTGCTGAGAAGCTGCTGCGCCCTTGAAATAGCAATCCGCCAAAGTCAGAGCAGTGCGCACCTGGCTCTTAAAGGGAATTTGAGGCAAGTGACACACTGATTGGTTTAATGCATGTTACGCCCAGAAGACACCCATCATTAATTAAGAGAATTAGTAAATACATGCCTTTTGCGTGATTCGAGCTGCGCAAGGTGTACTTTTCCCGTCGTTACGATAGCAAAGACACGCTGACCCGCCCTAAAATAAGCCGCGCGGTGCACGGCTGACGGCTCACCTATAGATAGCTAAAATAGGGCCAGGCCCGTGTGTATTGGTAACAGAAGAGTAGGAGTGGTGGAATGGATTAGATGAGGAAATCCTGCTCCCTCTACAGAGAGTAATGGTGCGAGGGTGTGCTCTGAAATATTCATCATTCATTTTATAATTCATGACTTTGATATCAGTGACTGAATTGAGGACGAACAGCAGGAGTGCTGATGCCAAGTTGATTTTTGTTTGAACGTGTGAGAAAGAGTGTGTGTGTTTGTGTGTGTGTGTGTGTGTGTGTGTGTGATTGCTTGGCTCAGGATGTGTTTATAGTACTCAGAGGAGGCGGAGAACTGGCCTCTGTAGTGACACGAGGTTTGATGTGGTGTGTTTTGCTGTGGTCAGCTTGGCTCTGTGCCCACTGGTGCGAAACCCCTGTGTCTGCACCCTCCCATATCTGTGAGTGTGTGTGTGTGTGTGTGTGTGTGTGTGTGAGAGATAAAGAGAAAGAGAGAGAAAGGATAATAAAAAAAACATGACTTTATTGGTAGTTTTGATTTAGAGCTAGAATTGTTGTAGAAGATGTAGAGCCCTATTTAAGTGATCAATAGGCGAGACATCAATTGTGCATCACACAGCTGGATATAGGGGCGTGTCGTTGTCTCTTTGGTATCATAAGAGACGCAAAATATACGATTGCTCAGTTTGAAATAGGCAAAAGCCATAAAGTAATTCTCTTAATTAATAATGGGTGTGTTTTGGGCTGAACAGGAAAGAAACCAATCAGTTTGTCACTTGCCATTCACTCTAAGAGTCAGGTGTGCTCTGACTTTGGCACATTGATCTCTTAAACAGCACACCGCTTTCGCATCTCAGCAGAGGAGACTGTTGACAGGGTTTAAATCAGTCAGTGGCGCATCTGTATTTCCCGCCACCAACATAGATACACAATATTACGTTTTCTGAATGCACACTGTGATGCACAGTTTCAATAGGACAATGTTCGTCCATATGCTGCTGCCGTCTCCAAAATTGTCTTCATGACAGAGGAATACTATGCCATGTCCAGCCACATCACTAGACCTTTGCCTGATGATTGAAAATGTGTGGAATGCTGTTGAAATGCATGCAACACTCCACCCTTACCACAAAAACAGCAGGAACTGCAACAATATTCAAGCTGCATGAAATCTCATATGAACTTTCTCTTACTCAAATGTTGATCTTTGATGTCTCAGAAGACGTGTTTGTGATTCTCACTTTCACGAGGTCAACTTGATCACAAATGTTTCTCCCTAAATTGCTTGGGAGAAATAGCTCTAGACTTAAGAGCATTAGACCTAAGATACTTCTGAGGTTAAAGGAGCCTAAGCTGAGAACCTGCTTTTTAGACACACATGAAATCTTGAAAGATCTACTGTATTAGCAGTCCTCTAAACCTAGCTATCGAACCTGCAACCTTGTTGTTAGTGGTTCAGTGCTCTAACCACTGAGCCACCACTGAATTAAAGCTAGCATCATAATTCAAACGTTAAGAAGTACTAAAAACTAAAGCCGTCGTACACCCTTCCGTTTATTTCCAGTAATCTTAGATTTCTAGATTTCATCCATGTAGCTTTTGTTAATAGGTAAACGTGCAGAATACAGTTCGATAATACTCGCCTCTGAACAGAGAAAGAGCTAGAGGCTAATGCTAATGCTGCTTCAGCAGTGCTAGCCAGGATTAGCAGCAGACTACAGGCCGATAATACTCACCTCTGAATGGCTAAAGAGCTAGCACTGTTTAGTGGCTAATGCTAATACTGCTTCAGTCTCAGTGCTGGAGAACTAAACTAAAACTCTTGTATAGTGCTGCATTTCAGTGGAGTGGCTTTACTGCTCCTTAGAACCTGACTGGTAAAATGCATACATAAAGAGCACTGGATTATAAGGTGCACTGACAATTTTCGGGAATATTTTTGGATTTTAAGTGCACCTTATAGTGTAAAAAATACGGTAAACAAATATGTCCCGAACCAACAGTGGCAACACCACCAAACATGGGTATTGAACCCACAACCTTGTCATCAGTGGCCCAGTTCTCTACACACTGAGCAACCACTTCTCCAACTGTTCTGCTGCCACTGCCATTGAGATCTATACTAAACCATAAGAGGACACACACACAAGTTTTTCGATCTGATCTCATTATTGTCAAAAGCCCTATCTGGATGGGATTATTTTCTCAGGGGGACATCTGTAAAAAATGATTAATACTTCTACTCAGTAATAAAACTCTTGCACCCCGACTGCAATTAAAAAACAGGAGGACCATTGAGTTTAGTAGCCCCTCCATTTCCACTCGCTGTTGTGTTTAGATGTATCTCCGTTGAAATGCGCTCTCAAAGTGTAATTAAGGTTTGTGGCAGAGGACAAATAGCTATTTTATTAAATGCGAGATGACGAAACTTAGAGATGTCCATTCGGAAGAGACCAAAATGACCAGAGAACCACGGAGTTCAGCAAAAAATAGTAGGTACGAAAGTGCAAAATAGATCAGTAAGACAGAAAAAAAAGAAAAAAAGTGAAATGTATAAATTTACATCTAATTATACTGTAGACATGTATTACTCATACTTGCACAGTAAAGAATGATGATGTTTGGTTTGTGGTTTCTTAGGTTGTTGCACACATGTTTTTAATATCACTGTGACCTTTAAAGGCTGCAAAAACTCAATTCATTTTAAAGGAAAAAAATAAACAAAAGAATTAGAATTATAAAGACTAAAAAAGCTTATAATTACATCTGTGAGAAACATGAGGAATTGTGAAAAACACCCAAAAAATATATGCTTCTTCAAAGATTAATGTTTGATCAATGTTTTTTTTTTTATTTATTTATTACAGTTTTTTCCCGTTTTCTCCCAACTAAGCTGGGCCGATTGTCCCACCCAGCTGTTACTCAGCTGTTACCCAGCTGTATATCCCCCTATCATAAGTGATGCCACAACACAAGGAGGGTGAAGGCTAGCACATGCAGTAGCACTCTTTTCTAACTGTGGCTGATGATGCAGCATTGCTGAGTAGCATCACAGCACGCTTGCAGGAAAGCGCAGGGTCTCGGTTCCGATACATCAGCTCACAGACGCCTTGTACTGATCAACATCACCCTTTCGAGTGATGAGACGAAAGAGTACCATCTACCCACCCTCTCAGAGCAAGGCCAATTGTGCTCTCTCTGGGCTCTAGCAGCTGCATAACCGGGATTCGAAACAGCGATCTCCCAAGGTTCTCCACAGTGGCAGCTACAGATATTTAACTTCTGTTGATATTTACATCTCAACTGAAGACATACTTGAGTAGCATAGGATTTTCTGAAAATAAAAATATCTGATGTGTGATAATTTGTAATACAGTATTTAAAAGAATGAATTAAAGCCTCTGAAAGCTTTACTCAAAAACTAAAGCAGGTTATCCAGAAGGTAACGCAGACATGAGGCACCCATTGGTAGATGCTCTATGTACCATGATACTGGTAATATAAGAGGAAAATGATCTTCCATTTTCTCTCCATCATTGTCTCTCTCCATCCCTTTTTCTCTGTATCTCACTCACCTCATCTGTCTTCCCCTCTGGATCTTATAGAGGTAATGCACTGCCATTAGAATCCTATTAAACTTCAGAGACACCCATTTACTGTGTGTACATGAGGACTGGGCAGTGTGTGTGTGTGTGTGTGCCAGGTGGAAAATGAATGCGTGACCTGTTGAGGGGCCAGATTGTAGCAGGTGATGTGGTGTATTCGTGCCAGTTGGCTGCAGCATGTGTGCGTTTGTGTGTGTGTGTGTGTGTGTGTGTGTGTGTGTGTGTGCCAGCATGCATGCTGAGCTACATATTCTCTTCCTCCTCCTCCTCCTCCTCCTCAGGTCTATGAGGGTTTCTTTTCCCTGACACACTTCTCACTGTTGGTGTGTGTGTGTTTTTGTGTGTGTGCGCGCGTGTGTGTGTGTGTAACTGCAGGTTTAATGTTTGACCTGTTGAGCTGGCAGATTGGAGCAGTCTGTGAGTTGCGTGCCAGTTGGCTGGCAATCAAATGGGTGAAAGCGTGTGTGTGTGTGTGTGTGTGTGTGTGTAAACGATTTACATAGTGGTGCAATAGAAACAATAGAATTAATACAATGTTTAGTTTGTGAGGAATTTTTTGACTATTGAAAATATTTTGAAAAAAAAAAGATGTTAATGTATTATTATTTATGAAGTATTATTTTTGATGATTACAGATGAGGTGGGCAATTAAGCAATAATACACTTAAAGTTTGTGCTATAACATGTTATATTGGCACTACAGTAATATTGGCACCTATAGTTATTTACACAAGATAGCTAATGCTAACTAGCTGATGTAATCAGAAGCTGTAAGCTCCTCCTTAGCGAATGAGACAGTGTCAACTCTGCTGCAGCCAAGGTGGGCGAGGCTATCAACTCACGGGTTGACGTAGGCAGGGGCGGATTTGAAAGTTCTGGGGCCCCAAGCAATGTTTTTTTTTCCAGGGGCCCTGATCAAATGGATTCTTTTGTATAGTAAAATGCAATATTGCCTCTGACAACCTAGCTGTCTTAGGTGCCTCATCCTCGTCAGACGATTCATTTCTTGCTGCTACGAAAAAATTGGTGAGCTTTCTCAAGCCTTCCAAGCTCGACTTCCTTTCCTTACTCTTCTTTCTTTTTTGGGCACCGCTGGTATAAGACCCTTTCATGGTTGTGCCGAAGCTACCTTAGTCTACCTCGCCTAGCTTAACTTAAAGAAATAATGCGTTTCGTTTTTTTTTCTTCGTTTTTTTTCGCCAACCTTTTGGCTAGCAGGGGGCCCCCTGATTCCTGGGGCCCCAAGCAATTGCGTGGTTTGCGTGGTGGTAAAATTTGCCCCTGGACGTAGGCTTCAGAGCCTTTCCTGATCAACTCATTTTTCTGAGGCTTTTCTTTTCTTATCTACTACAGACAATAGGGGTTGAAGGCCCGTTTCATGTGCAGCATCATATACAACTCAGAGAAAAAAGTGGATTTTAGCAGAAGGAGACCTTTAATAGAACGTGCAGTGCAGATCTACACGTAGTAAATGGAGTCACGTGGCTGCAAGTAGTGAATGCAGCACAGACTGCATGTGTAAACAGCATGGAGCAGGAGACATGGAGATAGCATTTGTTCATAGCTGTTGTAATTCGTGTTATCTGGCTATTATACCAAATTAAACTGTGTTTTATCAGCAGTTTAGCTCAAATACAAAGGATTATATTTGATAGTTTGGTCAGATTGAGATCAGATCACATCCTCACCACAAGCGAACCGCTCCAGAGTTTGTTTTTTGACCGAACCGAGACCACCTACACTAGCAGGAATTGATCTGGTTGTTTTGATCCGCACCCGATTGAGATTACTGTTTTCACACCTGCTCAATTGAACCAGACTCCGTTTTAACTAAACCAAATAATGCTGGTGTAAAAAATGCTGTTAATAACCTACCACCCAAATATTAGCTGCTCTGTGGTGTTTTTTTCTCCTGTGGGGTTCTGAACATTGAAGAACAGGGTAAAAAGAAGATAATAATAATAATAAAGTATTCAGAGAAACAGATACTGGACTACAGTCTATAATTATAGAACTCAGTGGAGCTGAAGACATGGATAATGGGTGTAGAAACAAGAAGAGATTCTATGCACATACACACATTTTAGCATTTTTATTCATTATGATCATGCATGTGTGTTTCTATCTCTCTTTCTCTCTCTCTCTCTTTCATTTCCCTCAGTTTATGAAGAGTAATGATGAGATGCAATGAGGCTAATGGTGCTTTCTACTGTCTTTATGTGGCACAGTCTGCCCTGTACCTCTCCTACTGCTTTCTCTCTTTATATATTCATCTAGAATATCCATCCATCCATCCATCTATCTATCTGTCCATCCATATGTCTATCCAATCATCTCTCATTTCCTCACACACACATACACACCTACAGTAAACACACCCACAGAGAATTGTCTGACATCATGACTGTATGCATATTGCATATGTCACCTGCTAATAGGGACATCTGGTCCTCACTGGCTGCTTGACAGGCACGCACACAGACACACACACACACACACACACACACTCCCACACTTATCGGACACTTACTGTTCACAGTACTGTTGGAAAACCCTCACAAGGTTGTGTATCATTCGGATTTTAATTAGCGCCCTATCGCTAGGTATAATAAGCATATCCACCTGTGTATTCCGATCTGCAAATGTTTTATTATTTCAATTTCAAAACCAGTCACTATGCAGGAGTCTCACCCACAATTTCCCACCCCTGCACTCAACGAATTCCATATAATCTATGTAGCAGTACTGCAAATCCAAATATACAGTATTTTCTTGAAAACAGACTGGTCTAGTAATTTTAGAAAATATTTGTCCGGATTGTCAGTTTGGTGGTGGTATTGTTTTTTCTTCTGTGTGTGTCTTTAAGTGTCTTTTCCTGGTAAAAAAAACAAAACAAAACAAAAAAAAAACTGTTTGTGAATTTCAAAAGGACTGATTGTGTGACCTTGAGTACTTGGAGTGTTCTCATTGGTTGTTTTGTAATCAAGTATGTTTTAAAAAATGGTATGTTATTAACTCTTGTCTTTTAAACCCTGAGTGCTAAAAAACACGTTGCTAATCTTTTGAATTTCTAATAAATCTAACATTTTCCAGTCAACAAGTGCTGCCATTATTTTCCATTTTTAAAGGTGCATTATGTAGGACCTGAGAGCGAGCGTGTGAAATGGCTACAGCAGTCCAATTTCAAAACACCACAGAGAGTAGTCTGCTCCGCCCACCCCTCCCCAGCCACGAAAGTTACTCGGGTTGCCAAATTCAGCAGGCTGAATCTACACAATCTACATAAAGTTAAGACTAGGAGAGGCAGAGAATTTAGATCTAAACTCTTCTATCACCCGGGAGACCCGCGCTCGGCAAGGCTATGCCCCGCACTCGGCGAGTGAGCCCCGCGCTCGGCGAGTGAGCCCTGCGTGAGAGACAGCTCGTCCCTAGTAAGCACATCTAGTGGTTGTGATAAAGTACCTGACTGAATTTGCTAGCCAGTTAGCATACCTGTTCAGGGGAAAAGTAGCAGTCGGTCTTGTAGTTTATTTGAGCTCTAAGTCTCCACCGTTCGAACTCACTGCCAATATTCATACATCCTGATCATTTTATCAATACTACTGAAAATTAATTACGTAGTGGTCTTTTAAGTTTTCCTGTTAACAACAACTTTTCCTCATTACCTTAGAAACAGTGGCACTGCTAATGGTGCTACTGCGAATGTGGAGATATTAGAACAGCAAACTCGTCTGTTCGTTTTCTTCTGCCCATTCACACTTTGTTAACCAAAGAAACCATAGAGAATTAGTACTTTTCCTCACATGCTTAGTGAAATCACACAATTCAACTGGAAAAAGGTCCCCAAAACGTATGGCATGCTGCTTGTAAATCCTGATATATTAGTGTAATATTACTGTTATACTATTATAGCCTCAGTATACTTGCTGTTCACTGCTGTTTCACTTTAACTGGCTACAGAGAACCCAGGAGAACAAAACCAAAAGAAAAAAAACTGGCTTAATGCCAGTTTAGCTGGATATTTTGGGGCCGTTCTTGCCATAGACATCACATATATATAGACGCTGCATCGACTGGCGCCGTCTATTGGACCTGGTGTATCAGCCGGATGCCATATTGGAGGAGGCAATCATGTGCCCCCACCCGGTTGGGTTTGATACAAACAGCAGAGATGTAGTAATGATTTAGGACACTTTTACACATGACAACTTTTTTATGCTAAAATACTTTATATTATGCTCTTTAATAAATAAATAAATATATATATATATATATATATATATATATATATATATATATATATATATATATATATATATATATATATATATACAGAGACAGAGAGAGAGATATAATAATCTATAATTCTTTACGTTATGAAAAGCTCTGAACAATGTTCATTTTACTCAATTATATACAGGGGTCGGACAATAAAGCTAAAACACCTGGATTTAGACCACAATAACTGGTTGTCCCGATGGACAGTGGAAACAGGAGAGTTGAGGTGCACATTAAATTCTGCCGTGATTTGGGCAGCCGTGGTTTTATTTGTTTTTTGAATACAATCCGGGTTAGCGCCCGAACATCCCTTTCAGACAGCTTCCTCTTACAGCGTCCACAGTTAATCCTGTTGGATGTGGTTCGTCCTTCTTGGTGGTATGCTGACATTACCCTGGGTACCGTGGATCTTGATACATCACAAAGACTTGCTGTCTTGGTCACAGATGCGCCAGCAAGACATGCACCAACAGTTTGTCCTTGTTTGAACTCTGGTATGTCACCCATAATGTTGTGTGCATTGCAATATTTTGAGCAAAACTGTGCTCTTACCCTGCTAATTGAACCTTCACACTCTGCTCTTACTGGTGCAATGTGCAATTAATGAAGATTGGCCACCAGGCTGCTCCAATTTAGCCATGAAACCTCCCACACTAAAATGACAGGTGTTTCAGTTTCATTGTCCAACCCCTGTACATCTATAAATAGCAAAATCAGAGAAACTGAGTATAAATATATGTGTATTTATGTGTATATGTATGGCGACCACGCTAATACTATGTATATATGTCTATGGTTCTTCCACTGTAGGGCCAACATTTAAGCAGTTAACAAGCTGCTACAGAATCGTTCAGGAGAGCTTAAAGATGGAGAAATCTTCCTTTCGGCAAATCCAGGCAGTGCTAAAGTCACGGTAGCAATTTCAGACTAGTCCCTCAGCCAGTGTACTAATACTGCATTTGTATTTTAATTATGCGCCCTATCGCTAGGTATAATTAACATATCCACCTGTGTATTGTTTTATATTTTTTTTCCGAGTGAACGGATCACATCATTAGCATTCAGGCATATTTGATTACGCCGCTCTAATTTCAGGCTAAGTTAGCCTTACAGGCACGACGGATCAGCTGCCTTTTCCAGGATCCGAAGCCGCGGAGCTGCAGGAGCCTGCGGGCAGCGAAGCATCATGCTAGCCAGAAAGTATGACCGACAATACTGTTATTAGAATTTCAATCACACACACACACACGCAGGTATAAGTTGATGGAATCCAAACTGGCTGAGTAGATAATTGCTTTTCTGAAGTCATGAATACACATGAGCTGTGTGAGCTGTCTGGCTGTGTAGTCTCACCATCCAGCCAGCCAGCCTCTTTGCTCACTTCCTGCCCTCTTCAACCTGATTTGAGTTATTTTTATTGAACAACAACAACAACAAAAGGGCTGCAAAGTCACCATTTGTCTCAGAAACTACATTTCCCAGAAAATTCTACATGCGTCAGAAGGGGCTGATACTTCCTCGCTAAGTTTGCATTTGTTGCAGTTTGTTGCTGTTTGTTAAGGGATTTAATATGCACGAATTAGGGCTCCAGGTGGTCGAGCAGACTAAGCAGTGCCACTATGATCAAGAGATCGCTGGTTCGAATCCCAGTCATGTAGCTTGCCATCAGCTGCCAGAGCCCTGAGAGAGCACAATTGGCCTTGCTTTCTTTGTGGGTGGATAGTTAGCGCTCTTTTTCCTCATCACTCCAGAGGGTGATGTCGATCAGCATAAGGTATGTGTGAGCTTATGTATCAGAAACGAGTCGCTGCACTTTCCTCCTGTATTCCTATATTAGTATAATATTACTCTACGGCTTAAGTATACATGCTGTTCTCACCTCAACTGGTTGAGAGGAAGCCAGGAAGAAAAACATCTGTTTTGTAAGTTAGCATGCGTAAAAGTGGCCTTTATTTTGGATGTTTCCGGTCTCTGAGTGTGTATGTGGGGCTTACTGAGGTGATGGCAGGTTATATTAGCAACCAATCAGAGACTTTTCTGCTTCAGAAAATGTTATACAGGGAAATAATTTACATATTTCTGTATTCTGCAATTACAGACACAGCAGAACTGAAATCTTGGCCTCTAGGGGGCAAACTAACCAGTTTTAGAACATTCAAAATTTTCTCCATAATTTTTGTACAAATGACTTGCTTTGTTTGCATATAAAAATGAATAAATTAGAGATTACTCACTTGTCATGTGGGTTTGAAGGGTTTGGAAACACTTCATTTGAAGTCGTTACTCATGGGTACTTCATAATGCATGCATAAGTCTCTGAATATTAAACCATAAGAGCTAGAGGTGACATATCTGCACTGACAGCAGAGAGGGTCATCTGGTGTACTCTGAAACGCTTCAGGACATGTATAACAGCAGGGAAACCAAGAACGCTGGCATGAATTTAACCGAACCCACTCGCCGCGGATATCACCTCGTCCAATCATTTCCCTCTGGTAAAAGGGTCAGGACTATCAAAGCACTGCCAGCACAACTAACAGCACTACACTAACAGCGCTAACAGTTGTTTTCTGTTTTCTGAAAGTTGTGGGGCTCATTATTTTACACTTTAAATAGAAGAGTAAAATTCAGAACATAGAATTATAAAATCCCTCTCTATCTTTAGTGCACCCCAGAACTACACTATGTCTCAAATAGGAAACTATCAGGGCCAGGCCGAGATGAGACAAGTGCAGATACAATTGAAGGGGTAATCCAAACTTGTAAAAATACCAAAAAATCATTAGACAGTCCAGGTCAAAAACACGGCAAGACAATAAAGGAGGGCAAGGCAAAATTGTGGTCAAGTATTCAAAACAATCATACACAGAGAAAACAATGGGCAAGAAAAATGCTTTGTATAGACGGATGGAACCAATCTAATACTTGGCAGTGAGTGAGTGAACTGCAGGTGTATATATGTTGAGAGAAACAGGTGAAATCAATACTCAGGTGATTGTGGTCTAGGAGGTGTCATGTGATCAGTCATGTTAGGGAGTGAATGAGTGATGTCAGCATGTGGTGCTTTCTGGTCAATGGAGTCTGGAATGGGAAGATCGCTGGTAGACACAGGTGGAAGAGGAATAGAAGCACCATCAGCACCAGGTGACAGAAATATTGAGCAACAAAATTACTGTTTATATCTATAATTTTTAAATGCATTGTAACCAAGCAAATTAATATTCAGTGTTCTGCAAGAATTATACATGTTTAATTACCTAAGCAGTTACAGATATGTACAATAATCATAATCATCATCATCATCATCATCATCATCATCATTATTAAAAATAGTTGCACCCAGAAGAAAGTATCGGAATTCAATGCTATTTAGAAAGTGAATAAAAGTTACCTGGACAAAAACATAATAATTAAACATTTAGGGCATTTTACATCGGCACAATTTGGTCCATTTAAAACGGACTGTGGTTGATTTCCATTCTTGGTGTGATTCGTTTGAGCAGGTGTGAATTAGTAATTGCACTCAGAAGCAGATCAAAGCAGAAGAGGTGGTCTCGGTCTGGTTCCAAGCGAACTCCAGATCTATCAGGTATACTTCTCATATGTAAGCTAAACGGCTGTTCAGGTGCAGTTTAACCTGATTAATTACCCAGATAATAACCACAGCTATGAAGCACTTGCCACACATGTCCACGTGACTCTGCTTACCAACACACAACTGCGTGGATGCCATGCAAAAACATTGTGTTTAGAAAAGTACCAGCATTTTTCACACTGCACAACTATACTTGCTGGTCTAAGAGAGAGGACCTTCTTGCTGTATTTACTTTCTTGCTCCCACACCAGAAAGCTCTGGCCAATCAGGGGAGACAATATGCTGGCATGGATTGTTGGGGCACATTTTGGTGTGTTTTGTTTTTTGCTTGTGTGAAAACAAACCAAACCAAGGGGGGAACGCTCTAAGTCAATGAACTCATCAACTGATCCGGACCATTATCATGGTATTAGATTAAACTAATATTTTATTGACAGCTTTTTCAAAATACTGATTCAAATGTGATATATTCCCATCTAAGTCTTCTATCTTCTCAGACTATTTTAGCAGCTACATCCATTCACATTTGCTCCCTCTTCACATTTCTTCACGCAATGGGGAGATGAACTTCACAAAGCTTCACAGCCCTGCAGTTCTTGGCGGTAAACTAGCTCCGGTATCACGCACTGCACTGCTTCTACCAGCCACAATGAAAACACTGTTACCAGCCATAAATAAACAACTCTGAGAACATTCCAATAACTATTTCACACCTCAGGCATACGGAGCATAAGGTGTAGGCATTTGTTTGGTACAGTTTCAGGCTTATTTAGATGCTAGTTAAAGTCTATTTGTACAGATTAAATTTCGATTAAATGGTAGACATTAGGATCTCTTTATTGTGTTTCCCATTATTCATTTCAATATAAGGATGCACAAACAGTAGTTAAAATGGCTACCTAAAATCTCTGTAAAGAGCTTAATGTCATTCCTCGTTCCTTTTGTGTCAGTTTTAGACCTGGTGTGTAGCCCTGCTAACCCCCGGCTGGCTAGCACTGCTAACCGGGGCTGTCTATGCTGCCAACTGTGGCTGGCTAGCAGTGCTAACCGCAGCTGGCTGGCACTGCTAATCAGGGCTGGCTAGAACTGCTAACTGCAGCTGGCTAGTACTGCTAACCAGGGCTGGCTAGCACTGTTAACCGCTGCTGGCAATGCTAACCAGGGATGGCTAGAACTGCTAACCAGTGCTGGCTAGAACTGCTAACCGCAGCTGGCTAGCACTAATAACTGGCGCGGGGCAGCACTGCTAACCGCTGCTGGCAATGCTAACCGGAGATGGCTAGAACTGCTAACCAGGGCTTGCTAGAACTGCTAACCGCAGCTGGCTAGCACTACTAACTGGGGCGGGGCCGCACTGCTAACCAGGGCTGGTTAGCACTGTTAACTGCTGCTGGCAATGCTAACCGGGGATGGCTAGAACTGCTAACCAGGGCTGGCTAGAACTGCTAACTGCAGCTGGCTAGCACTAATAACTGGGGCGGGGCAGCACTGCTAACCGCTGCTGGCAATGCTAACCGGGGATGGCTAGAACTGCTAACCAGGGCTGGCTAGAACTGCTAACCGCAGCTGGCTAGCACTGCTAACTGGGGCGGGGCAGCACTACTAACCGCAGCTGGCTAGTGCTGCTAACCGGGGCTGGCTTGCACTGCTAACCACAGCTAGCACTCACCCTTGGACAAAATACTGGAATTCTGAGTATACTGTAAATAAACAAAAGCGCTTTACTCACTCAAATAAACAGTTTTCAGGAGAGTTACAGTTTTGTTTACTTACGCACTTCCCCAGCTTCCCCATTAGAATGGAAACATAATCCGGTAATAATCCGGTGCGCCTTATAGTGATAAAAATACGGCACTGTGAAACATTCAGACTCTTCAGTCGTGCTATGATACAGCCTAACTCAGCACCATATTAGCAGACAAAACTTCTCCAACTTGGTGAACCCAATGTGTTCCCATAAATCATTGCTGAACATCTTTACTCTTAACTTTTCTTGTGTAAATAAATGATACTGTACTGTGCTTTACTGTATCTCAGCCGTGCCAAAAATAAAAAAAAGGAAAATGAGAGGAACTAAACTCAAAAAACGCACACTGTTATTCATTTACTGCAAAAGCTGAAGAATCACAAAAGTTCTCCAATACTGTAACACTGCAACACATCACCAGTGCAGATCAGCAGATCAGTTGCTCTGAGGAAATGTAGAGTGAGATCCGAAAAACATTTGATGCTGGATATTTTTTTTTAACCTTGGATCTGAACCTGCTATGCTGTGAGAAGCCGATATGCTTAAGCTAGACGTGGGAGAGTAGATCTAGATAGTGTTATATATTTTATGTCTGCATATATTATTTTTATGTAAGCTTTTTCGCACCCTTACAAAAAGAGAAGTTTATTAAAGTATGTTAAGATTCAACATTTTTTGTTGTCACGTCACAGAGTACAGGTGTACATGTGAGTGAAAAACGTGGGTGCAGATTCCCACCAATGTGCAAAGAATCATATTTACAAGGAGAGTAATAAAATAAAATATAGTATAAAATGACATAGGCATAGTATAAATACTCCCTTTGTTCAGCTCTTTAGTTGCTCTCTAGCTCTGTACAAAGCGTTATTTCTGATCTCTGATTCTCTGTTTCTTGACCTTTTTTCTGCCTAACGTTTACTTACTTTGCTTAGACCTCTTGTTTTGTTTGTATTTCTCTTTACCAACCTTTTTTCCGCTCTTGACTACTCTCTTACCTACTCCCTGTTTTTAGACTCTCTGTGTACCGAACCTCGCGTGTTTACCGACATCACTCTAGGTATGTTATTATTTATTGCTGCCTTACTGGTTTTGATATTGCCTGTCCCTGACTACCTCTGTTTGCCAAACCCTGTTAATAAACCTGTGTTTTCCAATCAGCGTTTTTCTCCCCGTTTTTTTGTGTTCGTTACAAAGTTTTTGCAACAGTAGTGGCAAAAGCAGTGTGTAAGACTGGTGGAGGAGAAGAACAATGTTTACATTTTCGCAAACATATACCTATAAATAGCAAAATCAGACAAACTGATTCAGAAACTAAAGTGGTCTCTTATTTTTGTTTGCCCAAAGCTGTATATAATATATAAAGAGTTTCACATTTTTAACTGCATTACTGAAATGAAGTAACTTTTCAATGATATAATTTTATTTTGAGATGCACTAGTATGAAACATTAGCTGTACATTTGAATAGACTATAGTGTACATCATCGGTTGATACGCCACTCTTTGGAGAAATCATTAGCATACTGTGTGTGCCCATGTTCCGCATGTTGCAGTATGGCAGCGAGACAGAGAGATAAAGACAGAGTGAGAGAGTGAGAGAGAGAGAGAGAGAGAGAGAGAGAGAGAGAGAGAGAGAGAGAGAGAGAAAGACAGAGAGAGAGAGAGAGAAAAGCAGGGGATTGTGTTAAGTGTTTAATTACTCCCAATGTTGATCTGTAATTGAATTCATTATGGGGACAGGATGCCAAATCACCTGTGATTCCCCAGCTAAACCCTCTCTCTAATCAACCCTGAGTACCGAAGCAGTCCTTATGACACACGTACGCACAAACACACACACACACACACACACACACACACACACACACACACACACACACACACACACACACACACACGCTTACAGAGTACCAGGCAGATGCCAAAGCGGAAGAGTAATTAGTGGCTAATCATACATGGCTTTATCAAACGAGGAGCCAAACTCAAGCTTAATGTTCACTGCTAATTGAATACCTGTGTATGGGTGTGTGTGTCTGTGTATGTGTGTGTGTGTGTGTGTGTCTGTGTAAATTAAAATAAGCCTAATTTTACGGCACATAATGCATTCCTGTATGCTATCAGTCAACTCCACATGCAGTTATAGTATATCTTAGGGACTATAACTGGGACTTGCAACAACATAAACATATAGCTCTGGAAAAAAAAATAAGAGATTAAAAATGATTAACAATTAAAAATGAGGAGTTTCTTTGATTTTATTAAATTGAAAGCCTCTGGAATATAATCAAGAGGAAGATGGATGATCACAAGCCATCAAACCAAACTGAACTGCTTGAATTTTTGCAGCAGGAGTGCAAAGCATAAAGTTATCCAAAAGCAGTGTGTAAGACTGGTGGAGGAGAGCATGCCAAGATACATGAAACTGTGATTAAAAAACAGGGTTATTCCACCCAATATTGATCTCTGAACTCTTAAAACTTTATGAATATGAACTTGTGAAAATGAGCCATTTCTCATTTTCTGCAAATAAATGCTCTTAATGACAACTGTCACGTCCTTGCCATGTTTCCCTGTGTTTCCCATCTGTGCTCATTTTTCTCAGTGTTTATTTACCTTCTCCTGCGTGTGCCTGTGACTGTGTTCCCCACGTGACCCGTGTTCCTTAGCGTTTCATTGCCCTCACTTGTGTTCATTTGTAGCTCCGCCCCTAGCCCCAGGTGTTTCCTCTTCCCGTGTGTATGTATAACCCCTGTGTTTCCTGTTCCTGTGTCGGTCCTTATACGTTCAACGTATGTCAGTGCTCTGTGTTTTTGCTTGTGTTTCCTCAGTCCTGGTTTCTTTTGTTTATTCGATGCTTATTTTGTGTTTATTTTTGTTAATAAATGTTTTTGTAGTTTGCATTTACGTCCACCTCCTCATCCTTCCTGCACTCCACCTGAAAACAATATTATTATTTGGAATTTGGGAGAAATGTTGTCTGTAGTTTATAGAATAAAACAAAAATGTTCATTTTACTTAAACATAAATCTATAAATAGCAAAATCAGAGAAAATGTTTCAGAAACTGAAGTGGCCTCTTGTTGTTTTTTCCAGAGCTGTATATATTTAAAGTTACTTGGATATTTTATTATTCTTTGCAGAATTATTTAAAAAATAATCATGTTTGGATTTTGCCAGACTTTCCTTGATTTTTTTTTTCACATTTCTTTGTGGATTTTTTTTGCTACTGTATGTATATAAATGCAATTTATTGCAGGGCGCCATAGGAAACCCTGTATACGTCCTCTGTGCCCAACTTTATCATACCCTATTTCCAGATTCGAGGTACTCTAACAGGCTACTAAAGCCTTTTTTCCCCGATATGTACAGCAATAACTTACATATACCATCATTACATTTACAAATATAACATATCATTTTATTTCATATAAAAATTCCAACAACATATAACAATTTGGAGTGTTATTTTTTGGTATATTTTATATAAAGTTGTAATATTTCAACCTAAAAAAAGGCTGTAATTTTAAAAATCCTCATAGGAGCCTAAACCCTTTTTTTTAATGTTTTTCTTTTTTTTTTATCAGAGTCACACAAACATGGATATGAGTCTGTAAATACAATGTGACTAGAAAAAATAAACAGAAAACGCAAAAGAATGAAAATGTGACTCAGAGAACGGAATTCAATTCTTCTATACAGGAGTGCTCATAAAACATATGATTATGACAGAGAGTAAGAAAAACAGGGGCTGTCTCGTTGTTTTCTCTCGCGCAGAATTGTGTTTTCTTTATTGTGCTTGGCAAAGCTACTGAGCCTCCATCACACTCTCGCTAGATTAATTACTCTACCTTCATAATAGAAAACAGGTGCGTGTGTGTGTGTGTGTGTGTGTGTGGTGAAAGGAAGAGAATGGAGAGTAAGCGAGAGCGACAGAGAGAATGAATCAGGCTGGGAAGCTGTCATTATCTGCTATCATTTATACACCTTTCAGTGAAATCATTCATTTTCTTTTTAACCTGGATTCAGCATGGATGCACCCATGCAGATTTTTCCCTCATGATACCAACACCAATACCTGATCCTCAAATCCGCATGTAAGAATGTTTAATTCTATTATTTAATTCTTTAAAGGTCTCCTTCTGCTAAAATGTACTGTTTTTTTCTTGTTCTTTGTATAATACTATACGTCTCTCTAAGTTGTATATGATGTAGCTAAAAAAAAAATCCTCAGAAATGCGAGTTGATCAGAGAGATGTTAGGTATCTATGTCAACCTGTGACTGCATGGCCTCACCCACCTCAGCACAAGTGATCCATGGTGGAGCTTACAGCACTTTTTACACAGTTAGTTAGCATTAGCTATACCAATACCTGATCCTCAAATCCGCATGTAAGACTGTGTATGGACACCCTTTCTATCGCATGCCTTAACTTTATAGTACCAGTCAAAGTTCTTCATGATAGATTAATGCTAAAGTCACTTAAACTATGAAGAAAAACATAATGAATTATTTAATGAACAAAAAAGTGTTAAACGAACCAGAATATGTTTTATATTTAATTCTTTAAAGGTCTCCTTTTGCTAAAATTACCATACATCTATACGTCTCTCTAAGTTGTATATGATGCTGCTTTTGAAGCTGTTCTTCAGCCTTCATTGTCTGCAGTAGCTAAAAAAAAAGAAAATCCTCAGAAATACGAGTCAATCAGAGAGATGTTAGGTGTCTACGTCACCCTGTGACTGCGTGGCCTCACTCACCTCATCTGAAGTGATCCGTGGTGGAGCTTACAGCACTTTTTACAAGTTAGCATTAGCTATCTTGTGTAAGTAACTATAAGTTTAAATTGGATCTCCGGTTGATTCTGCGTTTTGCTGAGACCTTAAATATGCACTAGGGAAGCACGGTTTCACAAAGTAGCACAACACGACAGAACACCGGTCAAAGCGGGGGGCGTTTGCGTCGGATTTTATGATCTATAGCCGACTCTGGGGCTTCGACATGGTGAAACTGCCCAAGCATCAAATCACCAAGTCTGAGGTAAGAGTTTAGTAGCGTAGAATGGGTAGAATGCACGTAGCAAGAGCGCCGCTGGCCCACAGCATTGATAACATTTCTCAGGCGGGGCAGTTTGATGCTAAGTGACGCTGAAAGTCTGGCGTTAAGTGAAGTTTAAGGATATGTTTGCATGTATTAATATATTTCTGAGCAAGAGCCAAATTCTTGTCCTTTTTGTGAGACCACTAATTCAGTGATCTAAAGCAGGGCTAAATAGAAACACTAGAGCATTTTTTTTTCACAAAAAAAAAGCTCACATGGCATTAATTAATACTAGAGACCACAACCAGACATTTTAAAATGAAGGAACAAATTATGGAATGAGACCTTTTAAGTAGCACCTCATGCCTAGATAGAGACAGCTTTTGCACATCTTGTCTGAATTTATTTTCTCAGTCAGCTGTATGAGGTAGAGTCACCTGGAATTCAGGGTTTCAGTTAACAGCTGTGCTGCTGAACTTGTTAAGAGTTAATTACTTGAATTTCTTGTCTCTTAATGGGTTTGAGAGCACCAGTTGTAAAGTTGTGAAAAGGTAGAGTTGGTTAGTATACAGTGAATAGATCTATTTGAGTAATGTTCTAACATTGAGTAATGTTGACTAATAAAAAATCATAATTTTATTCGTCTCATTATTTAAGGCACATTATATTTGTCAATATCTTTGATTTGGATGAAGATTGGCTCACATTTCGGGACAAAATGTTTCACATACTTTTCAAAAGTAAGTTTCACATTAGTTTTTTTTTCTGCCACTGTATCTATAGGAGTGAATATTTTCCTGTGATGAAGTGAGAGGGAGAGAAAGAGAGGAGGGAAAAGAGAAGAAGCATTTTAAAGAGAGTGAGGAGCAGAACTGCAGGTTCATTCGGAGGTCCTTCAGCATCTTCACCCTGCGGAAAAGTAGAAAGGTGAGAGAGAGAGAGGGTGAGGGACTGTGAGGATGGAGTTAGAAAAAAAAGAGAGGTAGAGAGAAGGAATGGAAAGAAATACTTTATAGTGGTATATTATGGTAAAGCAAGAAGGCGACAAGGATGCAAGTTCATATTCATATGGTTTTAAGAGTTCAGAAATCAATATTTGGTGGAATAACCCTGGTTTTAAATCACAGTTTTAGTGCATCTTGCCATGTTTTCCTCCACCAGTCTTACACACTGCTTTTGGATAACTTTATGCCTTTATTATATATATAACTTTATTCACTCCTGGTGCAAGAATTCCAGCAGTTCAGCTTGATTTGATGGCATCCAGAGGTCCTTCAGCATCTTCACCCTGTGGAAAAGTGGGAAGGTGAGAGAGAGAGAGAGAGAGAGAGAGAGAGGGACTGTGAAGATGGAGTTAGAAAAAAAAGAGAGGTAGAGAGAAGGAATGGAAAGAAATACTATATAGTGGTTTATTATGGTAAGGCAAGAAAGAGACAAGGATAAAAGACATAGTGTTCACAGGAGTATATATATATATATGGGAGAGAGGGATAGAGTGAGAAAAAGAGAGAAAGGGAGAGAGAGATAGAGAGAGAGGGAAATAAGGATAGACATGCTGGGGATTTGAAAAGGTCAGAGATGTCAGGAGAGGTTGGCTGAGAAAGTGCGTATATGAAAGGACGAGCGAAACAGGAGATATTTTGTGTAAAGGGAGGAAAGTGAAAGAGAGAGAGAGAGAGAGAGAGAAAAGAGAGAGTTAGATAGAGAGATGGTGAATTGGCTATACAAGGATACAAGGAGAAGTTGCTAAGCAACACCCCGCTCCCCCGTTGCATTTGGACGGATGGTTTGTTTATCAGAGAGGAAGAGGGGGATAGGACGAGGGAAAGTGGGTGAAGAGAAAAGTGAGAAGTTGATTGTGAAGGATGGGAACAACATTTGGGAGAGAAATTTGAGGAAAAGTGCAGACAGAGGGATGGAAATTGGAGGGAAAACACACCCACCTGCTCTCTGCAGGGACACACACTTACTCACACACACACACACATATATATATACGCACACACACACACACACACACACACACACAAATTCCCACTCGCAACGTTTTCTAACATTTGTCCTACTAAGGATATTTTTAACTGACCTACCTACCACATTCAGGTAGACACACACTAATACACACACACACACACACACACACTCGCCTTATTAATGTTCGACTGATCAAACAATAATTTAATACATGGTAAAAACTAGTGGTCTAGTTAAGACTATTGGAATAATAATACGAATAAGATTAATAAACTTTATTCATAAAGCATCTTTTATACATTGAAATGAAGCTCAAAGTGCTGTACATAAAATCTGAATAAAAAAGGAAAAATGGAAACAGGTAAAAAAAACAGTAAAAGTGAAGTAAAATTAACTATTAAGACAAATAAGACAGTAGAAAATAATAAAAATAATACAACCAATAAAAAATAATAATATCAAGTAAAATAAAAGGTTGTGACTGTGATATATTAAAATAAATTAATTAAAACAAAAGGATAACATAAAAAATGTAAATTGATACATATATCGATGTATATTAATACAAATGGCTCAAGTATTAGCTTTCAGGCTTCAAATAATGCAAAGAATACATATTCATACAATTTTAAGTGTTCAGAAATTAATACTGTATTTGGTGAAATAACCCTGCATAATTTCTAATCACAGTTTTCATGCATCTTGGCATCTTCTCATCCACCAGTCTTACACACTGCTTTTGGATAACTTTATGCACTTTATCCTGATGCAAAAAATCAAGCAGTTCAGCTTGGTTTGATGGCTTGTGATCATCTATCTTCCTCTTGATTATATTACAGAGCTTTTCAATTTGGTAAAAAATCAAAGAAACTCAGTATTTTCTTTTTTTTTCCAGAGCTGTATATATATATATTACAGTATGAAAAGTATGGAAAGTAACATTCCCAAAAATAACTATTAAAACACGAACACAACACAAGTAAAATTGCAGTGATTTTACAAGGAGGTTTAAAAATATCAAATAAAGGCTCCAGGTGGTCCAGCGGATGAAGGCACTGCCACTGCAGTTGGGAGATCGCAGGTTCGAATCCTGGTCATGCAGCTTGCCATCAGCTGCTGGAGCCCTGAGAGAGCACAAATGAACTTGCTCTCTCTGGGTGGGTAGATGGTGCTCTTTCTCTCTATGGGTGGGTAGATGGTGCTCTTTCCTCTCATCACTCCAAAGGATGATGTCGATCAGTACGAGGCGTCTGTGAGCTGATGTATCGGAACTGAGTTGCTGCGCTTTTCTTCCAAGCGTGCTGGAAAAGAGGCGGAGTCTGACTTCACATGTATCGGAGGAGGCATGTGCTAGTCTTCACCCTCCTGGTGTTGTAGCATCACTAGTGATAGGGGGAGTCCTAATGAGTGGGTTGGGTAAATTGTCTAAAAACATTCAGAAAACTCTAAGAATGTTATTTGTGATGTTCAGAAAACATTTTACTGACTGAAATAATATGTGTGTTTATGTTTGTCTGTGTGTGTTTGTGTATCCTGTGGTTTATGTGTGTGTGTATGTGTGAGTCATCTCCTGTGTACGTGATTTGGCCAAAGAATTTATTAGCGCTGGCATAGATTTGCTTCCTTTTCTCATCCTGTTCCAGGATGAGCTTTAGTGATAATTCTAAAGACGTCATGACTGCAGTAGAGCATCTTCTTCTGCAGCACAGGTTCTTCACTCACAACTATTTACATCAAGTGTAAATGTATTACATGTGTTTGAGAATGTTTTTTAGATCACTTGGAATAAAATATAAAGATTTTTTTCATCAGTTTGCTTCACATATTAATTTAGGCTTCCTTTAAGGACTAATAAGGATTATATTTTCAGTAGTAAATGATAAAAAAGATCTGGATGTGTCATTAGATATTAAGGAAACATGCAAAGTTTAAGCACTGTCATCTCTTGTCAGCAGAGCTTAAGCCAGTGTTTTATTACTAGAACGGTTTGGTATGGAAATCTGTGTGGGTGTGGCTTCTGACTCCACCTGCTGCAGTCATGGAAACTAGCAAGCAATCAGGCAGGTTCAGCCTACACTGAAAAAAATGATGAGTAAAATTTACTTAAAAAATGTTTCGCAAATTTCTGCATTTCCTTTTTTAAGTAAATTTAATTTCAGATAAATGTAAGTAAATTCAACTCAGTTTCAAGACGTAAATGTTGCATAGAGTAAATAAGTGATCTGACATTCAGTCAATACTTTCTTTTAACTTTACTTAAATTCTGCATACAATATTACCTAATTACAATTACTTAATTTATACAATATTACTCAAATAATGTATGATACATAATATATTATAATTTCTGAAATTTAAAGATGTTTAGTTAAAACAGCAAATTCAGCAAAAAAATAATTAAAGTTTACAAAAGAAAGGATTGATTCAGCAAAAATAAATGAAGTAAAGTTCACTAAAAGAAAGGATTGATTTAGCAAAATAAATTAAGTAAAGTTCACTAAAAGAAAGGATTGACTGAAGTTCAGTTCACTTATTTACTCTGTGTAACTTTTAAGTCTTGAAACCGGGTTGAAGTTATTTAAATTTATCTGAAATTAAATTTACTTAAAAAATGAATAAAATAAAGTTGCGATTTTTTTAAAAGTAAATTTTACTCATCATTTTTTTCAGTCCAAATCTTATCTGCTTTACAGCCTAAAAAATCCAAGCATTTGTCGAAAAAGCTCAATGTCCAAATATGTAATATGTAATGAAATGTAATAAAAATTATTTTAATAATTTTGTTTAAACAATTTTATCTTCTTATTATTCTCTTTAAATGATCTTACTGTTGTATGTTGCTGATTTATACATTGTACATTGTGTAATACAGTATATTGTGCAGTATGCACTTCAATGCTTGATAAATATAAAAAAAAAATATGTTTCATTATGTTGTCTTTCACTCTGCATGTTTACAATCTTTTGATTCCATTTGCTGTACAGGGAGGTTAATGAAGTAGCTCCACTCTAATCCACTTTATTTCCTCTCTCAGCTTCATTGTGTGTGTTGTTTTGAGAGAGATACAGAATATGTATGTAGTCATATGATGTTTTGTCCTTGAACTGCTGGGGCTTAAATGGATAAAAGAGGTGTACCTCTTTAGGTTCATTGTGATGAATAAACCTTGACGAGGGGGACGTAGTTTTCCATTAGCATCCAGACAAGACCCGGTTCTAAAGCCACTTTTCCTCTCTCTTTAATATCCACAAGTATTCCAAAGGCAATACGCTTTATATCACGAGGTCATTATATTTTGTTGCTTTACTTTTCATTTGAAATTAGTTGAATGGTAGTCTTAGATCACTTCTTGCAAAAATGAAGCGAAATTCCCCCATAAAACATGATGACTTAACATGCCACCACTTAAATGGTGTTGTTTGATAATACTTTTGATTTTCTTATTGCAAATACTGTAAGACCAGATAAGTTGAATTTACTTAACTTTTTTAAAGGGGACATGAAACATTTCAGTTTGTACAAGTTTTCTAAGGGATTAAATATAATGGAATTTATTTGGGGGGGGATGTTTTATATAAAATGTTTACACACTAAATTATAATATATTTATGTTTGCTACGTTTGAGCTAGGGCGCCGCCATGTTGCCCGTGCAGCATTGGTGACGTCACGAGGTTGGTTGGTTTAAGATCCCAGGCATATAGCTAGAGGAAAAGAGCTTATTGTTTGTGGAGATTATGGATGAAGACGAAGCTGAACTAGGCTAACATGGAGCATTTACTCAGAGATCTTTCCTCTATAAACCTGAGCAGAATTTTCAGATGCTTTTCTGAGAGAGACGTTTTGGGAGTGTTTATTCTCTCTCTACTGGAGCCGTGCAGAAACCCTGCAGCCCGTCAACAGCAGGTAACCTACTGCCATCCAGTTAACCAGCTAGTTTATATACATTTAGCTATTTAACATGTAAAGTCCATTAAGACTGAATGAAACGTACATGATTTGAGTGGATATTGAAACACCCAGGCGCTGTTTGGTTGCTAACTAGCTTCATCTAGTTAGCGTTAGTTAGTTAGCTAGCGTTGGATAGCTATGGTAAGATAGTTAGAAAAGTAGCTATGTTATCTTTAAATTGTCAGTTTATCTAGACTTTCGGTAACGGTACCTCTCGGTGCTCTGCTGGGTGGGTGCATTGTTCCGTGCGGCTCACAGCTGCTTCTCTCATAGTAACGTTACCCTCAGTCGGATGGTCTGTACATCCCAGCTGATCAGAGGAAAAATAAAAAACGGAGGAAAAAAGCTTCGGACTGCAGCTTATTTATCCAGCGCTAATGATCCTGAGTCAAACCCCTCTCCTTCATATAGTCCTGGTCTAGAAAGTGCTCGCTCCTAACCCCGAGCATTGCAGCTAACCGGAGGATTCTCGTGCTTCAGCGCTGTGAGCCCCCGCTGAAGAACAGCTGTCCGAGGCGAGGTATGAATCATTCCTCACCCTATTAAATTTCACTACTCCCAGTATTACTACACACAGGGGCAATACAAAAGTGCCCCCCGCTCTTCATTGAGTTTTGGTTCGGATTTTATTATCTATTGAGGAATTAATTTACGGTAGACTCGTAGATTATAGTAGTGAGGCGTTCGAGAACCAACCTTGTGACGCCACTTTCAGCACTGGGACAAATGACATTTAGATTGCTTATTATTTTAATTCCGCTTCACTGACAACTGTTAAACTTATCAGATTTGTTAGAGTGAAAATACATCTTGTGAATTAAACTAAATACTTGAAGTGTTTCATGTCCTCTTAAGGCAGACGGTTTTCTCATTTTTTTTAAGTAACGGGTAATAAAAACTTGAGTTAGCATAAATTAAAACATCAAGTTATTTATTACAACTAAAGAGGGACTTGATTTATTTCTAAGGTAGCTCAGGGGGAATCACTACACACTGATGGTGAGTGTTAGTCAGAAACTGTTGGACACACCCAGTATGCAAATAGATTGTAACAGAAGCCAATGGAAAAGAAGCTGCCAATGGCAACAGACTAAACTCAGTTATTATAAGTTGGTTCAACTCAAAGATCATAGTTTGAATGTATATATGTGACCAAAAATGTTCAGTTAACTCAAAATAGTTGAGTATTGTTTAGAAATCTCCAATTTTATGTAAAACTGACTTAAATCATTTGAGTTCAAACGACGTATGGGTTTACAGTGTAGGAGTCTAAATTCTACTCTATATACAATCAAACAGGCAACGTTTCTGATTTTGCCATCCCATAACTCCTACATAAATTCCTACTGTAATATTATTGGAAAATAAACATGATTTATACTATGGAAATACATCAGTTGATTCATTTGATAGCACCTTGATTTTCTACTTTAAAAAAGGTGTTCATCTGTGGTCTATACAATATGTAATGTTAAAAATATATAGTGGATTTATAATATTAAACAGATTTAAATAAGTCACCAGTCAAGCTTCAAAATTAGTCTTTCTTCACTCATTTTGAGATTTTGAGACATACCGTATTTTTCGGACTATAAGGCGCACCGTATTATAAGGCGCACGATGAGTGAACGGTCTATTTTTAGTGTTAGTCCATACACAAGGCGCACTGGATTATAAGGCGCACTAAATGAAACTCCTGACAACGGTAGCCGCAACGCTCCGACAGACCATAATATTATGTTGAAGCACAGCAAGTACGTATTACTCCGCGACGCTCCTGACAACGGTAGCCGCAACGCTCCGACAGACCATAATATTATGTTGAAGCACAGCAAGTACGTATTACTCCGCGACGCTCCTGACAACGGTAGCCGCAACGCTCCGACAGACCATAATATTATGTTGAAGCACAGCAAGTACGTATTACTCCGCGAGGCTCCTGACAACGGTAGCCGCAACGCTCCGACAGACCATAATATTATGTTGAAGCACAGCAAGTACGTATTACTCCGCGACGCTCCTGACAACGGTAGCCGCAACGCTCCGACAGACCATAATATTATGTTGAAGCACAGCAAGTACGTATTACTCCGCGAGGCTCCTGACAACGGTAGCCGCAACGCTCCGACAGACCATAATATTATGTTGAAGCACAGCAAGTACGTATTACTCCGCGAGGCTCCTGACAACGGTAGCCGCAACGCTCCGACAGACCATAATACTACTTGAAGCACAGCAAGTACCGCATTACTCCGCGAGGCTTCTGACTATAATAGCGTGTTGTGCCGAATTCGGTGAATAAAACGGGTTTAAAACAGAGATAAAGATTGGATAAGGTTCATTTCTGGATGAAGTGATTTCCAGCGCTGTTTGGATATAACTGTGGATTACAGGAGACTGGATTGATGGATTCTCTTTAGTCTGGACGCGTTTTGAAGGTAGGACCTGTGGCTGAGCGCGGGTGTGTGTTCGGGGGGTGGCGGCAGTGACCGGAGGTTACCCCAGGACAAAAGGAGAGCCTTTTATTACTGGAAACATGCGCTCTGACGCAGCTCTAATTCATGAAACATACATCCTACAGTAAAAACACAGTTCTGGAATCCGGAGAGCCAGACGGTTCGAATGGTGTATGACATGACCGCATTCGATGAAATATGGACGAACGATAAACGCAAATATGAGAGTTATGAATTATTAAAATCATAACCAAGGCATATTTCGCCCTAAATGTTTATTTTCTGAAAGGATATTCCGCTAAATAGGCTAAATAGCTCAAAAGCAGAGGTTCTAAGCTTTAAAATGGTATATTGGATGTCTATGTTGAACCTGTAACTGTTCATAACTATTCAGAAACACAGCCAGTTATGAAATATTAAATATTTCTGGCCCGCCGGTGGGCCAGCGCGTGTTAAGAGGTTAACTTTACTTAGAAGTGGGCGCTAAAAAGAAACAGTTTGTGCTATTACCCCAGAACGGGTGGAAAGGAAAGTTTACCGGCACCTTGTTCTGGCCACGGAGCTACAGTGGAAACTAGCTACCTTGAGCCACAGCCGAGAGGCAGTACGGCAGTCAAAGGTAACCGCGCGCTAGCCCAAGAGGGGGATCTTTTTCTGGCGTGGGTGAGGAATTCTGCACAACAGAGCGCCGTGTACCACATAAAAATCGAGGTCAGTAAACACAAGCAAAATCCATACACAAGGCGCACTGCATTATAAGGCGCAATGACGATTTTTGGGAAAAAATAAGTATTTTAAGTGCGCCTTATAGCCCGAAAAATACGGTACATCTATTTATATACAGCTCTGGAAACAAATAAGAGACTGTTTCAGTTTCTGAATCAGTTTCTCTGATTTTGCTATTTATAGTTATATGTTTGAGTAAAATGAACATTGTTGTTTTATTCTATAAACTACAAACAACATTTCTTCCAAATTACAAAATAAAATATGGTAATTTAGAGCATTAGCATTTATTAGCAGAAAATGAGAAATGGCTGAAATAACAAAAAAGGTGCAGAGCTTTCAGACCTCAAATAATGCAAAGAAAACAAGTTCATATTCATAAAGATTTAAGAGTTCAGAAATCAATATTTAGTGGAATAATCCTGGTTTTTAATCACAGTTTTCATGCATCTTGGCATCATGTTCTCCTCCATCAGTCTTACACACTGCTTTTGGATTACTTTATGTCTGCACTCCTGGTGCACAAATTCAAGCAGTTCAGCTTGGTTTGATGGCTTGTGATCATTCAACTTTCTCTTGATTATATTCCAGAGGTTTTCAATTTTGTAAAATCAAAGAGGCTCTTATTTTTTCTAGAGCTGTATTTTGTCTAGTTTTTGCCTATGATTTTTTTTCAGTGTAGAGCTGCTAAGGGACATGTACTGTATAAATGGAATAGCTCTACTGAAGTAAATATATGATTACAGTTGCACTGCTGAGGTAAATGTTTTGTGCTTTTTTGCTTTGTAAAAAGGTTCAATAATTATTTTTAAAAGGCAGTTTTGTAAAAAAAAAAAAAAAAACTACGAAATTACATTAAGTGTATTTTATTTATTTAATGGTTCAAAACAAAGTGTCACATTTGTCATTTCCGTGCGTCTCTTGTTTTTGGCTTTTTTTACTAACTATAATGACCCAGTAAAAGCACAGAAATGAAGCAGAGAAACTAGGCAACAGCAAAAAAATTAAATGTTGAATGAATGTGTGTGTCCACACTCTGGAAGCTCTATTTTTCTTCTGTCCTCGTTTGTTTTGAGAGCATTTAAAGATATTCTACATCCTTTTAAAGGGCTTCGATCGGTTTGGAGAGCATGGGCTGAGAGATGCAGAAGAAAGGAATTGAGAGGCAGCAATTAAACTATTAAACTCATGAGATCCACATTTAGATTTGGCCTTGGGGAAAGGCACTTAGCCCCGCCCCCCCTCCACCACCATTGGTCCAGGTGATGATGTAGTGGTAGTGATGTCCTGCTCACAGGCTGAGCATCATTTGTTACAATGATTCCTATATAGAGAAGGAAAACAGAGACTGTTGTCCTAAGCCCAGTCTTAAGGTTATGCATACACCGACATGCCATAAGTCATGGTATAGCAGCGTGTACAATATCAGTTAAAGGTTTGGACACACATTTACTCATTCAATGTGTTTTCTTTTTTATATGTTTTTTTACATTGTGCATTTAATATTGAAGAGTGTATTAAAGCTCTACAGGAACACATGCAGAATTATTCTGTAATAAAAAAGGGTTAAACAAATCAGAATATGTTTTATACATTTATCTTTGAGGACAGATCTGCACATTCTTGGTATTTTAATCTCAGTGACTTCATGAGGGAGAGTCACCTGGAATAGTTTTCTCAGCGTCTTGAAGGAAGGAGTTCCTGGAGGTGCTGAACAATAGTTGTCTGTGCTCCAGCTCATCCCAAATCACCATCTCAGTTGATCAGGTTTAGTTCAGGGGACTAACACTTGTTTTTTTTACTATGTAATTCCATTTGTGGAACTTAATAGTTTTCTTGTATTAAATATTAATCTACAGTGTAGAAAATACAGTAAAAATATATAAATTAAGAAAAAACATTGAAGTTTGTGTTTTTATCATTACGTTTTTATCATTAAGTGTTACTTTGTTACCTTGATTAGATGATAAATTGCCACAGCAACCAAGCTGTTAGCTTTATTTACTTACATCAGCATCGTCTACCGTAACAAGGCTGTGGGGTACGGCAGTAGCATTGGATCGCTGGGTGCTAGCAATGCTGCCTCACGGCTGCTTTCCCAAATGCATTTCTTCTAAAAGAAAGGTCAAACCTTCCATAGTTTCCCCAAAAGATCCTGTACTTCACTGTGAACTGTTTAAGATGTTATGTTATTGTGCTAGCTAGCAAGCTAAGGCTAGCCATACTAATATTACCCAGCCAGCTAACCAAGCCACATAAATGTTAGCAGAGAGACAGCAAGCTAGCTAAACACGGTTCTCCAGCTATGGCTTATTTAACCCTGAACTGATTATTTTCTTGTTTAACATCAAAACAAGTCGAGAGTAGTGTAAGAGTAACATCAAGCTGTAGCTCTTTAGAGTAGAGTGCTTGGCTAACTTAGCTAGTTAATATCCTACCGTGGGGAGCCTGGTCTGATTTGATATTACAGATTAACGTGGACACAAAAGTAAGACACTGGTTTCTTTAAGACACTGGTTGGATTGTGAAAGTTGAAGAAGGAAGCTGGACAGATAGTTTTGTGAAGCCTGTAAGGAGGACTGTAGTTAAATAAACTACAGGGTTTTGTAGTGTCTGGCTGGACGTGTTGGAAGAAAGACAGAGAAAGACGTTTAATAGACGCTTTATTGCTGAACTTGGAACAATGTTCACACAAAACCACACAAAAAATAACAAAAAGCTAGAGCTAACAAGCTAACCTAGCACTCAGGCTGAACACACAAACTCAGCGAGCCCTCTCTTTTCATCTTCTCCTCACACACACAAACACACACAGCACTCTCCTCCCCTGCTCTCCCCATTCTCTTGCCTGACCCATAACCTAAACACAAGTGTGTTCAACAATCAGTAAAAACAGAACATAACTGCAGTTTTGCAACAGTATTTCTACAGTGACTAAGTTAGTAGCTAACTAACTAGCAAACCAGCTAACAAGCAAGTTGTCAATACAGCAAACAAAGACGATTAGCTAGCTACCTTCCACTTCCTGCACATAACCCTGAATCTAGTTCCTGTAGCTTTTTAGTATAAGAGCACCGGGAATCTTGCCCGTAGTTTCTGTCCATATTTTTACTGCTTTTACTGTTGATTCAGGGAAGTGTGCAAGGTTAGAAAGATGGCACACAGGTGCTGCCGTTTAAACTGGTGCAAATTCTGCCGGCTCCCTCGCAGCCTTGGAACTTCTGGATGAGGAGTGTATCCCCAGCCTCGCTTTTGTTGGAGTAAATAAGGTCCATTGGATAATAATGTCCACAGCAACCTAGCTGTTAGGTGGAGGACTTTGCCAATGCTGTGTAGGCAATAGTGAGCAAATGGTAGAATAGAGTAAAAAGAAAAGGAATGGGTCCTATGCAGAGGTGGAAAAAGTACTGCAAAATTGTAATTAAGTTAAAATACCTTTACTTTGCTAAAAATCTACTAAAGTAAAAGTAAAAGTACCCATCTAAAAAATCTACTCGAGTAAAAGTAAAAAGTACTCAATTTAAAATGTACTTTGAGTAAAAGTTACATAGTTACTTTTAATTATTTTATGTAAAAAAGTAAAAACAAATCATAAATTAAATAGATTTTAATGAACTATTATTCCACATAAGAATTTGGACCTTTTAGGCAGTATTTGTTCAGACCACCCCATAAAACATTTTCAAGAACAAGTGGCATAGGTTTCTATGATCCATTTTTTTCTTTACTATTAAAAAGTTATGGTCATATATGTGACTATAAACTGTATTTTTATAGTTTTACAGTTGCTATGCTAAATGTTTTTTTTTTTTACATTTAAGCAGATTGTTTAATGATAAAAATACTCACCACCACATGCTTTCGCAGGTTTGATGTGAAAGTTTTGAAAGCTGACAGCTCTGTCCGGCGGGGCACATTTTGTAGTGCATGAGGACTCGTTATTGCCTCGTTATTCCATGCGCTTATTCCATCCGTGCCAATTTTTATTTTTTTTTTTATTCAGACAATTGTTTTTTTCCCAGCATTTTATTTTTTACTCAGTAACGGGGAGTTTTCCAATGTAGCAAAGTAAATTACTTGTGTCAAAATGTAGTTGAGTAAAAGTAAAATTACATATTTTAAAAACTACTTGAAAAATTACAAATTACTCATAAAATCTACTCAATAATAGTAACGTGAGTAAATGTAATTCATTACTTTCCACCTCTGGTCGTATGTTACCCCAGATGTTAGGTACAGTATTTATCTACAACACAGTGCTAGATAAGCCTGTAGGCCAAAAGTCAGAGAAAAAGATTCATTTATTTATATATATATATATATATATATATATATATATATATATATATATATATATATATATATATATATATAAATGAATCTTTTTCTCTGACTTTCTTTTATATATATATATCTAAACGTTCTGGTCAATAGATTCCCATCTCTCAGATCACAGCACTGCTACGGTAAACACAGCGTACAGCACTGCTGTTTTTTTATATCATATCTACAGCTGACAGCCCGTTTCAAAGCAATGGATGTTTGCTGCACATGAAAACGAGGCGAGCAGTTTCACTCTTTTAATGAGCTGCAGGAACTGGGACCATAATATCATGTTTAAATACGAAAACCTTCTGTGAGGTCCCAAACAATTTTTGATTAGCGATAAATCTACTGACCAGCAGTGTTGGGCATGTTACTTTGAAAAAGTAATTAGTTATAGTTACTCCTTACTTCTCCAAAAAAGTAACTGAGTTACTAACGGGGCGGCACGGTGGCGCAGTGGGTAGCACTTCCGCCTCACAGCAAGACGGCCTGGGTTCGATTCCCGGCTGGGGCGACCCTGGTCTTTCTGTGTGGAGTTTGCACGCTCTCCCCGTGTCTGCGTGGGTTTCCTCTGGGTTCTCCGGTTTCCTCCCACAGTCCAAAGACAGTCCAAAGACAGGCTAATTGGAACTTGATTGAAATTGCCCCTTAGGTGTGTGAGTGTGTGAGTGAATGTGTCTGTGTGTCTGTCTGTGTCTGTCTGCCTTGCGATGGGTTGGCGGCCTGTCCAGGGTGTATCCTGCCTTCCGGCCGATGCCTGCTGGGATAGGCTCGAGCTCAAGTTCACCGGACAGAGGAGGGGTTAACCAGGGCAAAGCGAAATAAAAAAAAAAGTTCATAGAGCGGCTAAAGTAACGTGCAGTAACGGGGTGTCGGAAATGGTAACGGCGTTATAGTTACAGTCATAGTAATTAGTTAGATTACTCGTTACTGAAAAAAGGTAACGGCGTTAGTAACGCCGTTAGTTTTAATGCCGTTACTCACAACACTGCTGACCAGACATGCAAAGAATCTGGCACAGAAAACCTTGGAAACCCAAATTGCTGTAGGTGGGTGAGCATTATCCTCTGAAAGATGCCACTTGGGTGCCCTCTTACCCCCTGGGATAATAGGGGCGATTGACTTACATATGCAGTGGATCCCAGATCATCACACCAGCAGTTGATTCAAGCACTCATTACAAGGCCTTATTAGATTCCAAAAATAATTTGGATTAGTCACTGAAGATGTTAGAGATCCAGATTGTAGGTTAAGCTTAGGTTCTTCATTTCTGGTCAATTCTGCAAACGAAGATGATGGTGCTTGGCTGATGGGTTACCAGGTTGCTGTGCAATTAGTCTACATGCTAGTTAAGCTTAGTATGGCAACAGTTGCTATTAGTTTTTCTTAAGGGAATAAAGAGAAAACAGTGTGAAAATGGCTGTTTATGTAGCTTGCCATCAGCTACCAGATCCCTGAGGGAGCACAATTGGCCTTTCTCTCTGGGTGGGTAGTGCTCTCTCCCTAGGTCACTTCAAAGGGTGATGTCGATCAGCACAAGGCACCTGTGAGCTGATGTATCGAAACCGAGTCGCTGAGCTTTCCTCCGAGCACGCTGTGATGCTAGGCAGCAATGCTGCATTAGCAGAAGTTTGAAAAGAGGTGGTGGCTGACTTCACATGTATTGGAGGAGGCATGTGCTAGTCTTCTGGGGAGAAAATGTGAAAAAACAAATAAATCAAATTATAAAAAAAGAAAAGATTGCAAGATTTCAATAACCAGTAATCAGATTGATCCAGTTTCAACGTAATGGATGTTTGCTACACATAAAAAAGTGAACCTAACTACTTAGTTTTACTGCCTAGTTTCAAGCAGACACTAAAACTGGGACAATTTTATCATGTTTAAAAGCAACAGTATGACCTTCAGCTGTCTGAGTGTGTGGATGAGTGCATTCTAGTGGTTCTCAACAAAGGACGCCTTGTACTTGTTGATAAGTATCAGAACATGTAGCTTTTTATAGAGAGAGCAGGGCTTTCATGGTATTGTTTGAGCTTTTTTATTTATTATTATCCATTATTCTCTCTGCATCATATACCCTGCAGTGTGAGAGTGTAGCACTGATTTGTAGTACAGTATTTGAAATGAACTCTGGTTTACATGGGCCAAGAAAGATCAACATTTGTTTCTGTTTGCAACGGCGAAAGCAGGACCAGGCGTGAGTTTGCGACTGAAGGTTATTTTTAAGCAGAATTTTACTGTGGCTGGATATATTTCACATTGATGCGCACATAGGCCAGGGGCCTAGTGACAAAAGAGTTAAAATCCCCTCAAATCCTGGGACTGACTGAGATTTACTAGTTGTGCCGTTGGGGAAGACCCTTAACCCTCACTGCCTGAGGCTGTGCTGCTTTGCTGCTCCTTGCCTGGGCTTCAATTAGACCCAAATATCCTATACTCCCTGCAAAAGAATAAAAAACGCACCAAGAAGGATTTCTTGAAACATAGTGAAACTTTATATGGGTGAATCTAATAGTAGTACACTATCCTAAAGTAGCCTGGTCAGTTTCCTAAAAACCCTAGTCTTGGATTACACAGCATTTTGAATGGAGGTTTTCCACAGAAAGAAACATACAGTCTAATAATGGGGCCCTATTTTAGTGATCTATAGTACACTGGTTTTGATTACATAGATTTATTGGCTGGACATCCATGATGCGAATCTCCTGTTCCACCACATCCCAAAGGTGCTCTATTGGATTGAGATCTGGTGACTGTGGAGGCCATTCCAGTACAGTACAGAACTCAATGTCATGTTCAAAAAATCTGACATGGCGCACAGTATCCTGCTGGAAGTGGCCATCAGAAGATACAGGTTCACTGTGGTCATAAAGTGATGGACATAGTCAGAAACAATACTCAGGTAGGCTGTGGCGTTTGAGACACAAAGCTCAATTGGTCCCAATGGACCCAAAGTGTGCCAGGAAAATATCCCCCACACAATTGTACGACCACCACCACCAGCCTGAACCGTTGATACAAGGCAGGATGGATCCATGCTTTCATGTTGTTGACGCCAAATTCTGATCCTACTATCCGAATGTTGCAGCAGAAATTGAGACTCATCAGACCAGGTAACGTTTTTCCAATCTTCTAGTGTCCAATTTTGGTAAACCTGTGTGAATTGTAGCCTCAGTTACCTGTTCTTAGCTGACAGGAGCTGCGCCCGGTGTGAACTTCTGCTGCTGTAGCTCATCATCCACATCAAGATTTGACGCATTGTACTGATGTTCAGAGATGCTCGTCTGCAGACCTCGGTTGTAACGAGTGGTTATTTGAGTTACTGTTGCCATTCTATCAGCTGGAATCAGTCTGACCATTCTCATCTGACCTCTGGCATCAACAGGGCATTTTTCCCCCACAGAACTGAATCCGCTTACTGGATATTTTCTCTTTTTCAGATCATTCTCTGTAAACCCTAGAGATGGTTGTGCGTGAAAATCACAGTAGATCAGCAGTTTCTTAAATACTCAGACCAGCTTGTCTGGCACCAACAACCGAGTCACGTTCAAAGTCACTTAAATCACCTTTCTTTCCTATTCTGATGTTGGTTTGAACTGCAGCAGATCGTCTTGGCCATGTCTACATGCCCAAATGCATTGAGTTGCTGCCATGTGATTGGCTGATTCGACATTTGTGTTAAGGAGCAGTTGGACAGGTGTACCTGTAATAAAGTGCCCTGATGATTGACTGTTGTCTAGGTTCATTTCACTCAGTGGCGCACCTGTGTTTTCCGCCACCAAAATAACAACACAGCAGAAATTTACCTGAACACACAAAACTTCCAGACCAACACACCCATCAGCACCGTTTCCGGCGCTGACGAGAGCGGCAGCCTTCCAGCAGCTCCGTGTAGCGTTTCACCTTAAGTGAACTTTTTTCTTTGTTTATTTTCTTTTTTTCATCTCTTACTACGCTGTAGTGTGTGTTAATATGTATCCCATGGATACGGATCGCCAAACTCTGCACATGGGCTGCAGAAACTTTGTTTACTCGAGGGAAGAACTTCTCGCGCTGAGAACAAAGAGCCGCGCCGGCGCGAGGCACCCCATTCCGACGGAGCTTAAGCGACGCTCCAGGGGCTGTAAAGCCGGAGCTAAGCTAAAGGCTAAAAGACGGGAAAACCGCTGGAGATACAAGCCCTGTATTCCAGCAGTGGTGATGGGGAACGTGAACTCGCTGGTTAACAAGACGGACGAGCTCGCAGCATTAGTGAGAAACCAGAGGACCTACCGGGAGTGCAGTCTCTTCTGCTTCACTGACTTGGCTAACCGCTAGCATCCCCGACGCTAATGTAAACATCCCCGGATTCGTCACTGTGAGAGCGGACAGAGACAGCGCGCGGAGCGGCAAATCTAAGGGCAGTGGGCTCGCTATCCTCATTAACAACAGATGGTGTAATCCTGGGCATGTGACTGTTAAAGAGACTATCTGCTGCCGGGATGTTGAACTGCTCGCGGTGAGTTTAAGACCATATTACGTCCCGCGGGAGTTCTCACACGCCATTGTTGTTTGTGTGTACGTGCCCCCCCGAGCGGACGCGGAGGCTGCGTGTGACGTCATACACGCGACCATCGCTAGGCTCCAGACACAACACCCGGATGCTTTTGTCGCTCTGTCTGGTGACTTCAACCACGTCACGCTGGACTCCACACTGACTTCTTTCACCCAGTATGTGGACTGTCCAACCAGAAAAAACAGGACAATTGACCTCCTGTATGCTAACATCAGTGATGCATACACCGCCATCCCACTGCCCCCACTTGGAAAATCTGACCACAACCTGGTTTACCTGCAGCCTCAGTACAAACCCTGTGTGATGAGGCAACCAACCACAACACGCTCCTTCAGGAAGTGGTCTCAGGAGGCAGAGGAGACCCTGAAGGACTGCTTTGCATCCACAGATTGGAGTGTTCTGCAGGACTCTCACGGTGAGGACATTGAGGGGGTAACAGACTGCACAACTGACTATCTGAACTTTTGCATGGACAATGTGGTTCCTGTAAGAACTGTTCGCTGCTTTGCTAATAACAAGCCCTGGATTACAAGTGACGTAAAGGACCTTTTAAACAAAAAGAAGAGGGCCTTTAAAGACAAGAACCAGGAGGAGTTGAAGAACATCCAGTGTGAACTCAAGTCCTGCTTAAAGGAGGCTAAGGAGACCTACAGGAAGAAGGTTGAGCAGAAGTTACAAGTTAACAACATGAAGGAGGTCTGGGACGGTATGAGGACAATTACAGGGTGCAAGCCAAAGAGTGATAGTGCAACAGCTGGTGGTGTGGAGAGAGCGAACGAACTCAATCTCTTCTATAACCGGTTTGATTGCCCTGTTTCATCCTCACCTGCTTCTGTCTGTCCTGCTATCTCAGCAACCTCAGCCTCTGCCCCACTGGACACCTCCCTACCTCTTCTGAGTGCTACACCGGTCTCCCTCCCACAGACTGTCAGCACATCCAGTCTGCCACCCCCCACCTCCACCCTCCACCTCTCTGCAGACCAGGTCACAGGGGCGCTGAGGAGACTCCGCTCAAGGAAAGCAGCTGGACCTGACGAGGTGAGCCCAAGACTTCTCAAGGCTTGCGCCTTTGAACTTGGATTACCCCTGTCGAACATCTTCAACATGAGCCTGCAGTTGGGGAGGGTTCCAACGCTGTGGAAAACCTCATGCCTGGTCCCTGTTCCCAAGAAATCTATCTATCTATCTATCCCTAAACTCTGATGCTCGGGCCCAAGGCGTGAAAATAGACTGTTGACGGGGTGTAAGATAGCAAAGAACATTGTGACGTGCTTTTGGCAGGGTGTCCGTTAGCGCCCTAGATCTTATCTCTGTCCAGGAAGCTGCCCAATATTGCATCTATACCCCCAGAGCTCTGATGGGATCCTATTCTAAACCGAGCGAGTCCGAGTGTTCTCTAAACACTGAATATGTAGCAGTGTATTGTTTAGCAGTGTGTGCTGAAGCAAATGAGCTGGTGTTGTACTGAAGCGCCTCAGTGGAGCAGAGAGAGCACTTTAGATGATTGGAGGAGAGCAGCAGCCCTCGCCGGAGCCGAAACGCTGTTTAATCTGCACTGCTGATTGCACTCAGTGATTACTCCGTCCCTTATTACTCTCTCAGAAACATATTACAAACTGCTGTGACTGGAGCCGTCTCAAAGAGGCCCTATGCCAAGCAGCCTTTTCACACTGTCAAATGTTTTAGGACTCTTGAGAGGCAATTCTGGATTGTGTATTGCGAGGAGGTTCAACCGAGCAAAATTATCTTTCTCAGCTGGAATTTGAAAAGAAAGAGTTTGAAGCATTGAAGTTCAGGCAGGGGAAAATGGGACCCAGCGCATTTAGCTTCTCGCTAGAAAATGAAGAAAAACACGCACGAAAACATAAAACTACTTTTTGTACCACATGACAAACTCTTCACGGTAAACAAAGAACGTCCTTGGACACAAAAGTAGTCAGTCAGTCAATAAACCTCCAAAAATCTCCCTTTCAAACAAGTCAGTTCATTTCTGATCTATTATTAAACTTTTAAAATCAATGGATGTCTGAAAATCCTTTCAAACATGTCAGTTCATTGATAAAATATGTTTAACACCATCAGAAACTTTTCAAGGCATTTAGGGGCCTCAAGCATAATGCATTTCTCTTCTTTCTTTTCTGTTTTCCTGGCTACATTATTTCAGAAGTTTCATATTTTGCCAGCTGCAGGAATCATTAATCTGGCCGGTTGACTACTTTTAGCAACTAGTCTTAGGAGTCCCCATTGAGGGGGATTCTACTGACAGTTTCATTGGACTTTCCTGTATTGACCATCACAGAATTTAAAGAGAGACTCACACAGTTTGTCGTTGCATTCAATTCATAACCAGTTGTTGTGTGGTGCCACCAGGCCAGTTCTGAGCACTAGCCAATTGATTGGTTTACTTGCTTGTTGGAACAAGCCTGAAAACCTTTTTCAAAAAGCATTTTCGGCAGTCAGGAAAATGATTTCAACGTTGACTCAACAACTTTAAAAGAAAATGCATCATTAATATTTCTCAAGATAAATATTTGAACACTATAAAGCTCAGAATATTACACAGTAGCCTGTTATGAGCTGAAAAGTGCCCTTTAAAAAAAAAAAAAAAGCCATAGGCTCTGAAGAATGTCAGTTAAAGGTAGCTTAAAGTTTGGACATCTTTCCAACTTCAAATTTTAACCATAACAAAATTTAATTGATTTAATAGCATGTAGGTATTGTATTTCAACATTGATTCAGCAGCTAAATGTTTACTAGGCTATGGCCACATTTAAAAAAGTGTCTAAAGAAAGAAATACTTTTAAGAAGTGTTTTTTTCTGTTTGTGATACTTAACAAAACATTAAAGATAAAATGGAACAATTCGAAAACGTTTTAAAAGGTTTTTTAAAAGAAAAGTTTTTTTTGTAAAGAAAATAAATTAAACAATAATGATAATCTTTGACAAAACATTGCGATTTTATTACCTTAAGATATTCTCTAAAATTGGTTTATATTTTTGAAATACAACAATTACTAACACATTTAACAGGATCAAAAGATCTTTGTTAGTGGCTACAAAGAACAATTCCATTCATGTTTGATAATCTGATTGATTTTATAGCACTGTTTGTGTAGACTAGTGATGTACAGTAAATCTGAGAGCTGACAGCTCTGAATGAGTGTGTAGATTATGTATGTAGACAGACTGATAATCTGAAAGCTCTAACTGAGAATTCAGATCATAAATCTAAATAACATAAGAGCTCTGAATGAGTGTTTGTGCATTAAAATAACCTGAAAACTATGAATGAGTACTTCGATTATGGATGTAGATGATCTGACAGTTCAATATGCATTACTTTGTAAATTATGAATGGAAATAATCTGAGAGTTCTGAATAAGTGTGTAGTTTAGGGATTTAGACAATCTGATTGATTTTATAGCTCTGCTTGTGTAGACTATAGATGCACAGTAGATAATCTGAGAGTAGTTTATGAATGTAGATAATCTAAAATCTCTAAATGAGTGGGCAGTTTAGGGATGTAGACAATTTGTTAATCTGATTGATTTTGTAGCTCTGTTTGTGTAGACTAGGGATGTACACTAGATAATCTGAAATGCTCCAGATGACTGTGTAGATTATGTATATAGATAATCTGACAGCTCTGAATAAGTCTGAAGATTATAAATCTAGATAAGATCTAGGAGCTCTGCATGGGTGTGTAGATTTTGAATGTAGCTAATTTAAGATTGCTGAATGAGCAGGCATGGGATGTAGATCATTTGTTAATCTGATTGATTTTATAGCTCTGTTTGTGTAGATTAGTGATGTACAGTGGATAATCTGAAAACTCCAGATGAGTGTGTAGATTATGTATATACATACTCTGATTGATATGTACGACAATAATCTGGAAGTTCTTCATAAGAGTGTAGATTATGGATGTAGATAATCTGGCATATCTGTATGAGTGTGTAGATTATGAATGTAGATAATCTGACAGCTCTGTATGAGTGTGTAGAGTATGAATGTAGATAATCTGACAGCTCTGTATGAGTGTGTAGAGTATGAATGTAGATAATCTGGCACCTCTGAAAGAGTGTGTAGATTATAGATGTAGATAATCTGACCGCTCTGAATGAGTGTGTAGATTATGAATGTAGGTAATCTAGTAATAAGACTGTTTTTATAGCATTGATAAATGTAGATAATCTGAGAGCCATGTGTATATAATGGATGTAGATAATCTAAGAACTTCAAATGAGTGTGTAGATTATACATGAAGATAATCTGACAGCTCTGAATGAGTGTGTAGATTATGAATGTAGATACTCTAGTAATATGACTGGTTTTATAGCATTGATAAATGTAGATAATCTGAGAGCCATGAATGACTGTGTATATAATGGATGTAGATAATCTGTCAGCTCCGTATGAGTGTGTATATAATGGATGTAGATAATCTGTCAGCTCCGTATGAGTGTGTATATAATGGATGTAGATAATCTGTCAGCTCTGTATGAGTGTGTAGATTATGGATGTAGATAATATGGCAGCTCTGTATGAGTGTGTAGGTCATACATGCAGATAATCTGACGGCTCTGAACGAGAATGTAGATAATGTGAGGGGTGTGAATGAGTGCTCAGTTTGCAGGTAATCTCTGTGTTAGTAATGTAAGATTAATAGCAGGTTTGATTAGCCTCCCACAGAGCACACACTCATGCGCCTCCCTCAGCGATGGCTCATGCTAATGAGGGATTAAAGCAGGATTTCCTTCAGCAGGCGGAGAAGAGCATTGACTTGTAGTGTATTTATAGAACAGTAGAAAGTTTGTACCTGGCAAGGAGATGAGAAAGGAGAAGAAAAAAAAACTAGACCTGCGCACACACACATACTTCACTTCACTGATTCTTATATTGTGCTCGTACAAATCTACAGGTGCCAATTCAAGCAGGTGCCTGTGTGTGTGAGAGTGTGTGTGTGTGTGTGTGGAGATGTTTCAGATGAGTTTCAGTGGAGAGTTAATCTTACATAGTATCAAAAAAAAGGTGTATACACAGACTGTGGAGCCAGGTATCATGTTTAAGATGTATGAGGCTTTTGTTCTTGTTGGATGCGCTATGTTTTTTTTTTTTTCTGCAGTTCGAGCATGCAGCCTCCTTCAAAGTTTACTTTGGTTTATAGATCAAAAGTAAAAACAAGATATACACATATAGGGCATTCTATTAGATTACATTCTTAATCCACAGACATTAATGTGGAGTTGGTCCCCTCGTGGTCTGCCACATTGTTTAATCTGTTTTTTTTTTCCTTTTTTACCTATATTGTAAATGAATACTGAAGACATTTAGACTATAAAGGAGCATATAAGAAAAATCATGTAGTAACTTTTTGGGCGTTTTGGGCGTTTTTATACCAGCACTATTTGGTCCGGATAAAACAGACTCTGGTTCATTTGCACCTTTATTAATGCGGTTACATTAGGCAGGTGTAAAAACAGTAATCGCACTCGGGTGCAGATTAAAACAACCGGACTGAGACCAGCTAGAGGAGGTGATCTTGTGAACTGAACTGCTTGACTTTTTGCACCAGGAGTTATCCAAAAGCAGTGTGTAAGACTGGTGGAGGAGAACATGATGCCAAGATGCATGAAAACTGTGATTAAAAACCAGGGTTATTCCACCAAATATTGATTTCTGAACTCTTAAAAGTTTCTGAACATGAACTTGTTTTCTTTGCATATATTATTTGAGGTCTGAAAGCTCTGTATCCTTTTTTGTTATTTCAGCCATTTCTCATTTTCTGCAAATAAATGCTCTAAATGACAAAATTTTTATGTTGAATTTGGGAGAACTGTTGTCTGTAGTTTATAGAATAAAACAACAATGTTCATTTTACTCAAACATATAGCTATAAATAGCAAAATCAGAGAAACTGATTCAGAAACTGAAGTGGACACTTTTTTTTTTCAGATTTTTTTTTGCATGTGTTCTTTTTTACTGGGCTAAGCATGACCCCACACACACACAAAGGAGTGTGGAACATTAATATTAAGACGTTATCAACAGTTAAACCCATATGCTGTAAGGCTGTGTGTAAGTCAGTGGTGTGTCTCAGTTATCCAGCTGTGTGTTGAGAGTTTGTGTGTGTTTGTGTGTGTGTGTGTGTGTAGCTAGCAGCTGTTGAGTGTGTGTCTGAGAGTGTGTGTGTGTGTGTGAGTGTGTAGCTAGCAGCTGTTGAGTGTGTGTCTGAGTGTGTGTGTGTGTGTTTTGTCTTTGTGCAGTCAGGTGATACGCTATCGCTGGGATCTCTCTCAGTCTTATCAGAACAGCTTTAAACACAGCTCGTACTGAGAGATATCACACTGCTGGGGATGAACTTCACGGCAGGCGTGTGTGTGTGAGTGTGTGTGTGTCCCACTGAGCCGGACCGCTCTCAGCAGTGGCGTGATGTTGAGAAAGTGGGAGGCAACAGATTGATAGACGGAGAAGCCAGCTGCAGTGTGTGTGTGTGTGTGTGTGTGTGTGTTTGATGTGAGAGAGATCATCTCCTGAGGTGCTACGTTTGGAGCAGGCTTAAAGTGGCACATTTATGGTGTTTGTGTATGTGTGTGTGTGTATGTGTGTGTGTAAGTGTGTGTGTGTGTGTGTACGTGTGTGCTTCTTTTATTTCTTTCTTTTTCAGAACAAAAATCATAGAGAAAAAGAAGGATTTATGCTTTTTTCTTCCAAATCCCATCTTGACCTCCACAGTTCCCCTGAACTGTCATTTCTTAATAGTAACCCACAGTGTAGAAACTTCTCACAGCTTCTTAACGTGTTCTCTGTCTTGTGGGATTATTTTTTGTTACTTTGGCTTTCAGCTCTTTTACAAAGCTGCTTGGAACAGAGCATATTTGATTTGTGTTACAGTAGTGTGAAAAAATAGAATTGGTAACAAGTCTATTTAAGAAAAAAACTGAAAAAAGAGACCACTTCAGTTTATCTCATTTAAAATGAACATTGTTGTTTTATTCTATAAACTACAGACAACATTTTTCCCATATTCCAAATAAAAATATTCAGAGCATTTATCTGAAATAACAAAAAAGATACAGAGCTTTCAGACCTCAAATAATACAAAGAAAACAAGTTCATATTCCTAAAGAGTTTTAAGAGTTCAGAAATCAATATTTGGTGGAATAAACAAAACACAGTTTTCCTGCATCTTGGCATGTTCTCCTCCACCAGTCTTACACACTGCTTTTGGATAACTTTATGCCTTTACTCCTGGTGCAAAAAATTCAAGCAGTTCAGCTTGGTTTGATGGCTTGTGATCATCCAGCTTCCTCTTGAGGTTTTCAATTTGGTAAAATCAAAGAAACTCATCATTTTTAAAGGGTCTCTTATTTTTTTACAGAGCTGTATATGATCCCACATTAACACAAAAAATGTGTGATTGTGAAAGAGAGAGAGAAAAAGAGAGAGAGAGAGAGAGAGAGAGAAAGGAAGAGAGGAAGCTTTCCACCTGTGAGCCCTGCCTGGAAGCATTGACTCCTGAGGGAGATTTCTTACGATTCTGCACATCTGTGAAGATCAGAGGCTTCAACTGTTAGCGGTTCAGCAGAGGGGACAAACATACACAACACACACTCTCATTCTGACACACACACAGACACACACACACACACAAACTAAACATATGCAAAATTTCAGGATTTAAAAAAAAAAACTGATCAATTATTAATAGGAGTAATAAAAAACATGTTTTATTACAAGTGATTTTGTAATAAAGAGCGTTTATAATAATTTCATCCAGTCCACTCAAGAACATTTGACACAGTATGAAGAACAATGTGTCGGATTCAAATTCAAAAACGAATCGTTTTTTCTGTCCTAAAATCAGTCAATAAATGACGAGAGTGGAACAGAACTGAGGTGTAAATGCGCAAAAGCACTGAGCTTTTAAGATTCCAACGTGCCAAAGTCAGAGCACATCTGGCTCTTAAAGGAAATGACAACTGTCACGCTGATTGGTTAATATTTCATGTTACGCCCAAAACACTCCCATGATTAATTAAGAGAATTAGTTCATTTCTTTTGCGTGTATTGAGCCGGGCAAGGCTTATTTTTTTGCGCCCTCACGTTACCAAAGACACACCGACACGCCCTAAATCAAGCTGCACAATGCACAATTGAACGGTGGGCTATTGATCGCTAAACTAGAGCCCTTAGCATCTAATTAGAGCACACCTGTAATCATTTACATATCTGCCTGAGACATAACTGAATGCGATGTATTCAGCAATCTTGTTTTTTTTATTTTTAATGTATTTAAAAAAAAATTATTTCCATTTAGAAATGGAAATGCAATTGCTGATAATGGGGAAGATTTGGCACAGCATCGCGCATCAGTCGCACCTGTTACTTTAATGCGTTCTTTCCCCAAAGGAGGACAAACTCGAGACACATCAACACACACACACACACACACACTAAAAGCAACGTGTGGGTGTGTGTAGGTGCTCATGATTGTGAAACGTGAGAGACTTCCAGGGGGTTGAGTAATCTTCATGCAGCTGTTTCTGATGATTTGACTGCGCTCCTGGCCTCCACCGCTCGGCTAATTTGACCAGATGGAAGTGAAATAACATTAAAGAAGTGAGGAGCGAAATTCCCCCAGAGTGGACGAGCGAGAGCGCGAGAGACAGAGCAAGAGAGAGAGAGAGGGAAAGAGAGAGGTGCTTCTGAGTCTTCTAATCAGCATTCCTTCATCTGCAATACTTAACACACTTTCTCCCTTCAAACTCATTTACTACTCTCTCTCTCTGTCTCTAAGGCTCTCTCTCTCTCTTTTTCTAATGGCTCTCAATCTCTCTCTCTTTCATTTAATCTCAGTCTCTCTCTCCCTTCTTATTTTCACTTGATTTGTCTCTTTTTCCCTTGCTAATTCTCATTATTTCTTTTTATTGAGTAAAATTTTTCTCGTTCTCTTTTCCTCACTCTCTCTTTCTTTTTTCTTTCTCTCTCATGCTCTCTTTTCCTCCCACTCTCTTTTTCATTCACTCTTTCTCATTCCCTTGCTAGTTCTCCTCATTTATTTGTATCAATCACCATCTCTCACTCTCACTTATTTATCTTGTTCCCTCACTCTCCCTTCCTCTTTTTTTCTATCATTTAATTTGTTTCCCTGCCTCTCTCTTTCTCTCTCTATCTTCCCCAGCTGTATTTCTTTCTATGCATCTCTCTTCCTTACTACCATTTCTTCATTCCTTCTCTTATCAACTATTTTTTTCCCTCCCTCACTCTATCTCTCTCCCTCCTGTCCTTCATTCATGTTTATCTCTCTTTGGCTATCCCTTAATCGCTTTCACTCACTCTTTCTTTACATTTACTCTTTATATCATTCCTTATCACCTCTCTTTTCCTTACTATCTTTACCTTTTTATACCATTCCCTCTCTCTCTTTCTCTCTCTCTCTTACTGATCTTTAATGTCTCTCACTCATTTCCTTCTTGTCCTTCGCTATCTCTTTAATCTCTATGATATCTCTGTATTTTCTTTCTTTATATTTTTCTCTCTCCCTCTCATTTACACAGTCTCTTATTTTTCTGCTATATTTTGTTTAGTGCATGAAAGAGAGATACATACTGAGGGAAAGAGAGAGAGGGAAAGAGAGAGAGGAAAGGGAGGAGAGGGAAAGAGAGAAAGGAAAAGATAGAGAGAGAGAGAGAGAGAAAGAGGAAAGAGAGAGGGAAAGAGAGAGAGGAAAGGGATAGAGAGAAAGAGAGAGGAAAAGATATAGAGAGGGAAAGAGCGAGAGGAAAAGGGAGAGAGGGAATGAGAGAAAGGGAAAGAGAGAGGAAAGGGAGAGAGGGAAAGAGGGAGAGAGAAAGAGAGAGGGAAAGTCTCCTGAAGGTAAGGTCAAAGTAAACATATGGCCGGACTCAGGGCCGGGAACTGTGGATAAATCACAGGCTGGACTTTAAAGCTCATCTGAGCGTTAGGTTTCTGTATTTGCTGACTAAAATGTGCAGCATGCATCCAAAAATACCCAGACACCCCCTGTAATTAGCAAATGTAGCAATTTGATGTTGCACCCATTGGTTAAACAGGTGTTCGGCTCACATACAGCTTATTTAATCTCTATAGGAAAGCACTGCATATAGAATTCTCTTTAGAAAAGATTCACAAGTCTTTTATCAATATCCTCAATTATAGAGGGGAAGTTACACTGTATTTATTAACAATATACAAAAGAATATTTATGTTTTATATTTTTTTGCTAATTCAAAACCCTACACTTTGCATATGTTGTCAGCTATAGAGATACATTAAGTCTGATTTATATAAAATTAAATACTTCCAAACATTATCATTTGGCAGCTTCCTTTCCATTGGCTTCTGGCACTCATCGTCAGTGTGCAGTCGTTCCCCTCAGACTTATTTTTTGTTACTTTTAGATTCATGAGGTCATTGTGCCGTTCACACTACAAGACTGGTTGTGATGTAATCGTGAGTATATGATATACCAGGTACTGGAAGGAAAATTAAAACCGCTATGCGTTTTTCACATACCGCCATACCCCTAGAGGCACTGTGGAGCACCGTGATGAACAGCACCCCAAAGGAAGCAGATACAGCTTGCTTGCTAATGTTAGCCAGTTAGCATAACATGCTAATGCAGTGGAGTAATGGGAGCTCAGCTCTGTGGAGTCAAACGCTCGTCCTGCTTGGAGAGAAATGAGAACAGCACTTTATCTGAGGAGCTCCTGCTGCTGTTCATCTGAGTAAAAATAAAAACAACAGCAAACCACAGTTATTCGTTTAGAAAAGAGATGATTGGAATTATGTAATTGATCCACAGCTCTGAGAAAAGTTCCTCTCATCTCCCAGATCTTCCAGAGCCCTGAACCTGTCCCGAGTACAGAATATACAGATATGAGGTGCAAATAACCTTTAACAGCACTAACAATTACCCTGACAAATATATTAATACTGTAGCTTGAATGATAATATTATTGCACACTGAATAAATGTATTTATTTGTAATTGGAGAAAGAAGGGAATTGTAGCTGATTTTAATACTGTGATGCCTCTAATGGCTTCATTAATAACACACTGTACATTTATATTAAACTTGTGTCTTACTTGTGCCATAGAGCTTTTGAGAAATATCTCTTTAAATTCTTACATTTTGGGTATTTTAGGACCATTTGTAGTGTTTATGGAACTTTTAAGGTCTATTGTTTAAATTCTTCTAAATTTTCTGCTAATAAAGTCTGATTTCTTCATATTTTGTGTAATTTTGTGGGAGAAAGTAAACCCAATAGTAATCAAAGCCTCATAGTTTTATATTATATTTATAGTTTAGTTCATAGTTTTATATTATATTTATTCCTAAAAGTAGAGTAAGTCACAAACCTATATAAAAGCCCATCCATGCCAAAAAAAATAAAAATTACACAAATTAAACGATTTTTCACATTTAGAAATCAGCAACTCATCTGCCTACTCTCCAAAAACACAATTTGCTATGAGAACATGTGGAAAACTAAAGCACTACTCACATCCACGTGAACACAACAGCGAGTGGAAATGGAGGAGCTACTGAACACGATGTCACATGACCGAGAAAGACAAAAAAAAAAAAACTCACTGGTCCTCCTGTTTTTTTTTTCAATTGCAACCTGGATGCAAAAGTTTTATCACTGAGCAGAAGTGTGAAATATTTTTTACAGACGTCCCTCTGAGAAACGAATCCCGTCTCAAAATACTCAAAATAAAAAAAAAGTTTGTCTACAAACTTTTGGACATGCTGTGTAGCTACTGTGCCGCACTCAATCTGCACTAAACCTGTGTGGAACGAATTCCTCCCAGACAGATAGAAGGAAATCTCTCAGTACAGCGGAGCTCGTGTCTGAATAAGCTGGAGTCAGACAGACGCTGGGCGAGAGAGGCAGGGAGGAAAGGAATTAATGGAGAGAGAGAGAGAGAGAGAGTGAGGATAAATGGATGTGGCATGAAGCTCAGTGTTGGTCTGCAGGCTTTCTGCTGAGAAACCGGCGTGAGAGGACTTTATCCCTGCCAGCTCTACAAAGACGAGTGTAATTAAAGAACAAAACCGCGACCACGGGATCCCGCCATCATTACTGTGAAACAGTGGCGTCCTGTAATACTATCTAGATCAGAGGTCACCAACTGGCGGACCGCGGTCCGTGTCCGGACCCAGACGTTGTCCGATCCGGACCCAAACCGAAACTAGAGAGAAGGATTTAATTCTGACCGTATTCATTTAAAGCGGCGGAACGTTTATTGTCTTTATGGTTTACGTGCAGCGCAGTAAGCACACAGACCAATCGCATGTGCTGTAAAATCACCAAACGCCCTCATCTGCTGTGCAGATGCGAGCGCGAGGAGCCGCGCGGAGCCACGCGGGCATTGAGACAGGCGGTGAGAAGTCGGAGAATAAAGCGAGAAAAGCTAATACAGATGGTGCGCACCAGAAAAATAAATAAAAATACTACCTTAATAAAAACATATTAACAGTAATGTAACCTAGCGGTGTTACTTGGAGGAATTAAAAAGAAACAACCGAGACAACAGTGCAAAATATTCCACTTTACTCCACCTGATCAGAACTCAGCAAGAAAAAAAACCCTCCCTCCCTCGCTCGCAGACGCGCTCTCTTTAATCCCAAAACAACCCTACCTCAAAACTAAGGCAACCCCCACGGGACAAAAAGCATTGGCAACTTCCCACATTAGTTTTACACACTACATAATAAAGTCTGATACAGTAATAATATTAAATAAAATAAAACTGCTGTTTTTTTTAAAAAAGCTGATATTTTGGTCAAGTTCAACAAACATTTCTCCACGCATTGTATGATTTGTCATTCATGTAATAATCATGACAGGCAGGCGCAAATCTAATATAAATAAAATTAAATAGAATAAATAAAGCATTTTGAAACAAAGCTAACATACAGATTCACATTAATAGACTCGATAAGTTCATTTATTTAATGATAGGTTCATAATGTAATTTATTTAAATTTTAAAACAATACATATTGTTGAAATATACTAGTATGTGTATTTTGTTTTGTCTTTCAGTATACAGTATATAATACTGTATATAATACAGTATATAATACTGAATCATAACACTAAAAGTTAAAAATAGCGACGGTCCGGACCTTGGCCTGGCAAAATTTTCTCTAACTGGACCATAGTGAATTCTAGTTGAATACCCCTGATCTAGATCCTGTTCTGTCTATGTGTGTGTGTGTGTTTCTGATATGGGAGTGTTCTACCAGAAACTAAATCTGAAAGTGTTCTGTGATATCTGGCAACAAGGACATCAGGTACAGATGCTTTGTATTTAATAAGGCTGCTTTCACACCTTTACGCCTAGTTTGGTCCCGACCAAAATAGCCAGTTTAAAAGAGAACTCCAGTGTAAAATGGACTCTTGGTGTAGTAAAACATGATAAAAAGTACTTACCTTTGTTGAAAAACCCACTCCTGCTCTCCCCCAGCTTTCCAAGATCCAGTAATTTTGTGCTTTTAGCCCAGCTCTCTTTACAATGGGCATTTTAGGGCATATTTTGCCCCGATAAAACGTTTTTTACATCGTTATCCAGGCTCAAAGTACCTCCACACTTCCTTGGTAGAATCCGAAGAGCCCTGACATTTAAAACGAGGCATTAATAACTAGGGGTGACCTGCAATAGTTGCTGATTCGACTATTTGATTCGGAGGACCTCTATTCGACTATTAACCTCATAGTCGAATGTACTATTCTGACTGCATGGGGGTGCCCAAGGCTGCTAAGCATTAGTTGTTATAGGAAATGTCTTTTTTTTTTTGTAATATATTGCCTTTTGTCAAATAAAATCGTCCTAATTTCTGTTATTTATTTATTTATTTATTTTAATTACGTGTGCGCATTTACAATAGTCTTCTTACACATTAATATATCACCCCCAGCAGTTGCACAATCCAAATGAGCAGAGCTGAACACGCTACAGGGCCGTCAGCGTCTGCCGGTGTATTTGCTTTAGGAAGCTCTCCTTTCTCTCTAATGCGCAAAGAGAAGAGGCGTATTCAGCGGTAGCAGAATTAGCCGAGAGTCTCACTGACAGGTTATCCCTGGAGAAAAGTGACATGGTGGTGGATGCTGGGCCGACTGTGCCCAGACATAAAGACACAGTGATGGCTATGCTGCTGGCCAGTGATGAGGATGAGGAGGACTAGGCGGAGGATGAAAACAGTGAGATGAAGGCTTATACAAAAGACTTTGATCAATAAAATACTAAAAATATTTAAAATGAATAAAAAATAATCAATATAAAATAAAAACTCATTTAAAACACAATCAAAGGCTATCTAATAGTGCGCAGAATAATATCACTTTCAGTTAGTTTCAGTTTCAAATAACTGAAACAGCTCCCCAAAACCTCAACCTATCCTTTATATTTTACAATATTTGATTAACTTTACAGGTCCTCACTCATCTTCATTTATTTTACTAAACTGAGTTTTTATATTATTAAAGCCTCGCGCTGAATTCAGCTTAAAAAAAGCTGGAAAAAATGGCCCGAAGCGACCGTTGTAAAGAGTGCTGGGCAAAAACCACAAAATTACTGGATCTCAGAAACAGGTTAGAACTCAGTTTTTTTTTAATAATTTTATTTAAATTTTTTTCCCATTTTCTACAGCCAATTACCCAACCCACTCACTAGGACTCCCCCTATCACTAGTGATGCCTCAACACACCAGGAGGGTGAAGACTAACACATCCTTCCTCCGATACATGTGAAGCCAGCCACCACTTCTTTTCAAGCTGCTGCTGATGCAGCACAGCGCTTGGAGGAAAGCGCAGTGGCTCGGTTCCGATACATCAGCTCACAGATGCCCTGTGCTGCGGACATCAACCTAGGAGTGATGTGGGAAGAGAGCGCCATCTACCCACCCAGAGGGAGCAGGGCCAATTGTGCTCGCTCTGAGTCCCGGCAGCTTGATGGCAAAGCTGCATGAGCTGGGGTTTGAACTTGCGACCACCCGCTCATAGTGGCAGCGCTTTAGACCGCTGGACCACTCAGCACAAAGGTTAGAACTCCTACATCAAAAGTCAATTTAACACCAGAGTTCTCCTTTAAGGGTGTTTTTACACCAGCACTATTTGGTCTGATTAAAACGGTTTCATTTCAGCAGGTGTGAATGCAGTAATTACACTCTATAACAATGGTACCGAGACCCATGAGATAAAGTGTATTAAAACAAACACCAGAGAGGTTTGTTTTAGGTGGGAATGTGATCCGACACAACTATCAAATATACTTCTCATATGTAGAGCCAAACTGTTGTTCAGGTGCAGTTTAACCTGATTAATTACCCAGATATAATGACCATAGCTATGAACATAGCAAAGAATCTGATTACTGTGTGATCATGCCATTAAAAAAACCCTAAAAGCACAGCGGCAAATTGTCTTTCTTGCTGTACTTACTTTACTTTTTGTGCTCTTGTGCCAGACAGTTCTGACCAATCATATTTGTTTGTTGAGGAGCAATTGGTGCAATTAGGCTTGTGCATTTGCAAAGACAATCAAAACTGAGGAGAAAAACACTCCAAGTAAACAAACTCATTAACTGATTCGGACCAGAGAAACAAAATACAGATGTAAAAAAACTGCCTTTAAATGAGGCAAGTGAAACTTGCAGTTCTTCAGATGTTGTTCTGGATTCTATTAGGACCTCCTGGATGAGTTGTCCATGCCCTTTTGAAGTCATTTTTGAAGTAACTTTTTTCACCTAAAGCCATATTGGTTTGGATTGCCTTTTTTCCTCTTTAATAATGACCTCATCATCTAAAAACTGCTTTTATATTTACTCAATTTATATTTGTCTTTGTCTGTTACTGATCCATTATAAAACAAAGCTTTATTTGCTTCATTTGTGATTGGTCATCATTCTTTTGGCTCAGTTTTCTGTATTTGTGTATTTATGCATGTGCTGTATTTGAGTGGGTGTAATTGAATACACAGTTTGTATAAGATTCTAATCAGATGTTTCCACTCCCCAACTTCCCAGGTTTTAAATAACCGGTAGGAAGCCGTGAATGATGGCCTGCTTTAGATGTGTCCAGAGTGATGAACGGAGCAGTAGATGAGCTGTAAATATGCCTCATATATCAAACGTGGTGATTAAACCTTTAGGCACATTGACAGATTAAAAAAAAAGAAAAATCTGCTGTGTCTGATCCACTAATACCAGCAGCGCAACACTTATATTAACACTACGCCACCATGTGCAGCAGTGCTGAAAATGACCCACCACCCAAATAATACCCACTCTGTGGTGGTCCTATGGGGTCTTGACCATTGAAGAACATGGTTCAAGGACTGTAATAGTCCCAGCAGTGAGTAATTTGGAGGAAGGCAGAAAAATGGAATAAGTTTTGACTGGATTTATGGAGAACAGACAATGTGCAACATTATCAGAACGTGGCTTTTACACTGGTCTGTCTGTCTGTCTGTCTGTCTGCCTGTCCATGCCACTGAAAAACATTCTACTGGGGAACTGGGAGGGCATGGATACTTTTAATTATGTTATTGCTTAAACTAGACCACATCATATAATACTAATTATACCACAGTTAGTTCTGACCCTGCAAAATGATTGGCTGAAAGGCGTTTTATGAGGTTACCGCCACATACAGGTAACCTAGAAACAATGCAGCACTTACAATCCAAATACAAACCAAATGCAATGTCATTAAACACCACTGGGAGCCACTGGATCCCACAGGCACAGTGCAGAAACGCCATGTCTCCTATAGGCGGCGCAGGCAAAGATGCGGCTCCACACAAATAAATAATCCCAGCGATTCAGAAATATGTATTATTACACACATTATCAACCACCAATATCAGGTTAATAGCAGTTATTATTAAAATATAAGCTTAAGTGTATATATTTTACAGTTAATATAGGGTATTTTAGGCTGAATGCAAGGTGGACTCTTGTAATTCTGCAGGTCTTGCTGCTGGGGGGGCGCCGAAAAAAAACAAAACTTTAATTCATAAAAAAAAATAAAAATCAAAGTCAAACAAGCACTGGACTTTAATCTACACAGATTTTTCTCCTAAAAACTTAGATTTCCACAATTTTAACTGAAATGGACTAAAGTAGAGGTCACCACGCTAACCTAGCAACAATGCAGCACTTACAGCGCAGCTAAAAACGGAGCAGCAATGAAGCTATTGAACGATTTTAACTTGCGAAGTGTTTATAACCAAACAGATCAGATTTTCTGATCAAAATCTTTTAATAAACAGTGATAATTAAACTGTGGTATAATCACAATAATATGCTCTAGGTTGGTGCTATAAGGTGTTATATTGGCACTGCTGTGCCAATATTACACATTATAGCACTAACCTAGAGTATATTATTGCTTAAATAATTAGCTGTTTTTGCTTTAAAATACTGAAATATTGAACTTTACCACTGGTGCTTTCTCTGTGTAGTCTATTAACGAAAAAAGATTGACAAGTGATTCCAAATATTTGAAAGTGTGTGTGTGTGTGTGTGTGTGTGTGTGTGTGTGTAATACCTGTGTACCAGGTAGTGAAGTGACTCTGAAGCTTGTTGGAGTGTGTGCCGGACTGTGACTGGTTGGAGGACTGGTGAAATATAGCAGGCAAATCTTCTAGAGGAGCCCTTTGGAAATCAGAGCCATATTTCACTTAGAACTACTCGTTCATTTCCTCCAGGAGTGCGAGTGGAAAGAGAGAGAGAGAGAGAGAGAGAGAGACAGAGACAGACTTTTGACTTTTAACACACCTTCAATTTAACCATTGTCATTGACCATTTCTTCTTTTCTATCCGCTTTTCTATTCTATTTATCTATTTCTGTTCCCCAGCTTCTGACACTCACCTACACATCAGTGTGTAGTGATTTCCCACCCGGCTACCTTAGGTAAACTAAGATCTGCAATCATACAGCTCTGGAAAAAATAAAGAAATCACTTCAGTTTCTGAATCAGTTTCTCTGATTTTGCTATTTATAGGTTTATGTTTGAGTAAAATGAACATTGATGTTTTATTCTATAAACTACAGACAACATTTCTCCCAAATTCCAAATAAAAATATTGTCATTTAGAGCATTTATTTGCAGAAAATGAGAAATGTCTGAAATAACAAAAAAGATTCAGAGCTTTCAGACTTTCAGAAAACAAGTTCATATTCATAAAGTTTTAAGAGTTCAGAAATCAATATTTGGTGGAATAACCCTGTTTTTTAATCAGAGTTTTCATGCATCTTGGCATGTTCTCCTCCACCAGTCTTACACACTGCTTTTGGATAACTTTATGCCTTTAATCCTGGTGCAAAAATTCAGGCAGTTCAGTTTGGTTTGATGGCTTGAGATCATCCATCTTCCTCTTAATTATATTCCTGAAGTTTTCGATTTGGTAAAATCAAAGAAACTCATAATTTTTAAGTGGTCTCTTATTTTTATCCAGAGCTGTATACTATGATTAACTGCTTGGCCTCTATGTTGTAGGCTGTAAGAACAAGCATCATTTTCTGAGCTGCTGACTCTGTGCTGGCTGTACGCCATACTGTTTTCTCTAAAGCAGAGGTCACTAATAGGCGGACCGCGGTCCGGGTCCGGAGCCAGACGTTGTCCAATCCGGACCCAAACCGATAAACTAATGAAAAGGATTTAATTCTAACAGTGTTCATTTAAAGCGGCGGAACGTTTATTGTCATTACGGTTTACGTAATGACAATAAATAATCAGCCAATCAGATCTGTGCAGATGCGAGCGCGCGGAGCCACACAGGCGAAGCAGGCGGTGAGGGGTCAGAGAATAAAGTGAGAAAAGAGGAGAATAAAGATGGTGCGCACCAGAGAAAGAAATTAAAATACTACCTTTATAAAACATATTAACAGTAATGTAACCCCGCGGTGTGACTTAATTAAATTAAAGAGAAACAACCAAGACAAGAGTCCAAAATATTGCACTTTACTCCACCTGATCAGAACAAAAAACCTACTACTCTCTACTCCCAAAACAACCCTACCTTAAAACTAAGGCAGCCCCCAGGGGACAAAAAGCATTGGCAACTCCCTCAGTCAGTTTTACCCACAACATAATAAAGTCTGATACAGTAATAATATTAAATAAAATAAAACTGATGTTTCTTAAAAAAGCTGATATTTTTGCCAAGTTCAGCAAACATTTCTCCACATATTGCATGATTTGCCATTCATGTAATTTTTATTATGACAGGCAGTTCTTAATCTAATATAAATAAAACTAATTAGAAAAAATATAGCATTTTGAAACATAGTGAACATACAGAGTCACATTAACAGACTCAATAAGTTCAGGGTGTTTCCATTTATTTTATGATAGGTTGATAATGTAATTATTGTGACAGGTCTATTTAAAACAATACATATTGTTGAAATATACCAGTATGTGTAATTTGTTTTGTCTTTCAGTTGTTGATGACATAAAACACAGACAGAACTACTACAGGCTTCTTCAGTAAACAGTATATAATACTGAATCATAACACAAGTTAAAAATGGCGACGGTCTGGACCTTGGCCTGCCAAAATTCTCTAACTGCACCAAACCGAATTCTAATTAAATACCCTTGGTCTAAAGCATTTGTTTGTAAGAGTATTTCAAAATCTATATGTTAGTCAAATGAAATCAACTCAAGTTTTCAGTAAACATTGTTTAAAAGGATTGAGACTACAAATTGGCTCAAAAATTTCCAGGCTTACATTGTGCAGTGCATCCCATATACACATTTTACGTGCTAAATTCGAAATTCTTTTTATTGTTAAAATCCACAATCGGGACAGGATTAGTTTCTTAGGGGGTTCTGGGGTAATGTTCTCTTTTAAGGGGGTCCTCTGTGATCCTACTGTTGTCCTACTGTCTTTCGCTAAATTTCGTGGTCCTTGGGTAATTTTATTCCTGTCCGGATCCACATCTCTGAGTTTCGTCTCCTCATGTTTAATAAAATAGCTATTTGTCCACTGCTAAGCACTGTAATTACACTTTGGGTACGTGTTTCCAAGGAGATCCATGTAAACACAGCAGCGAGTGGAAATGGAGGAGCTACTGAACATGATGTCATGTGAAAGACTAAAAAAGTCACTGGTGCTCCTGTTTTTTCAATTGCAGTCCGGATGCAAGAGTTTTATCACTGAGTAGAAGTGTGAAATATTTTTCACAGACGCCCCCCTGAGAAACTAATCCCGTCCAAATAGGACTTTATTTGTTTATTATTTATATCTGTGCTGGAAAAATGTTTCTGTTATAAGCTCTACTGTATGGTAAATGTGAAGAGCTGGGACTGACTAGTATTAAAAAGTGTGTTCTTGTGTATGTGTGTGTGTGTGTGTGTGTGTCTGAGTGTGTGTTCATGCTTTAAATTCAGAGATTCTCTGCTTTCTGCACAGCCGTTTCCTAGCTTGACAATCAGTCCATCCAGTCCTTTATCAAACTCCCACAGTAGGACAAGGTTTCTTACACAGGTTGGTTTTCTCCACACACACGCAGAGCCGCCGCCGCTGCGTCCGTCACACAAGGAGGAAGGCCATTTGTCAGCTCTGACACTCCGTAGTCGTCTGTGGCGTACAGACACTGTTCACTGCCTCAGCTGACTGAGGAAATACCAGGTGTTAAATCAGTGAAAATGTCACTGGGCAGAATTTACACTAAAAACCCATTCAGAGCTGATGGAGGTTGAAGAATGTTCTCATTATGGAGATGAGTGTGGATGCCTCAATTATCTTTTTTTAAAGGCCAGGAATCTAATTTGTATAGGGATGGCACCGATCCAACACAAGGTATCGCTATCGGGTCACTATCAGCCGAGAAAAGACTCTATTGGGGCCTTCCTCAGGGTTTTAGGTTCTCTTGTCCTTATGTATCCTGTGCAACAGACATAACTCTTGGTCTTCCTTTCCTGATGCAATCCTGATGAGAGCCAGTTCCATCATAAAATTGTTGATGGTCTTCGACTGGACTGGACTGGACTTGAGGATACTTTCTTGTAAGTTTATGAAAAAGTTTTTTTCTGTTATTTTCTTGCCATAATATGGATTTGAACATTACTCAAATAGATTATTCACTGTATACCAACCAACTCTACCTCCTCACACCTTCACAACTGATGCTCTCAAACACATTAAGAAGAAAAGAAGTTTTAGTAATGAACTCTTGGCAAGTTCAGCACAGCTGTTAACTGAAAGCCATTCAGTTATAAATAGGCCTGGACAACTTGTAACTTGTTGTAATTGATGGAACTATGAATTCTGCTCTCTACCAGAAAAATCCTGAAGGAGAATATCCATCCATCCATCAGTTTGTGACCTTAAGCTCAGGCGTACTTGGGTTTTGCAGCTTGACAATGATCCAAAGCACTTCAGAAAGTTCTCCATTATATTTTAATTGTATGCCAAATGTAACAAGACACATACCTTCCAAAAAGTTCCACTTTTATCACACAAATAGCCCCCAAAAATTTCGAAAGTTTTGAGGATCATCAAGATGTTTGTTGGCAAATTTAAGACAGTCCTTTGCGTTCTTTTTTTTCAGTAGTGGTTTTTGCCTTGGAACTCTCTCATAAATAATTTTTTACCCAGTCTCTTTCTTTTTATTGAATTGTTTACACTAATCTTAACTGAGGCAAGTGAGGCCTGCAGTTTTTTTAGATGATGTTATGGGTTCTTTTGGGACCTCCTGGATGAGTTGTCCATACCCTTTTGGAGTAATTCCTGTTGGATAGATACACCTGATAAGGAAGGATCACCGCTGTTCCACGTTTTCTCTGTATTCATTTGTGTATAATAGCTTTCACTGTGGTCAACTTGAGTGCCAAAGCTCTTAAAAAGAAATAACTTTGTAACCTTTTCCAGACTGATAGATCCGTCAGTAATATTGAATTGTTTTCAGATTGGAGCATAATATGTTGCTTTTTTTCTCTCCAAGATCTTTTATCCTGCTTAATGTTGTCAGACAGATTTAAGTTTATTTAAGTGATTTCTTGATTTACAGGTATTGCAGACAGGGGCGTAGCAGCAAATTCTGGGCCCTGTACACCCTCTATGTTAATGGGCCCCTATCCATGCCAGTAAACAAAGGAAAGTGAGCGAAAAAAAAATCAGGATTTTCATGGGCCCCTCTCCCTACTCGGGCCCTGGGTAGTCAGGTCCACTTTTCCCCCCACTACCACGCCCATGATTGCAGAAATCAGGCCTGGTTGTGACTCAGCTTACCAAAAAATGTGGTTAATCCCAGTTAAATCATGGGGGAAAAATAACTTTTTCACAAAGGGCTAGATTGGTTTGGAATGCTTTTTCCCCCTTAATAACTAGAATCATCATTTTAGAATCAAAACTGCTTTTTGTGAATCTCAGGTTATATTTGTCTTATATTTGTTATATTAAAGTTTGTTAGATAATCTGAAAAAAATGTAAGTATGACAAAAAAAAAGCAAAAACAAAAGAAATCCATATGGAGTTTTGGGAAGTTTGACGCTACTTCATACCTGCAAACACCTATTCTCATACGTACATCCCATATATCCACCCACACCGTGGAAAACAAGGCAAACTAGCTGATTTATTCTTCAGTGGCAGGAGTGCGGTGTGCATTTCCAGAGCCACGGGCAGTTCTTTGGACTTTTTAAGAGGCTGAGGTGTGAGTGTGATATCACAGTAGCAGCAGCAGCAGAAGCCTGTAGGTGAAGTGCGGGATGTAGGTATGCTGACCCTTGGTGTAATTAGGGTGTGGTGTGAATGAACCTGGGGCACTGCAGGCCTCTCAGCTCATTAAAAGAGTGCTTCGGCGTGTGCAGATTAACCTTGAGCTGGTTCTTAAGCCGCCGAGTGTGTGTCTGATCACAGTCTTCCACCGCAGGTGAATGGCCATTCAGCCGGCCCTCAGAGTCGAGTGGCCTCTGTAGCCTCTCTTTTCTTCCAGTCTTGTCATAAAATCAGGCCTGGAAGTGGCTATTGCTGTGCGAGAGCCTTTACTAGCAGAAATGAAGTGGGAATGAAATGGACGAAAGTGAGTTTTATGAAACTTTAGGATATTTTTAGCAGATTTAAAAACAAAGGTAGAACTTTCAAAGCAGGGGAACAACATAACTTCATTTGTTAAAGCTTTATAAGATGACTTGTAGAAAAGGCAATTGTGCTAACTGGCTGACTGACTAAGCAAGTAGATGACTAAAGAACTTTGTTAAAAAAAATCTGCGAAGACTAGCTTTTTTCCAAATAAGCTTCAAGGACGAGAGGTAACATTGTCATTAGTTTCTCTAATTTTCTGTACTTTTGCGTGTGTTTAGGTCTTGCTTGAAATATTACAGTACAACAAAAGAAGTTTGCCAAAATGTTTGGCGTGGCGCTGGACCTTAGAGTAGTGGAGACTCAGTGTTCTCTAAAGTGATGACGCTTGCTTCCCTGAATGGCAATCAGATGGATGAGTCTGGGTTTGATAGTTGCCAGGAGTACTTGTTTGACTGCTTGGGGCCAAGAGTAAAGTTTGGTGGAGGGGGGATCACGGTGTTGTGACGTTTTTCAGGAGTTGAAGGCTTGGCCTCTTAGTTCCAGTGAAAGGAACTCTTCTCTTTATGCTTTTACTCCTTTTATTTCAAATTTTTCCCCATTTGTCCCCATTTTCTTCCCAATTTTACTCAGCCAATTATCCAACCCACTCATTAGAACTCTCCCTATTACTAGACTTGCCCGAACACATGCTTCCTCCGACACATGCGAAGCCAGCCACTGCCTCTTTCTGAGCTGCTGCTGATGCACCGTTTCCGAGTTGCCCGCAAGCTCGGAGGAAACCACACAACCGCAGCAACTCGGTTTCCGATACATCGGCTCACAGGCGCCTTGTGCTATGGACATCACCCTTTAAAGAGATGTGGGGAGAGAGCGCCATCTACCCACCCGGAGGGAGCGAGGCCAATTTTACTCTCTCTGAGCTCCGGAAGCTTGATGGCAAAGCTGCATGAGCGGCGGTTTGAACCTGGACCGCTGGACCAGTCGGCGCCTATTAGTGAAAGGAACTCCTAATTCTTCAACATATCAAGAGTTTGGGGACTGTCCCCTTCATGTTTTTTTTTTCCCATTTTCTCCCCAATTTACACAGCCAATTACCCAACCCACTCATTAGGACTCCCCCTATCACTAGTAATGCCCCAACACACCAGGAGGATGAAGACTAGCATGCTTCCTCCGATACATGTGATTCTTTTCGAGCAGCCAGCGCGCTTGGAGGAAAGCGCAGCGACTCGGTTGTGATACATCAGCTCACAGAAGCCCTGTTGCTGTGGACATCACCGTAGGAGTGATGTGGGGAGAGAGCGCCATCTACCCACCCAGAGGGAGCAGGGCCAATTTTACTCCCTCTGAGCGCCGGCAGCTTGATGGCAAAGCTGCATGAGCTGTTGTTCGAACCTGCGACCTCCCGCTAATAGTGGCAGCACTTTAGACCGCTGGACCACTCGGCACTCCCTTCATGTTTTAACATGGGTGGGCCAGATTCCTATTAAGTTAAAACTGGACTAAATGCACTTTATCAGATAGCGGTTAACTTCTGAAAAGTAAAGCTTAACAATCAGTAGTTTTTTATTTGAATCTCACACTATCCACATTAAGATGAGTTTGATTAGTCTATGATCTCCTGCAATTAAGAATAAACGGCTCGTTTGACTCCTATAAACACTTCTAATTAAGTTACGACAGACTACCAAACGATCATACTTTTTTTATTGGGGTCTAAAGTTAATAAGGAATGCATCGTTCTTAATGAGAAATGAATTAAGAAACATGTCTTAAAATTCTTCTCATGTTCGCCAAGGGCAAGATTTTACAGCGTGCCTGCTCTCCACACTTCAGCGCAATTTTTAATCTGACCTTGTCTGTGATATTGATATAAATGTAACATTAAGAAATGCAGCCAGGTAACCAAATCAGACATCTGTAATATATTGCAGTACAAGCAACACTGCTGTCTGCTATTAAATAAAGTGCTAGATCTGTTCAAACACAATATGCGCACACACACACGCAAACACTCGCCCACAGCGGTGATTGCCCCCCAAGGGAACGTCTCCTCTCATTAGAACTCGCAGTCATGCATGAGTGTGCAAACACTGCGCCGGAGTCATACTAACGAGTGGCTCATGGTAGCTTAATTAGCACAGCACGCTACTATTAGCAGCCTCGTACCTGCCTCGTCATCCGCATGGCATGTTCACGCGTTTACAACCTCGCAACGAGGGCAAACAGGGTTCGTTCCAGTGCGCCCGGGTGATCAGACGGTAACGGTACTCATCGAAATCAAGTATTTTATTTATTATTATCGATTGATGGCAGTGCTGGGAGGGCATCTAAACTAGAGCCTGTAGAGTGCAATGAAAAAAAAAAAATCTGAGCGTTAGTAAATGTAACGTAATTAAATCTGTGTTATTAACAACACAAAAAGATGTTTCTACCTTTACATGAATATATCTAGTTTTCAATTACTTCACATTTGTTCAAAATACAAGACATTGTGTATTTTTTCATTAATATAATTTATTTATGTCCCAACAAATCTTTTTAGGTTCACCTGCACAACAAACAAAAATCTTGTTATATTTACTAGGGTTTTAGTCACTACCTGTGTTAATGCTCTTTCTACAGTGTTGGTTCATGCCGCTTTCCTATAGGCTCCTGGTAACATATATTTGCATATTGGGTGTGGCCTCTCCCTTACTTACAATCTTTGTGTTGTCTGTTGCTCAAAGCTACCTGATCCTGGGCGTGCAGTAATTATAATATACATGTTGGTTGCCAGGTCTCAGTGTTGTAGAGCTGTAAGAGCACATTAACTTTATTCTGTGTTTCTAGTGATCACAGTATGCTGACTCTGAGCTACAGAGTTCACTCTTTACTGAGTTTACTCCTGTGTTGCTCCAGTATTATACTGTCAGTATTGGCAGTTAAATAATAATATACTAAATATGTTGAGAGTACCCATGGTTAAGTTAAAATGATAAGTTATGTGAATATTACTAAAGGTTTATTAACTTGAAAGTGTGTGTTAAAATAAAGATGAATTGTTAGTTTATTTGATTAAAAAGATCATTTTTTGAAAAGGACAAATTAAACACTTAAGTTGAGTTAACTCAGCTTTTTAAGTCAGCAGTGTACAAGAGAAAATTAAGTTGACAATACTTAAATTTCCCATGTAGTGTCAATGGACTCTTTTAAGTTGACAATTCCTGAAAACGTATGTTAGCCCTACTGGAGAAAATTAAGTAGTAAATACAATGACTACTCTTGCTTGATCTACCTAATTATCTGATGCAAAAAGTTGACATTATTTTTTTTAAGTAGATCAAGCACACTATTTTTTTCAGTGTGGGGTCTTCTTATCGAGCAGGTAATTCAATTTTACACTTGTGACTCATGGTAGTTTTGGCAACTTACATTTACATTTAAGGTATTTAGCAGACGCCCTTATCCAGAGCGACTTACAACAGTGCTTCGATGTTACTTGAAATATCCAAAGCTAGTTTGTAGACTAGGATCAAGAGATACACAGAGCTTGATCATGTTTAGAACCCTAGGAGTTCTATTTTTTAGTTTAGAAACTCTTTAAAAAAAGATGTGTCTTCAGTCGACGTTTAAAGACCAAGAGTGACTCTGCTGTTCTGACATCCAGTGGAAGTTCATTCCACCACCTTGGTCCTGCAGCAGAGAGAAGAGTCTGAATGTTTGTTTTCTGTTGGTCTTGAATGATGTTGGGTCGTGCCGAGCCGTACTGGAAGCTCTCTGAAGAGCTCTTGGTGCAGATCTGGCTTTCACCACTGCCATCAAGTAGGAAGGAGCTGGTCCTTTTTTGGCTTTTAAAGAACCAAATTAGAATGATCCCCCCTCCACCAAACTTTGCTCTTGGCAAATTATGAATGCACACTCTGGTGAACTATTCCAACAGGACCATGTTCGTCCACACACTGCTGCTGTTTCAAGAGTTTGCCTTGAAGACACAACTGCTTTTCCATGGTCAGCTACCTACTCAGAAGACATACTGTATCTCTGATTAAAAATGTGTGGGATGCCATTTGATGTGAGCAAAATGGAAAACCATTCTGTGGTCAGAATAAAAAAAATCTATTTTAAATGGGGTTTTTGCTCACTGCTTTTGCATCATGGTGACACATGACTTTCTGTTTGCATGATTCAGCTTCCAACTTTTTTTCACAGACTTCCAGTTTTCTGATTTCCAATACAGAGCCATACCTGTTTTTAATGCAGTGCCACCTGAGGGCCCGAAGATCACCAGCATCCAATACTGACTGGCAGCCTTATTCCTTGTGCACAGCGATTTCTCCAGGTTCTCTGACTTCTTTGATGATTATGGCCTGCAGATGGTGGGATATCAAAAAGTCTTCACGATTTTATGCTGAGGAGCATTTTCTAAAATTGTTCCAAAATTTGTAGATGCAGAATTTGCAGATTGATGAATCTTTGCTCATCTAAAATGTCTATATTTAAATACATTTAGTGTAAATTTTATGTCAAAACAGCCTCATTTATTTCATTAGGTATCTTATGTCCTGTTACAAGCTTTTTTATATAGTCAAAGGAGACATGTGCTAGTCTTCATGAATATAAAAAGAAAAGGTTTTAAAAGGTTTGTCACAACTCTTGAATGAAGTATGAAAACAGAGCCTGTGTACATTTGGTGGATTTGGTGGATAGCTCTATTCAGTGCCTCTTTTGCTTATCCAATTAGGTTGTCGTTGAAGAGGCTGTTGATTTCCAGGAAGCAGGATCTACTTGACTGACCCCGAATTCTGAATTGTGCTTGACAAGTGGGAAGTGGCGGAGGTTGGTGGAAACAGCAGTTTAATTTCTCATTCATCTCACACACAGATCTCTGCTGACTTCTCATAGCCGGACTTCTTCAGAGGCCTCGACCTTACATAGTGAATGCTGTTCACATTAATTCAATGGCTAATGTATCTGCATTAATTGACTGCGCCGGTTCATTGTGTCCCTGACCTTCTCCGCTACAGGAATACAAAGCACCGGTGTGTGTGTGTGTGTGTCTGTGCTTGTGTGTGATCTAATGAGTGACAGAGTCTGCAGTCTGCTTGCTGTGTAATACCTAAATGAAAATGTCAGAGAAGAAACCCTTACTTGCAAGGTCAAGCAGAGAAATTGGCTTCTGCGTCTTTGCTGTGAATGCGATTATATAAGACAAGTGTTTAGCCTCTTTAAAGAAAATGTCGTTAATGTTCGATTGACAGATATTAAGGATTTGTGTAAGGTAATTTGCTTTTCAGCACTTGAGCAGGTTTGAAAATGACACGCACTAAATCATCTCCTTTTCTCCTAGCTGATGTACTGAGATACTGTGATTCCAAATGTCAGATTTTGAGATATTATTCATTTTATAAGAGTCACTTACAGCTACTTTTTTAAATGTCAGGAGATATTGATACAAATATGTTCACATTTAACTTTGATTAACTTTATATCCCCCATCACTAGTGATGCCACAACATAAGATGGGGGAAGACTAGCACATGCCTCCTCCGATGTGAAGTCAGCCACCACCTCTTTTTGAACTGCTGCTGATGCTGCAGTAGCATCACAGCGCTCTTCCCACCCAGACAGAGCAAGGCCAACTGTCCTCTCTCAGGGCTCTGGCAGATGATGGCAAGCTGCATGACCAGGATTCAAACCAGCGATCTCCTGAACTTAGTGGCCGCGCTTAGCCAAATCCTCCAAATCGTGTATTTCTAACCACTGGCCACTTTATCAGAAACATCCACCTTGTGCTTCCACTCACTGGCCACTGTATCAGAAACCCAACACTTTGTAATTCCACTTGTTTCAAAAACAATAAATAACAGTTCAGGAACATTTTGAAAATGTGTGACATAATAATGGCTTGCATCACAATGTAATTAGAACGTTTCTCACTTTACATTCCCACATACTGTAAAAGGTACACGCTAAAAAGTAATTTTGTATTTTAGGCAGAATTTGAGTGAATTTACCATCCAGTGCAACTCAATAAAAAAAATTAACCTGAAAATGAAAAATGTTGGTTGAGCCAAAAAAACAAAAACAAATGCAATTTGAACCAAATTTTAGTAAACTATACGTGTCAATGCTCTTTCTACAGTGTTGGTTCATACAGCTTTCCCATGAGGCTCTTGGCACAATATATTTGCATATTGGGTGTGATCTCTCCCTTACATTTCATATATTTATAACTTAACTGAGTCAAGTTCAGCCAATTCATAATTTTTTCAGTGTAGCATATCCAAAACTAACTATGAAAACACTGACACAAGTGACAAAGCAGCGATGTTTCCACAACATTAAAAAACTTTCAACAAAATCGCTCTAAAAACACCCAGAAAAGCTGACGTTCGAAAAGCGTTCTACTAAGCAAACATTGTTAGCTTTAATGGCTACACATTGGATTTCCATTCACTGGTCACTTTATCAGAAATGCACACCTCGTACTGCTTGTACTGCTCACCGGCCACTTTATTTGAAACCCTACACTTTGTGCTTCCACTTAATCGCCACTTCATTCAAAACCTTAGAATTTGTACATCCATCTACTGGCCAATTTATCAGAAACCCAATGCTTTGTACTCACATTCACTGGCCACTTTATCAGAAATGCACACCTTGTACTTCTTATACTACTCACTGGAAACTTTATTTGAAACCCTACACTTTATACTTCAATTATTGTCCAGTTTATTAGAAACGCTACCTTTTGTACTTCCACATTATAAGAAACACATATCTTCTACCTCCACACACTGGCCAGTTTATCAGAAACACCAACCTTGTATTTCTGCTCTCTGGCCACTTTATAAGAAACACATATCGCCTTCTTCCACGCAGTGGCCACTTTATCAAAAACATCCACCCTGTACTTCCACTCACTCGCACACTATATTAGAAATATACATTACATTTTGTACTTCCACCTAATGGCCACTTTATCAGTGTTAGAACCTCTATACTTTGTATTTTAACTTGTTGGCCTCTTTATCAGAAACATCCATCTTGTACTTACTAAACACTTTATTAGAAATCCTACACTTTGTACTTTGGCTCCATGGCCTATTGATAAGTTCCATTGTTAGGTATTAATTCCTATTGACTAAAAGTCCCCTGCAATCCTTGCTGTTCTAAATACGATCATAATGATTTCATCAGAGTTGCTCAGATCAAATAATTTGATATCAGAATGGAACGCAGCTATAATCTTCAGTTTCACTGTTTAATTAAGTTTCAGGGCTGCTTTTCTCTTTTCATTATCATTTATTAAAACATTGTTATGTTCACAAGCATTAATTCCCCGATTTTGACTGGAGTGTATTGTGGCAGCACAGGAGTGTTTCTGTGTTTTTATGGGTGTTGTGGCCTCTTTAAGGTTGTCTAAGGGGCGTGGCTATGTTAATTAGATTTTCAGTTTAGAGGGATCACCATGATGTAGTTTCCTAGCAGTTTTATCCACCTGGCTGGGTTTTAGGCTTTTAGGGAGAGTATGGTGCTTTCCTTGTGTGCGTATACGTGAAGTGTGTGCAAAACACAGAGGATTCTGATTGGCCTGTACTTTGCAAAGAGTCTGTAAGTCAGCCAGTTGGTTTTAGAGTAGGCAGTGAGTGTTTTTCCCACTTTTGGACAGGATATATTCAGTGAGTAAGAGTAGGAGCATTATGGCTCCTGTTTCATCTCTGTCTACTCTAAAGTATGTCCATGTCCAGGTCCAAAGGTACATTCCTGAAATACACTTTTTCAACTTTTTTCAATGTCTAAATTATACTGTTATTTAAATGATGTCATTCTTCAAATAACAGAGTGTAAATGCATTTATGCAGTAATTTACTAATTTTTTCACATTTAAAAAATGTTTACTAACAGAAAAAACATGTAATTTACTACATTTTGACTGTAAAATGACAGAAGACATATACAAGAAAAAGCTGTGGTTTTACAGGAAATCACAATTAAATTAGGTACAATAATAGGCCAGCAGAACTGCCTCCAAGGCCTCTCCAACTACTCCAGTGAACATCCAGGGAAGGAATATTGAGATGGTAAGGACCTATAAGTACCTGGGGGTCCACTTGAACAATAGACTGGCTCTGTATAAGAAAGGTCAGAGCAGGCTCCATCTGTTAAGGAGGCTCCGGTCCTTCGGAATACAGGGTGCTCTTTTAAACTCCTTTTATGACTCTGTGGTGTCATCGGCCATCTTCTATGGGATTACCTGCTGGGGGAATGGCATCACAAGCTGATCAGGAAGTTAAGTTCACTACTGGGCCATGCACTAGACCCAGTGGAGGTAGTGGGAGAAAGGAGCATGTTGGCCAAGCTGGCAACCATAATGGAGAACACTTTCCACCCACTACAGGAGATGGTCACAAGACTGGACTTCAGTGATCGGCTTCTCCACCTGCGGTGTGGAATGGAGAGATACCACAGGTCTTTCCTGCCTTCAACCGTGAGGCTTTATAACCACCACCTCCCCAGGCAGTGCACTAGACATTAAGTAGAGTTATAAGTGCACTCCACACTCTACTCATCCATTGTATGTATGTTTTTTTCTTGAGTTTAATCTTATTCATTTTTATGTACTTTTTGCACTCTTTTTCTTTTATTGTTTGTGCTGCTGAAATGAGGCAATTCCCCCTAATGGGATAATAATAAAGTCTATCTATTTATCTATAATTTTCTTGTAACTGTTGGGCAACTTCTGCTGCCAGACATTCTATCTTTTTTTTTTTACAGTGTGCCTTTTGTGCATTATCAGTCTATTTTTTGAGCCCTCATGTCCCCCATGCCCCAAACACAACCTAGCATGGACCACGGCATGCAATGCAGCTGTCTATGAGGTGTAGCTATGTTAATTAGATGTTCAGTTTAGGGGGGGTTACCATGATGTAGTTTCATAGCAGATTTATCCACCTGGCTGGGTTTTAGGCAGTAGGGCTATAAGTGGTTTTAATCTGAAATTGAGAGATGTGCTGGTTAATAAACAGCTTTTTAAGACGCTCATGCAGTTTGTAATTGCAGGTTTTTGTTAAGAGCCACTGAATATATTGATCAAATCACTCACACATTGAAAGCATAGCTCACAAAGTTGTTGGGTTACCATCTCTTAAGAGCTTAAGGACTCTAAAACAGTCTGCTTTGCTTGAAAAGCTGAAATTTGTAATTGATATGTTAATTAGAAGAATAAAGACACTTAATAACAAATTGCAAGATTTTAGTGATAATTTACAGTACTTTAAAATTACAGAGAACATAAACAAGTAAAAGCTGTTTTACATGAAATTAGGTTTACAGTTAATTTAGGTACAGTAATTTTCTGGTAAATGTTTGGCAACTTTTGCCGCCAGACATTCTTTTCATCTTTTTTTAAGATTTTTTTTTACAGTGTGCCTTTTGTGCATTTTCGGTGTATTTTTTGAGCCCTCACGTCCCCCATGGCCAGAATCCAGCTGTGTGATCTGCAATTGACCGGTGAGCTATAGAACGCTAAAATAGGGCCCCTTAATTATGAGAACCAACTTAATTGTTTTTTTTTTTTGTTTTTGTTTTTTTACAGAAAACACTCTAGAATGTTTTTCTATCTTCTATGTAAAAAAAAGCCATTTTTTAAATTCAAATGATGCAGAAGATGTAGTCAATTATAAGTTTAATAATTTACACTTTAATCAACCTCACTGTGATCTATAGTTTTATTAATCCATATTCCGGCATTTTCAGCTTCTCTTCTGTGGTTAAAAGGTGGCTGTTATGTGTGTGAGGCTTGTCTGTGTGTGACGTCTCAGCCTGCTGTTCCCTGATTGGCTTAACGCAGCACAGGGGCCGGATTCATTTGAATAAAATTGAGCGCTGCTGAACTTTTTCGCTGGAGGGTGGGGCTGCATTCAACATGACCCAGCATGCACCACGGCATGCAATGCAGCTGTCTATGTGGCGTAGCTATGTTAATTAGATGTTCAGTTTAGGGGGGTTACCATGATGTAGTTTCATAGCAGTTTTATCCACCTGGCTGGGCTTTAGGCTATGGTGTTATAAGTGGTTTTACTCACACATTGAGAAATGTGCTGGTTAATAAACAGCTTTTTATGAAGTACATGCAGTTTGTTACTGTAACTTATTGATAAGGCCTGTTATATACATTGATTAATACACACATTGAAAGTATAGTTCACAAAGTTGTTGGGTTGTTAAGAGTTTAAAGACTCTAAAAACAGTCTGCTTTGCTTGAAAAGCTTAGATTTGTCATTTGTCTGTAAATTTTTAGAATAAAGCTGGTTGATGGCAAATTGCAAGATTTAAATGACAGTAAAACTACTTTCTTTTTCTTTAGAAGACATGCAATTTGACATTTTTTACGTTGTGTATTTAAATGATGTCAACCTTCAAATTACAGACTTCAAATGTAATTTACAATACTTTCAAATGACAGAGAACAGACACACAGGAAGCCTGTAATTTTACAGAAAGTCATAGTTAAAATAAAGAGGGTAATTTTCTGTAATTGTATGGTAACTGTTTGGCATTTTTGCTGCCAGACATTCTACTGTTTTTTTAATGATGTTTTTTACAGTGGTATACATCAGCACTGTATTCCCTCTCTACTCTGTTTGTTTTCCTTTATTCAGTAGCAGATGTCCTCCACCTCCTGTAGTCGTATTGTGAGGATCCTTTTCCATATGTTGCTCCTCAGTGAGAACGCGGAGTGTCGGAACAGCTCCTGTCGAGCGTCTCGGCGGGAAAATCGTGGCGAAGCAGAAGAACCTAAACTGTGCAGCTCAACCCTGCTCTGACAATTTCACCCTAAATGGAGGATGAAATATTAACACAGTGGTGCTGTCTTCCCTTTCTCTCTGCCCTCTCTCTCATCTGCTCTTCTCCTCCTTCTTCTATCCCCTCTCTCTTTCTCTCTCTCTCTAGTCAGAGGGGAAGTAATTAGCGCTGTGCAATGCAGGAGTGTTGGTGCTGAAGGGAGAAAAACAAACGTGAAGTCTTTCTTCTTCTTCTTCTCCTCCGCTCCTCTGCTGTCAGCGCCATCGCTCTCGTCCTCCCTCCAGCACTTTTATAATTACACACACACACACACACACACACCTGGATACACACACACACACACACACACCTGCCAGTGGTGCTGAAAGCAGTGCTGCTCAGCAAGGGCCTCAATTTCTCAACACACTCCTTTCATCTTTCCTTACTTCATCCTCTCCTTTTACTTTCTTCTTCCTCTCTTCCTATCTCTATCCCCTCTCTCCACTCCTTCCCTTCTTTTTTCCACCACCTCTTCTCGTTCTCATCTCTCTCTGTCTCACTTTCTGGGGCCTATTTTAGCAATCTTTTGCTAGTATTGACCCACGCCCTTGACGGACAGAGAAAAAGAAGAAGAAGCTTCGCTGGAAAGCATGAAGCTGAAGCCCCTCCACGCAAAGAGAAACAGGTAGAGAAAGGTAGACAATAAAAGAAGGAGGAAGATGGGGAGGAGGTGGGTGCAAGCAGGTAGAGAGGAAGTGATGGTTTATATAGGGAGGACAGTGGGTCGTCCTCCCGAAACTAAGTTATATACATAACTCCTAAGCTAGTATTGACACACGCCCTTGACGAACAGAGAAGAAGAAGAGAAGGGGGGGCGAACTCAGAGTATTTGGGGTGGAGTTCGGGGCAGCTTCGCTGGAAGCTGAAGCCCCAAAAAGTTAAATCAGAAAGTTTGACTACGGCAAGGAGATTTAAGGGGAGGACTGACTGTGAAAGGCTTGGGAACTCCAAGTGATCATGTAGTTCTTGAGCAAGCCAGAGACTGAGCCGATGCGAGCTGGTGTGTTGCTGTGTATAAATCGGGGGCAGGAGCATAAAGAGCGGAATTAAAACCACTACCAGGGGAGGCAGCCTGGGGCAGTGGCAGTGGCAGTGGATGAGCTGGGGTGGACAGGAACAGCCGGTCGCAAGAGACAGACAGGTGCAGCAGGTAGAAAGGAAGTGACGGTTTATATAGGGAGGAGAGTGGGAGGAGTGAGGGGAGAGTTATATACATAACTCCACATAGGCAAGCCATTTTTATCCTCATTATACTGTAAAACTAAAGTTGAGTTTATTAAAATTAAGTTTTTTAAGGCAACTGTTTTTTTTCACATTTTTAAGTAATGGGGAATGAAAACTTGAGCTATCATAAATTAAAACATCAAGTTATTACAACTAAAAGTTTTTTTTTTCTTACCTTTTTTTAAACTCTTAAATTTTACTTACATTGCTATTTTTTTACAATTACACAGTAAGCCCAGAAAAGATTAATTTAAAGCCCAGACAGTTAATCATGATACATGATCCGCAAGTTTACCTAATTTTGATAATAACTTCATTTAGACTCAGTTACGCTATATTTATACATATATATACAATTTTAAGTTTATTAAACTTAACTGAGTCAAAGTTAGATTACAACTTGAATCAGTTAAGTTTACTCAACTTAACTAAGCTTTGTTAAATTAATAAATTCAACAGTTAATTTCAGATATCATTTGCTTAAGGAATTTAGTTTAATCATAAAAAATAGTACTGCATGTCTAGAATAAGGTAGCTTTGGGCAACAGACAACACAAAGATGGTAAGTAAAGGAGAGGCCACTCCCAATATGCAAATGTATGGTGCCAGGAGCCTATGGGAAAGCTATATGAACCAACACTCTAGGAAGGGCATTGACATGTGTAACGTTAGTATACTAAAAGTTGGTTAAAATCACATTTTTTATTGGCTCAACAAACATTTTTAAGTTTTTAGGTTGAAGTTATTTAAGTCTTTAAACTAAAACACAAAAACACTTTTTAGAGTATGTCTATATATATTTATATATAAGCAAAGAACATTCTGATTTGATAGAACATGCCATATACAGTCAACCACACAAAATAGAGCATCTTGCTCTTATAGCCTTCAACACCTTAAGCAGAGCTTTAAACCACATACAGCACATAAATCCCAAGGGAAGGCAGCTTGAGGAGAATAATTACACACTGATGGTGAGTGAGAGGTGGGAAGACACACCCAATATGCAAATATCCTGACCAGCATCATGTAAAAAAAAACCTGCGGAATTGTTCAAAAGACATTGTTCAATGTTTTGTACATTTTAGTTAGACCAGATTTAAATCAGAAGGGTAACTAGTTTCCTATAGTTAACGGTACAATTTAAGATTTTTGGTTTAGTTATAAATTCACATTAAGAAGGACAATTTTCTTCCCAATTTAGCACAGGCAATTACCCAACCCACTCATTAGGACTCCCCCTATCACTAGTGATGCCCCAACACACCAGGAGGGTGAAAACCTGGTTTAATTACAATATGTAAATTTGGCTGGCAAAGATTTTTTAGCTAGGCGAACCTTTAACAAAAAACTTAACAAAAGAGCGACTAGTTTGTTTTAGTTTATGGTGCAGTTCAATATTTCTTGTTCTGCTGGTTGAAAAATTTTTAGTTTAGTTTTTTTGTACAGTGTGTCTTTTTCGTTGCCAAGATAGCAATACGCCCAAAATCTACCTGAAAACACCTCATGTCTGGATCACCACACTTGTCAATGTGGATATATTCACACGCACTGTTTGAAGGTGTGAAAATAGACTGTTGGTGGGGTGTAAGATAGCAATGAGCATCGTGCCCTCTGTTTCACTTTATAGCTACCCATCTTACTTTTTATCTCTTTGCTCATTCCCTTTTCTTATATCTTTATCTCTCTATCTCATTTTCTGTCTTATTTTCTAGCTCTCCATTTATCTTTCACTCTAATCTCACTTTAAATCTGTTTGCTCCCCCTTCTCTATCTCTCTCATCTCTCTTTCAAAACTGCCTGGTCAGAAAACAGGTCACCACCTGGATTTAACTAAGCAAATATTATATATAAGAGCCTCCCACTGGATAAACACTGGGTTTCATGGGCGATTATGTTTAAGCTGGCAACCAATTCTTTAACCCAGTGAGTAGCTTCTCACGTGTTAAACATCCATCTTGAAAGACTCATCCTGTAGTCGTGGAAAAGATGTTATTATCTGGTTAAGTGGAAGTACAGTTGGGGAAACATCATTTTTGAGGAATAAATGTGGTCATAAAAATGATCAGATGAGTGATTGTGATCAGTCATTTAAACGTTTGGTGAAATAAAATCACACACTCTAAAAGTGATTGTGTGTTTTAGTCAGAAGAACTAATATTGTCAAGGTGAGTGAAGATATCGGCCAGAACAACTCAATAAAATGAGTTCAGAGAACTTTAACCTGAAAACTTAAAAACGTTTGTTGAACCAATGAAAAGAATGTGATTTGAACCAAGTTTACTAAACTACACGTGTCAATGCTCTTTCTAAAGTGTTTGTTCATACGTCTTTCCCATAATGCTCCTTGCACCATATATCTGCATATTTGGTGTGGCCTCTCCTTTACTTGCCATCTTTGTGTTGTCTATTGCCCAAAACTACCTTATTTTAGTCATGTATTAGTGTAATGTACATGTTGATTGCTAGTCCTCCGTGTTGTAGGCTGTAAGAGCAAGTACCTTTCTGTGTTCCTTGTATATGAATTGCCCATTTTCTACACATTATTTAGTAAAACCAAGCTTCAGATTAGGTTTGCTTGCAAACTGGTTTACACTGAATTGAGCAGAGAGACAAACAACAGAAACGCTAAAACTGCTAACTGCTAGCACTGTTAATACACTTCTTAGAACAGCTGTTTTCTAAAAAAAAAAAAAGCCAATATCTAGTTAAATGATCCAAACATACTTGTAAAACACTCCCAAAACAGCTTAGAATACATCTCATTTTAAGTATTTTTAACATAGTTGGAACACAACTGACCAAAACACCAAATAAATACATCTTCCATTTTACCCACATCCACTCGTCTTCATTTCTACCAAATAATAAGCATTTATTTGATTCACAACTCAGCCGAGATTTATAAATATGCACTAGTATGATTTAGTAACTATTTTTTCAATGGTTTTGGTGCATTTTTATCATAGAACTCACCTAAAAAAAACAGATTTAAAAGCAGCAGACAGAAACAATCACTTGTTTTCATGAATGCCTCTCTGGTCTGAGAGGGAAATTTAAGGCTACTACAGCTTGTCACAACAGAGCCAGCGCTCCACTGAACTCTAGCAGCACCAGGAAATAGCAGGTGTACTTAGAAATGCTTAGAAAATGAAATGCTTTTCTTTCTATATCCTGTTGTGTCACTTACTATCTCACCCTTTTCTCTCTTTTATATACGTCTTTGTCTCACTTACTGTCTCTTTACTGATTTACTTTCTCAACTCTTTTTCTCTCTCACACTTGATTCTGTGTTTTAGTCAGAAGAACTAATATTATTAAGTTAAATGAGTTAAAATGAGTTTGGAGAACTTCAACCTGAAAACTTAAAAATGCTTATAGAGCCAATGGAAAAATGTGATTTCCACCAACTTTTACTATTGGGTGTGGCCTCTTCCTTACTTACCATCCTTGTGTTGTCTGTTGCCCAAAGCTACCTTATCCTCTATGTACTTTAGTATAATATATGTGTTGGTTGCCAGGTCTCAGCGTTGTAGAGCTGTAAGAGCAAATTACCTTTGTTTTTTTGTTTCTAGTGCTCAAAGTATGTTTGTTTGGAATTGCAGAGTTCTCTTTTATGCTGTTTATCTCACTTTTTATCTCTCCATTCATCATGTTCTTCCTATCTCTGTCTCATTTTCTGTTTCTCAATTCACTCTCACTCTTTACTTAAGCCATCTCTACTCATCTTGTCTCACTCTGTCTCACTTTTTTCTCTCTCCACTCATACTCTTAACCTCTTGCAGGTGGACTTGCAGGATATCTCTCTCTCTCTCTCTCTCTCTCTCTCTCTCTCTCTCTCTCTCTCTCTGCAGGCTACTTGGCCTGTCGTTACTCCTGCAGTCATTATGTAGTGTTATTACCTCTCTGTGTTTGTGGCAGAAATGCTGCAGGCTGTGATGTGTGTTTATTACAGCTGAAATCCTCACTTCCTCCCTTTCTCTCTCTCCTCTTTCCTCTCTCGCTCTCGCTCGTCCCGCTCGCCACCTCTTATTATTCTGTTCTTTGACAAAATGCTTGAGGAGAAAAATAACAGTCACACATCATATGGGAGAAAGCCATTCCGGGGAGTAATTGAATGTTGCCCACTGACAAACTGCACCCATGTTGGGATCGGCCCGGCGGCGCCGTCGTCAGGAAATCTTCCACAAGAACAACAACAACTTTCCCGAAAGGAAGAAAAATGCATCCCTCGTTTATCGGCTGTTCTTGTCCGGAACCTTTAGACGCCGTGAGGTGTTTAGAGTTACACTCTAATACACCTTTATCAACTCTGCCTTTCAGAGAGAGATGGAGCTCATCTTTTTCTCTCTTTTGAAATCAGATCGTACTAAAACAGCACTAGAACTCAGGGGTACATTTAATAGTGAAAGTCAGAGCATTTCCAAATGTACAGTGAGAAGGAAACTCAAAGAATAGGGACTAAACAGTTGCTCTGTCTCACTTTATATCTCTCCACTCTATCTTACTGTTTTTTTCTCTCTGTCTATCTCTGCTGTGTGCAGAGTCATGTGATTATGCGAGTGTGTGTGTGTGTGGTGCATCCTGGGTATTGTAGTACGGAGACTGGAGATTGCCGGTAGTAGCTGAGTGTGGGAGTCACAGGAACGCTTTCAGCGTCAGGCGTGACAGAGTTTAAGAGTTAAGTTTAAAAGCTAGATTTTATAGACAATCGTTTGCATTTAACAAAGAATTCAATTACTTTTAATAGATAATAGTTGAATGTTAGGTGAGCATCTATGATGCATCTATAATGGACTATAGAAATGATGTGATAGCCTTTTTTTATTGCTAATTTGTGTACATAAGCTTTCACTATCAATAGAATTAAAAAAATACTTAGGTTCTCTGCCCGAAAGAAGCCATAGCATGGAGCTGATAAGGCTATGCTAATGTACACAGATAAGATAATGAGCCAGCCAGCTGCCCACAGTGTGGTTCCTTAAGTATTTAGCCCCAAAACAAAAGCAGTCGAACAATGCATAATTCAATAGTAGTTACAATGTTATTATATGATTGTTGATATGTAACTACACAATGATTAAGGATTTTTTATTATAAAGTGGGACATATAGTGTTTTCTATTTTTGTTTACTTGCTCATTGGTGTACATAAGCTTTCACTACTAGCAAACTCAAATGACTGATGCAAATGACAAGGCCAGTAGATGAAGCTAATGCTCATTGGTTAGCATGGTGCTAACTGTACACTGTAAAAAAAAAAAAAGAGTTAAAAAAATGATAAATTTCTGGCAGCAGGGGGCACCACAATATGTCTGTAAAAAACCTGAAAAATACTGTCACATTTATAACAGATATAAACCGTAAAAAAAAAAAAACAGTTTTTGCATTTACTATAATTAACAACTATTACTGTCATTTTACAAGAACGTGTCCTACAATTACATGAAATCTTTCCCTTTCAACAGATTTTAATTCTCAAAAAAAGTGTCATAGATTCTTTATGAAACAGAATAATTATTAATTTTTACAAGAAACTGTTCTAAAATTACATTAAATCTTTTACTTTTAACATATTTTAATTCTTTAAAAAAGTGTTATACACTCCTTATAAAATGGAGTAATAAATCATTTTACAAGAAATTGTCCTATAATTACATGAAATATTTCCCTTTCAAAAGATTTAAATTAGAAAAATAAATAAATACATACATAAATACATGTATTTTTAAGTAAATGAAAGTAATTTTACAATAATTTGTCAATAAGTGTCTTTTTTCTTTTTAATTTACAAATAAATAAATTATTTGTGCGCCAAAATGGACCATATAATGCTAAAAAAAAAAAATGTCTACGGTTATTTTCTGTAAAAAGTTTTTTTTTTTAATTACAGTGACTTGCTTTCTTGTGCTATCTCTGTTACTTTATGATGACACTTCATAATAAAATATACTGTCACTACACTGTAAACCCGGATAAGTTGAATTTACTTAAAAAAATTGAGGAAACCGGTTGCCTTAAAAATGTTAAGAAAACTTAAGTTAACATAACTTAGAACATCAAGTTATTACAACTAAAGGAAGTTGATTTAACCTTTTCTATTTTTGTTATATTGTAAGACTGCACTGTAAAACCCAATAAGTTGACTAAACTCAAAACTTTTGTTGTAACCGAATACCTAATACATTTTAAGTTCATGTAATATCATTTTTAAGTACAGTGAACTTAACAAATACATATACATATAAATATTTAAAATGAATATTTTCCTGAACTTGTATTTAGTCTTCTTTCTGGTTTCATTCAACTATTTTTTAAATACTCATAGAAAAGTAGATGAAAGAAAACAGTAAAAGTTAACAATTAAAAGTACTGAGAGCACAGCGAGAACAGAGTTACTGCAGCTCAGTAACTGATGCTTGTTCTACAGCTACAACACAGAGATCAAGTATTTAATCACAATATGTGAGTGTCTGTCAGAAACTGCTGGACACACCCAGTATGCAAATAGATTGTGACAGAAGCCAATGGAAAAGAAGCTGTTAATGGCTAAACAGACTAAACTCAGTTATTATAAGTTGATTCCACTCAAAGATCTCTGTTTGAATAGTACAGTATATGTGCACACAAATGTTCAACTAACTCAGAATAGTTGAGTATTGTTTAGAAATCTCCAATTTTATGTAAAACAGACTTAATTTATTTGAGGGGGAAAGTTTCTCTTATTTTTGTTGTCCAAAATTCAGGTTCATTAAAGAGCAACTTTAAAGAGTTGCTTAGTAGGTTATATGAATTTTCTCCCATATACAGAATACTGCACACACACACACACACACACACACACACACATATCAATGAATTAGCCTCTAATTAGTTTAAAGCCCCACATGCTGAGTCATGAACACCAAATGCAAATTACCCTCCACTGTATCACAGTTTCTTAATTGCACAGGTTTGAGTCCCATTGCTATAATCAGCGCTCTCATTAGCCTGCTTCAGACTGGGTGGCTTGGCCTTGTTCGCAGCTGGGAATGGGTTTAAATAATGATGGAAATGAATACAGTAGCACATAAAGCCCGGTTTGGAGTCCTACCAACTGCATGGCACTGTAATAACAAGGCTATTCAATCAAACGCGCCATTGTGTGTGTGTGTGTGTGTCTCTCTGTGTGTATGGGCTGTAGCTTTTGTCTGAGGTCTGATTAGCACTTTGCGCTAACAGAAATATGACAAATACTCAAATTCCTCACAGACGTCATTGCGTAGAGCTGATAAGACTATGCTAATGTAAACAGAGATAAGATAATGAGCCAGCCAGCTGCCCACAGTGTGCTTCCTTAAGTATTTAGCCTCCGAAACAAAAGCGGCTGAACTCCACAACACAACAACGTTCTTTATTATTACTGCGGAGCTCCGCGGGTTCTCTCGCTCTGTAATTACACCATTCTTTAAGAAGAGGAAATTAGTTGGTCCACATGCAGAAACACATTTAATCAACTGCCGGCTGATTCGTTTGTATTCCACTCATACACTCGGCACCGTATGTGGCATGGCTTGGATTACGTCATTGAGGACAGGCTTGGATCATGTATGGCTGTACAGTATGCACTGTAAAAAACAAAACTAAAAAATGTTTTGCTTAATGTGATTTTTAAGTCAGCTGAATGAGAAATATTGAATTGCACCCTAAAATATAGAAAACTAATCACCCCAACTTACTTTATTAAGTTTCTTGTTAAAAGTTGGTCCAATTAAATAATCTGTGTTGGCAAAAGTTACTTATTGTAGTTAACCCTAGTCGAGGCCATGCCAACTACTCTGCACATGCTCAGTTTGACCTTTTATTTGATCGGGGTCTATGGAGCAATGTTAATCACACTATTTGCATATTGGGCGTGTCCTTCCACCTCTCATTCACCATCAGTGTGTAAGCATTCTCCACAAGCTGCCTTCTCTTGGAATTTGCATATTTGTTATATAATAGTAACTGCCTGGCCTCAGTGTTGAAGCTGTAAGACTATATATAGTTACTATGTTCTGTGTTGGCAAGTCAGTCTGGTTACATTTGCATTTATTGCAATAGTTTTATATAACTGACAATAATGTGGATATGTGATAGTCATAAATTCCAATTACCCAGTTGCTATGTTAAATTAACAAAAGTATAGCGTTGCACCCACTAAATGATTTTGATTCATGTAAAACATTTTATTTTTTTACTTGGTCCTAATGGATGGTCAGCAAAACTTGCAATACACATTTTGTAGAATTTAAATCAGGCCAACAAAAGACACAAATTACTTTTTTAAGTTGGTGAGATTTAATATTTAAAGTTTTAATACATATGATCTGGGCTAAAGATTTCTGGTTGGCACAACTGCAAGTTTTTTTTTTTTTTTTTTCTCAAAACTTAAAAGACTGAGTTAGTCTCAAAACTCAAAAATGTAGTGCAGTAAGTTGCCTTAATATTTTGAGTTTTCTTAACTTTTTTATTTTTACAGTGTGGAGATACAGTGGCCCTACTGTATAGAGTGACTGCAACAATATTCATAACCTATGATCGTTTTAAATTTTTGTCACCTTACAACCACAAACTTAAGTGTATTTTGGGTCTGTCTCTACCACACTGTAAGCCCGGATAAGTTAATAATTTACTTAAAACATTTGAGGAAAACGGTTGATTTAAAAAAGTTAATAAATGGATAATAAAAACTGAAGTTAATTAAGCAATAGAACACGAGAGGGAGTGTGTTATCACGAATGGCGAGTGCCGTAGATCATCACAGCCGTGATGTTATTCGTGATAACACACAACCTCGAGTGTTTTACTACTTTTATACAACAAAATGAATAAAGAAAATAAATCAAAGAACTTCAAGAAATTAAGAATGAATATGCTTTAATATGGACTGTGCCTTCCACCAAAAAAGTAGTTCCACAACAACTGTAACAGAACTGAAACTTAACTACAAAACGGTGCATGGTTCATACAGACTAACACCACGAAAGTTAGCTTGAAATCAAATCATGGAAGTCAAGTGAAGATGGTAATGTTAGGAGCATGAAACAATACTAATACTCTCCTCTCCTGCTCCGTGGAGTCGTCTTCAGGTGAACGGTGCACATTTTTTAAGCATTTCTGTTTGTTTTGCTGGGTGGTGTTGGTTTTAGCTAGCCGGCTGGACTGTGGTTAGGTTAGCGTAGCTTGCTTTAGCTCAGCATTAACTTAGCTTAGCCTAGCCTGGCTGGTTAAGTTATCGTTCTGGCTGTCAGATGGCAGTAGACGAGCGATTTTCCTTCACTTTTTTCACAAAAGACGAGCCAGCGCTGCGGGCGAGCGTGCGGCACGCAGATGCTGGTGCCGCTGATGATTCAAAGCTGTCCTGTGTGTATACGCTGTTACTTGGCAACGCGTCGGCGGAGTGATACAAGTTTAGTTTGAGAAATCCGTGATGTAATCACAAATATCAGCACGGCTAGAACACTTCCCAACCAATCAGATTGTGAGGTCGGAACTAACTGTTGTATAACATAACAGACATTTAACTCAGTTATTATAAGTTGGTTCAACTCAAAGATTTTAGTTTGAATGTATATGAGCCCACAAATATTCAACTAACTCAAAATGTTGAGTTGAATATTGTTTAGAAATATCAAATTTTATGTAAAACAGACTTAAATCAACGTATGGGTTTACAGTACAGCTTTGCGCATCCAGAGATTGAGATTTTTGCCCTGTTCTTCTTTGCAAAATTGCTCAAGCTCCGCCAGGATGGACGAAGAAAGTCTTTAAACAGAAATTTTCATGTTTTGCCACATAAACTCAATGGGATTCAATTTAGGTTTTTTATGATTTTGACTGTGCCATTCTAACACATGAATATGTTTTGTCTAATCGAAACCATTCCACAGTAGCTCTGGCTGTATGTTTAGGCTCATTGTCTTGTTGGAAGGTGAATCTTCCTCCGTCTCAAGTCTTTTACAGCCTCCAACAGGTTTTCTTGAAGCATTTCCATGTTTTATTTTGCTCCATCCATCTTCTTATCAGCTCTGACCAGCTTCCTTCCACGTTTCACAGTGGAGATGGTGTATTCAGGGTGATAAGCGCTGTTACTTGTCTTCTTGTGACTTTTCCATAAATACCAGATTTTTTTAGTTAGTTGTCCTTTGGACAGATTCTCACACCTAAGCTGTTTAGATTTCTGCAGCTCCTCCAGAGTGACCATGGGCCTCTTGGCTGCTTCTTTTACCAGTGATCTTGATGGACGTCCATGGCTTTGTATTTTTTTTTTTATTTGTAGTTTTAGAATCCTTTTCTCATTTTTGGATGATAGAGTGAACAGTGCTCCTTGGGTTGCTCAAAGCTTTGGATATGTTCTTTTTTTATAATCTAACCCTCTTTTATACGTCTCTACAACTCTACGAGACCTTCACAGAACAGATATATTTATACTGAGACCAAATTACACACAGATGGGCTCTAGTAACTAATTAAGTGACATCTGAAGGAAACTAATTGCACTGTATTTCAATTAGGGATTTCAGAGTACACACTTGTCAGATTTTTATTTGATTAAAATCATTTTCATTCCACTTTACACTTATGTGTAACTTTGTGTTGATCTAACCAGTGATTCTCAGTAAAATGTATATATATTTTAAGTTTGTGGTTGTAAAGTGAGAAAATGGGAAAAAGCTGTTTAAATAATTTTGCAAACCCCAATATGTCAAGATGCTTGTCGAAACTCCTTCTAATAAATACCTTTAACTACTTGAACTACCCCTTTCCTTTGTATGTTTTTATTTGTTATAGGCAAATATAGAAACAAATAAAATAGGTGTGTAAAACTAACACATCATTTTAGAAAGAGAGCATCATACTGAATGTAAAACATGGTGGTGGTAGTATGATGGTCTGGGACTGCTTTGCTGCTTCAGGGCCTGGACAACTTGCTGGATGGCGCCGACTAGATGGAACCATGGATTCTATTATCTACCAAAAAATGGAGAATGGAGAATGTTCGTCCATCAGTTTATGACCTTGAGCCTAGGCGTACTTGGTTCTGCAGCAGGACAATGACCCAAATCACACCAGCAAGTCCACCTTGGAATGACTTGGAATTACAAAGTCGGTTGAGATGTTGTGACGTGACCTTAGACAGGTGGTTTATGCTTGAAAACCGTCCAATGGGGCTGAATTAAAACAATTCTACAAAGAAGAGTGGACCACAATTTCTCCACAGAAATGTGAAAAACTGATAGCCAGTTATTAGGATTAGAGGTCAAATGCTTTTTTTGTAGGGCCAGGTTGCTTTGGAGAGATTTTTCCCCGTTAATACATGAAATTATCATTTAAAAAAGAGTTTTTTTATGCTGAGGGGAAAAATACTTTTTCAGCTGGAGTGCCAATACTTTCGTCCATATTTAAATCTCCTCCCAGTTGCTGAGCAGTCTCTTCAGCTACTACCTCTCAGTGTTAAGCAGGGGTCCAGCTTTGAATGTCCCAGCATGAACAGCCAACAGCCCTTTCGTTTTTTTTTTGTTATATACAAAAACACAGAATGGCTTTGTTTTGCTGTTTGTACTGCGTCACCTTAGTACAGAAAGTGGCCACCACACACAGGCAGGCTACTCTTTAGAATTGTATCTGAAATAAACACCTGTGGCGTGATTGCTTGTGAAAGCAGACACAAAAATACCTCAGCTTACAAAACAATATAATTACAGAAATCTTTCACACTGAATTCTGTAACTGGGAGATCAATAAGCGTGTTTACATGCACTCCAAAAAGACAAAGTCTGTTCATAACTAAATAACTTTAATCATTTTGCAAGTAATCATGTAAACAGCATTGAATAAGATCTAAAAAAAATCAGATTGAGGGTTCTTTAATGGAGAAATCCTGTGTGAAGTGGACTTAGGTTGTAGTAAAACATGATAATAAGTAGGAACGTTTGGCGAATAGCACACCTTCATTCACCCCAAAGTAGCTCCACACCTCTTTGCTAGAATCTAGACAGCCCTGACAATTAAAATGAGGCATTAATAACTTAAAAAGTGCACAAGAAACGTATTAAAAACCACTGTTTACATCCCATTACATAATCGATTTTTAGCTTACTACATAATTTAAACAGACAAACTGTCCCTTACACTGTGCCAAGATTTCTTGATGAACGGACCAATAGAAAAATGACCTGAAATAAACTCTTTTTACAGTGACTTCCATTGAAAGTTTACAAGGTTTTTTCTCTCTCCTGTAAAGTTTCTGTTTTGGAGATAAGTGTTTTTCATTGGACAGCGATGATATACTGTACATAGATTCCGCATAGGGTTTTCTTTGGTCGCTTCTTCTGCCATCTTGCCACTGATTCTCATAGCCCTCTGTTTGAAGTGTGCCTTCGAAAAATCTCTGTTTGAAGGGTCATGTTGCTCTAACATTTCCTAACACTCTTCCTCCAGCCTAACGAGAATTGGAACATTCTCCTACCCCTACACCGTAAACCCATACATTGTTTGGGCTCAAATGATTTAAGTCTGCTTCCCACAAAGTTGGATATTTCTAAACCTTACTCAACTATTTTGGGTTAGTTGAACATTTATGGGCACATTTATACATTCAAACTAAATGTTTGAGTTGAACCAACTTATAATATCCGAGTTTAGTCTGTTGCCATTGACATCTTCTTTTCATTGGCTTCTGTCACAATCTATTTGCATACTGGGTGTGTCCAACAGGTTCTGACAGACACTCACCATCAGTGTGTAGTGATTCTCCCTTGGCTACCTTAGAAACAAATCAACTTCTGCTTAATTGTAATCACTTGATAAATAACTTGATGTTTTAATTCATGCTAACTAAAGTTTTCATTGTCCATGCCTTGAAAAAGTTAAGCAAACGCAACTTATCTGGTCTTAGAGTATAACACAAATAAAAATGTTAAATCATCTTCTCTCTTAGCAGTAAGAACTTGATGTTTTAAGTTATGCTAACTTAAGTTTTCATTAACCATTATGTACCTTTTTTAAGGCAAACGGTTTTCTCAATTTTTTAAAGTAAATTCAGCTTATCCGTGCTTGCAGTGTAGGAGTGCATACACAAAACAGAGGATTGGGGCTAATTGGTAGGGCTAAGGGTTGAAATGGGATTGGGCCAAACTCCTAGTAACAGCCTTTTTAATTGCACCGTCCCGATTCGTTGCAGCCGTCAACTTCTGCGGTTCTTCGGTTCATTCTATGGAATGGGGGTTGTAGAATTTCGTACAGCTCTAAGATCAGTCAGTGAGCTGGTGATCATCGAGCTGACTGGAAGAGTAGTGTGTGATGTACACGCCATGCCAATGACTGCTTCTTTCAAAGGCCAAGGGTGCTGTCTCCGTTCTAGCCATTTTGACAGCGATGGCTTATGACAGGGGGGCTGTTAAGAGCTTGGGGACAGGGCTGGTGTGTGTGTGTGTGTGTGTGTGTGCTTGTGTGTTTGTGTGTTTCATGGCATAAGCACATCTCACCGACCGGCCTGATTGGATCTAGCTGTGATAGTACGTTGTGTCGGGAACAGAAGCTTCAGGGGAGCACGGGCAGTGTGTGTGTTACGTGTAGAGTATGTGTGTGTTACGGGGTTTGCACGTGATTTCACTAGAGAGTGTGAGTATGCGAGAGAGTAAGAAAGCGTCGGAGTGGGTCTTCACACTTCCCACATCACGCTCCTCCTTCAGGTTCTCCGCAGGCCCTGATGGGCTGTCAGCACAGCTGGCTTTGATCCTCATCCGATTGGACGTCGGCGCAATCGCGGACGGACCTCGAAGTGATGGGATTGGACGTCAACAGGTCACAGATGACTCTCGGATGACATAATTGGCCAGGGAACCCTAACTCACATTCCTGATGGTCAGCAGAGCTGGCTTGGTTGGGCGGAAACTCGTTGAGTGGGTTTGAACTACACAGTAAAATCTATAGTGTTAAAATCACAGTGTCAACATTTTTTGAGTCCCTGTGTGTTATCCTAACAAACTCTCAGTGTTAGAATTCACATCAAGTTGGAATTACTTGCCAGAGTTAACAAATTTCAGCTCCTCGCAGTGTATTCTGTCTCACAAGCTCCGCCTCCAAATTTTGCTACACTCAAAGTTCATCAGCTGTCATTTTCTTTGTGATTCTGCATTTCTAGCACGGAAAAACGGGGTAAAAGAGTCTAAAAGCGGAGAGAGTATGCATTTCTAGCACAGAAAAACGGGCCAAAGAGTCTAAAACAAGGGGGTGCGCATTTCTAGTGCAGGAAAACGGGCCAAAGAGTCTAAAACAAGGGGGTGCGCATTTCTAGTGCAGGAAAACGGGATAAAAGAGTCTAAAAGCGGAGAGAGTGCGCATTTCTAGCACAGAAAAACGGGCCAAAGAGTCTAAAAGCGGAGAGGGTGCGCATTTCTAGCACGGAAAAACGGGGTAAAAGAGTCTAAAAGCGGAGAGGGTGCGCATTTCAAGCACGGAAAAAGGGGTAAAAGAGTCTAAAAGCGGAGAGGGTGCGCATTTCAAGCACGGAAAACGGGCCAAAGAGTCTAAAAGCGGAGAGGGTGCGCATTTCTAGCACGGAAAAACGGGGTAAAAGAGTCTAAAAGCGGAGAGGGTGCGCATTTCTAGCGCAGAAAAACGGGGTAAAAGAGTCTAAAAGCGGAGAGGGTGCGCATTTCAAGCACGGAAAACGGGCCAAAGAGTCTAAAAGCGGAGAGGGTGCGCATTTCTAGCGCAGAAAAACGTGCCAAAGAGTCTAAAACAAGGGGGTGCGCATTTCTAGCACAGAAAAACGGGATAAAAGAGTCTAAAAGCGGAGAGGGTGCGCATTTCTAGCACAGAAAAACGGGGTAAAAGAGTCCAAAAGCGGAGAGAGTGTGCATTCCTAGCACAGAAAAACGGGGTAAAAAGAGTCTAAAAGCGGAGAGAGTGTGCATTTCTAGCGCAGAAAAACGGGGTAAAAGAGTCTAAAAGTTGCCGTAATTAAGGAGTTTAATATTAAGAGACATCATGAAATTAAACATCAGTTTGAAAAATCTTAGTTTACACAACACTGTTAAAGATAAAGATAGTAAGTCAAGTAAAATGGTGTGTAAATGGAATAATCAGGAAAAAAGTATTAATTAAAGTGGTATATTTCATTATTTGTTTTATTATAGAGTCTGTGGCCCGTGACTTCAAATATATTTCTCCTTCTGGCCCCCAACAAAAAAAGTTTGGACACCCCTGGCTTAAACAACTAAACTTGCTCAGCTAGCTGATGTGAAATAGGGTTTTCTTAAAGGAAACAGCTAACCTAGCTGGTTAGCTAGCTGACATGAGGCGGAAGACTTCTCACAAGTTAAACCAACTTGGGTTAAATGCAGTGGCGATTGCTCTAAGACTGCAAGGGAAGCTGTAAGAAATAAAATGTACCGTTGGCCATGCCTCTTGATGAATCTCATGGAGGGTAGAATTTAAGTGTAAATAAACCAACACATTTTAAGATGTAGCCTGAAATTGAGCTTCCCCTCCTTGAAAGACCAGCATTAACCAGCCACTGGTTAAATGGGGAACCTCTTGCCAGAAAAGGCTAGGTTAGCTAACCTAGCTAGCTAGCTAGCCTAAGCTTCAAGAAACGGGCAACTTATAGTAGAGTAGGACCATATATGCTCAGAAGGAGTATTAAACTCTTTAGGTGTTGATCCAGCACTGCTAATTTTACTGTGTAGAGCCAGAACTGAAAGTAGTAACAGGAAGTAGTAACTAATTATAGTAAATGATCATCATTCAATTTTTGCTGTCTTGAAAAAGTGTATATTTGTTTTTTTTTGTATGCTGTTCTGACAGGCCTGTATAGAATCATGCACATAAAGATTAAATGTGGCTCTTTAAATCCTCTTCTTCACAGAGATGCTCTCTTCTCCTCCCCTCTTACCCATATAAACCAACTCTAAACATGTTCTGAAGGGCTTGATGTGTGTTTGGCTGCAGGCTGAGTGCTTTCACCCAGCGTAAAGACACTTGGCTTGCTTGAAGCGGCCATTATTCCTTTATTGCTTTGTATATTTGTTTCTTTTTACAGCGTGGACTACTGAGAGACTTAGTGAGACAGGTCCAGCAAACCTTATCTACGGACTTCACGCTTCATCGAGAAAGCGCTGGAAACCTTGGCTTATTGAGCTCCGTCCAGAAAAATCAGCCTCGCAGGGCGAGCGGGTGCAGCAGACGGACGGGGTGAGGGAGATAGCGGCGCGTGCGAGGGAAACGGGGCTGTGTTTCTGAAGAATAAAATAATCTTTCTGAGTCTAAGTGAGCTTCCTTTGTGGAAGATTGCAAAGGGGCGTCTCTAGATAAAGGATAAAAGAACAGGCTGCGTAGACTCTGCTGTGTTTTTATCCTTTGTGTTCTGTTCCACTGACTTCTCTCTCTCTCTCTTTCTCCATCTCACTCTATCTCTATATCCTGTCACCTCATATGACAGTGAGGAAGTTATGGCTGCTGAGTAATTGCTGAGCTATTGGAGAGAAAAGCATTGATTTTATTGGTCGGCTGTTAGCTGTTTCGGGCGTAGCTCCAGAAAGCCTGACACTCTGGACACTTGTGGAGGAAAGGAAAGGAAAGGAACTGAAAGGAAAGAGGTTTTATTACAGGATTTAAATAAGACAAGAGTTGTCCAAAACTATCTACATTGGAACAGAAAGAAGTAAAAGCTTAAGAAATACGTACCAAGAAACAAAGTAGAAAAAACTGAGGAAGATACAAAACCGGGAAACTGAGCAATAAGGGCTTAGCAAAAATTATAAACGATAAGATTAGTAATGATAATGAGCTAGTCAAAACTTGTCAGACAAGCAACCAGAAACTGTAAAAAAGATGGACGCCGCGTCGCTGTTCCCATTTATTCAATGAAAATGAAGCCAAAGTCTTCTGCCATGTTGCTGATCCTGAAACCTGAGTCTGTGCAGTATAGAGACCAGAGGAGGGAGAAAGACTGTGGAGAGCAGCCTACTCATTTAAATAACCCCGCCCCTGAGGGCTGCCTCCACAGAGCTATACACAGTCTATGGTCCCACCCTTACAGGCTTTGGTCCCACCCCAGCTAGGTGTAACCCAGTCCTTTTACAATAACCACTTCTTTTTGAATAGAGCTGAATAATGTTTTAAGAAACAAATTCTGTGGGGATATAAAAATTTGACAATATAAGCAGAGGTTCCACTAGCTGCTGCATTTAAATAATGGAGGTAGAATTACAGTATATTAGAAAGAAACATGATTGAAAGTTGTTTGTTTTGCCATTGAAACCTATGGGGATGGGTGGGGTTACACAGCTTTCTGCAACCGGTGCAATGCTCTGTCCAACTCTGACTCTGACACAGTCTATGGAAGCAACCAAGAGGCCCATGGTCACTCTGGAGGAGCTGCAGAAATAGAAGAGTGTCAAGAAGGAATCCATTGTTCAAAGAAACATGAATTGCTGTTTGCAGTTGCAGCAAACATGTGGAAGATGGTGCTGTGGTCAGATAAGACCAACTTTCTGGCCTAATTGCAAAGCGCAACAATATATGGGGAGGAAAAGTAACACGGCTCATCACCCTGAACACACCATCCCCACTGTGAAACATGGTGGTGGCAGCATCATGCTGTAGAAATACTGGTCAGTTGTAGAAGACAGAAGACAGATGGAGCTAAATACAGGGCAATCCTGGAAGAAAACCTGTTAAAGGCAACAAAAGACTTGAGACTAGGAAGGAGACTCACCTTCCATCAAGACAATGATCCTAAACATACAGCCAAAGCTACAGTGGAATTGTTTAAATCAAAGAATATTCTTGTATTAGAATTGCCCGGTCAAAAATCGTATTGAGCTTCTATGGCAAGACATAAAAATTGCTGTTCACAGATGCTCTCCATTCAACCTGGCTGAGCTTGAGCTGTTTTATGATGAAAAATATTGAAAACCATGTATCATTTTCGTTCCACTTTACACTTATGCAATACTTCGTGCTTTTTTCTGTCACTTAAAGTCTCAGTAAAATACATTTAAGTTTGTGGCTGTGTGGTGACCAAACGTGGAAAAGTTCAAGGGGTATAAATACTTTTGCAAGCCACTGTAAGTAATGCTAATGGGCTAGTCAAAACTTTTCAATGAACTGAACAAAGGAGAGGGTACATATAGGCAGGAAACAGGTGAAAACAATCAATAGTCAGGTGACTAAGACCAACGTAGTGTCATGTGATCATGATCAGGAGTCATGTGGGTGTCAGTGGCATTAGGGGAAATGGAGTCTGGTCATCTTGGACGACCAAAGGGAGCAGTGGCCCCTATTTAGATGAAACTCTCCATCCAGATAAAGTCAATTTGATTGTGGTTGGATGAGAAGTACAAACACAAATAATTCCAAAACCCTATTGGTTTATTCATGATCTATCACACCTGCACATCACATCACACTCAGCATGAACAGATGTATGTAGTCTAGTTTGAAGATGTTCTTGGCAAGAGAACTCAAGACTGTCAATGCTACAGTAGCGATACTAGACAACTTTTAAAGGTTCACTTTTTAAGGTGGAATGGCATAGTAAGGAGTGTATTGGGGTATTCTAGCTGTATTATTCCTCAAAAGGAACGAGTTTATCTGACTGCTGTTCCATCAGTTTTTTGTGTGCTTCAGTTTTATGTGTGTGTTTTATGTTTTTTTGTGTGTTTCATGAAGGATAGTTTCATAGCTTCATCTTCTGATTGATATGGAACACTAACTCTCCCTGACTTGATGCAATGGGGAGACAGAGGGGCTTTATTCATTCATTAGTTGGTCTGGCTCTAAAAATTCAAAAGTAAAAAAAAATGCATGTTTTCAATACCATTGATAACACCATCGTTTTGGTGAAAAAGTTCTAGTTTCTTCAGAGGAAAAGCTTTTTCAGAGACTTAGAATACATTAAATATCAGTGGAATGGCATTATAGCAAAAAGAGTACCAGAAAACAACATTGTAAAGTGTTGAACAAATCAGAATATGTTTTATATTTTATATTTTGCAAAAAAAAAAAAAAAAAAACAAGTTGTGAGGAGGTAGCGTTGGTATACAGTGTATATAGTCATATTTGAGTAATGTTCTGATCCATATTATGGCAAGAACTCCTCAACTAAGTAAAAAAAAAACACTTTCAAATTTCATTTGTTTGAAGAAAAGACCATCCAAAAATGTTATGATGAAACTGGCTCTCATCAGGATCGCCCCAGGAAAGAAAGACCAAGAGTTATCCCTGTTACACAGGATACGTTTATCAGAGTCACCATCCTCAGAAACCAGAGTTAACAGCACCTGAGATTAGATCACCTAAAGCAGGGTTCCGCGGTTCCCTAAAAATGTCTTAAAAAGTCTTCAATTAAAATGTGGATACTTAAGCAATTAAATTGTCTTAAATGGTTAGCGTAGAGCTAGCTAACCTTACCAGGGACGAGAACTAACTAACTTACTAACAGTAGCAGCGAGTTAGCTAGGCTATTGTGGAGATAACTAATGTTAGCATAGAGCTAGCTAACATTAGCCGCAAGCTAGTTAATGTTCCCAGACAGATGATTAAGGTTAGCGGACAGCTATCTAACATTACCAGGGAAGAGAACAAAGGTTATCAAGTTAACATTAGTGGTGAGATAACTAACATACTGACATTAATGACGAGTTAGTCAGGTTACCAAGGAGAGAACTAGGGTTAGCGTAGAGCTAGCTAACATTAGCAGAGAGCTAGCTAATGTTTCCTGGGAGATGATTAAGGTTAACATAGAGCTAGCTAAAATGACCAGGGAAGAGAACCAAATATAGCAAAGTTAACATTAGTGGCGAGATAACTAATATACTAACATTAGTGATGAGTTAGCTAGGTTACTGGGGAGAGAACTAGGGTTAGCGTAGAGCTAGCTAACATTAGTGACGAGTTAGCTAGGTTACTGGGGAGAGAACTAGGGTTAGCATAAAGCTAGCTAGCGTTCCTAGGGAGATAATTAAGGATAGCAGAGAGCTAGCTAACATTAGCAGAGAGGTAGCTAACGTTCCCAGCTAGAGAACCAAGGTTAACGCAGAGCTAGCTAACTTCACCAGGGAAAGAACCAAGGTTAGCAGAGTTAACATGGCGAGATAACTAACATACTAACATTAGTGGCGAGTTAGTTAGGTTACCGGGGAGAGAACTAGGGTTAGCGAAGAGATAATTAAGGGTAGCAAAGAGCTAGCTAACATTAGCGGAGAGCTCGCTAACGTTACCAGGGAAGAGAACCAAGTTTAGCTAAGTTAACACTGGTGGCGAGATAACTAACATACTAACGTTAGCGGCGAGTTAGCTAGGTTACTGGAGAGAGAAGTAGGGTTAGCGGTGAGCTAGCTAACATTAGCAGCAAATTTACTAGGTTACAGAGGAGAGAACTAGGGTTAGCGGAGAGCTACCTAACATTAGCGGAGAGCTAACTAACATTCCCAGGGAGAGAACTAATGTTAGCGTAGAGCTAGCTAACATTAGCAGAGAGCTAGCTAACGTTCCTAGCTAGAGAACCAAGGTTAACGCAGAGCTAGCTAACCTTACCAGGGAAAGAACCAAGGTTAGCAGTTAAAGTTAAAATTAGTGGAGAGATAACTAACATACTAACATTAGCGGCAAGTTGGGGTTAGGGTAGGGTTAGCAGAGAGCTATCTAACATTAGCGCCAATTTTACTAGGTTACAGAGGAGAGAACTACGGTTAGCAGAGAGCTAGCTAACTTTAGCGGTGAGTTAGCTAGGTTACAAAGGAGAGAATTAGGGTTAGCAGAGAGCTAGCTAACATTAGCGGAAAGCTAGCTAACGTTCCCGGGGAGAGAACCAAGGTTAGCGCAGAGCTAGCTACATTAGTGGCGAGATAACTAACATACTAACTTTAGCGACGAGTTAGCTAAAGAGCTAGCTACATTTTTGGGTCTTAAATTATATTTATTGAGGTCTTATAAAGCATTAAACTTGACTTTTACAATGGAGCAAGAACCCTGTAATTGAGGATTTTGGTTTGTTTGATACTTTTAAGTTAATACATGATTTTTCTTATGTGTTCCTTCATAGTCTGCAGAAAGTAAAAGAAAGAGAAACATTGTTTGAGAAGGTGTCTCCAAACTTTTGACTGCTACTGTATGTTGAAAAAAGGCTATTATTCTCACTATAATGGCAGTGATAGGAGCGGCTATAGAAGGAGAAAGGAGATGTAGGTTTTATATCACAGCATCCTGCATTCTGATAAGCATCTCTGATTATAATCCTTCACAGAAACTAACATGTGAAAGCACAAAGCATAGGCTAGTCAGAAAAGGCAGTAAAGAAAGGCGCAAACAAACAAATGAATAAATAAATGAATGGATAAATGGGTCCTCTATTGAAAGATTTCAGATATCCAGACAGAAATGACAATAGAAATAGGGAATCTCAAACAATCCTCTCTGATATTCTATTCATCTGATAGATTACGGCTTTACCTCACATTATGTCGTACTGATAACGGAGAGAAAGAAAGGAAAAGAGAGAGAGAAAGAGTGAGTGAGAGACATTAGGAGCTGCTGGTGTCTCTGTTGTAAGTGTTTTGACAGTGCATTGTTATTCATCTCCACCTTCTCCTCTCCTTGCTGCTAGACACACATTATTTATCCAGTCAGATCATAGTTTGCTCTCTGTCAGTTATATGATCTACTGTCTGCATTCAGAGCTGGTAGGCTTTATATTACAGCAGCGGTGTGATCTGGGGGGAAATAGCGTGTCACGTCCTTCAGGCCGGCCCACTGATCCTCATCATGAAGCCTACAGGAGAAGCAGGTGAGATGTTAACAGATGTCTGTTGGCTTCTGTAGTTCTGTGCTGAAGTTACCGTCCACTGGAGGTTAATGTAATTGGCGTTTAGCAAATCGCATGCCTTCATGATCACACACTAGGGTTGGGATCATCGCGATGGACGATTACATCGTTGACGGGGGTGGGGGGGGGGGTTCTCTTGATTAAATATCAATAAATATGTGAATTTAATACCATTAAATACATACATTTTACTACACTTGATAGGACCTTATTTATTAAAACGTTT